>NC_086452.1:92055602-92373102 GCF_028390025.1 Pseudophryne corroboree
CTCTGTCTCGGAATTTAAGACTGCACCTGTTTTACTGTTATAACTATTTACTGTTAGAAATGGGAATCTGCATATTCCCTGGGTTGGGGATTTGTTCTGGTTTGTTTTGTTTTTTCTTTGTATTTTTGTTTCATTGAAAAACAGAAAATCAATAAAAAAGTATTGAATAAAAAAAAAAAAAAGCCACCTTCTGCTTTAAAAGGGGGTGGTCTAGGTGGGTTGCGAGAGGCCCCAGAGATATCGGGTCTCAAGATTTCTGTTGCCGGCCCTGACCCTAACCCAGACCTCTAAACTAACCCTAAATGCCTTGACCCAAAAGACCAGACTGGATGGGCCATGTCATTCTTATCTGCCGTAAAATGCTGTGTTTCTATGTATATGGTCTACTGCAAGAAAATATCTGCAAATCCAATGGTATGGTAACTGCGGTATGTACTGTACTTGCACTTGCAGTAATTGAATTCAGGCCTATGAATTAGAGATGAGCGGGTTCGGTTCCTCGGAATCCGAACCCGCCCGAACTTCAGCCTTTTTTGCACGGGTCCGAGCAGACTCGGATCCTCCCGCCTTGCTCGGTTAACCCGAGCGCACCCGAACGTCATCATCCCGCTGTCGGATTCTCGCGAGACTCGGATTCTATATAAGGAGCCGCGCGTCGCCGCCATTTTCACACGTGCATTGAGATAGATAGGGAGAGGACGTGGCTGGCGTCCTCTCCGTTTAGATTAGATTAGAGAGACACTTGAGTTGATTGATTTACTACTAATTTTGGGGAGCATTAGGAGTACTCAGTACAGTGCAGAGTTTTGCTGATAGTGACCACCAGTTTTATTTATAATCCGTTCTCTGCCTGAAAAAAAACGATACACAGTCACATACCATATCTGTGCTCAGCCTCAGTGTGCTGCATGATATATCATCTATGTATATCTGACTGTGCTGAGTGCTCACTGCTCACACAGCTTAATTGTGGGGGAGACTGGGGAGCAGTTATAGCAGGAGTACAGTGCACACTTTTGCTGCCAGTGACCACCAGTATATTGTCTGCCTGAAAAAGTTAAACACTCCTGTGGTGTTTTTTTTTTTTTATTCTATAAACGCATTCTCCTGACAGTGTCCAGCAGGTCCGTCATTCATTATATTATATAAATATTTACCTACAGTAGTGTTATATTTTTTTTTCATCTCTATCATCTTTATCATCTCTATATTAGCAGACGCAGTACGGTAGTCCACGGCTGTGGCTATCTCTGTGTCGTCAGTGCTCGTCCATAATTGTATACCTACCTACCTGTGGTGGGGGGTTTTTTTCTATCTTCTTCATACTAGTAGTTTAGGAGTCTGCTGACAGTGTCCACCAGGTCCGTCATTATATTATATACCTACAGTAGTAATATATTTAGTATATTATCTATACTAGCAGACGCAGTACGGTAGTCCACGGCTGTGGCTATCTCTGTGTCGTCAGTGCTCATCCATAATTGTATACCTACCTACCTGTGGTGGGGGTTTTTTTTCTATCTTCTTCATACTAGTAGTTAAGGAGTCTGCTGACAGTGTCCACCAGGTCCGTCATTATATTATATACCTACAGTAGTAATATATTTAGTATATTATCTATACTAGCAGACGCAGTACGGTAGTCCACGGCTGTGGCTATCTCTGTGTCGTCAGTGCTCGTCCATAATTGTATACCTACCTACCTGTGGTGGGGGGTTTTTTTCTATCTTCTTCATACTAGTAGTTAAGGAGTCTGCTGACAGTGTCCACCAGGTCCGTCATTATATTATATATACCTACAGTAGTTATATATATTTTTTTTTTATATCATTAATTATCATCTCTATACTAGCAGATGCAGTACGGTAGTCCACGGCTGTAGCTACCTCTGTGTCGTCAGTCACTCGTCATCCATAAGTATACTAGTATCCATCCATCTCCATTGTTTACCTGAGGTGCCTTTTAGTTGTGCCTATTAAAATATGGAGAACAAAAATGTTGAGGTTCCAAAAATAGGGAAAGATGAAGATCCACTTCCACCTCGTGCTGAAGCTGCTGCCACTAGTCATGGCCGAGACGATGAAATTCCATCAACGTCGTCTGCCAAGGCCGATGCCCAATGTCATAGTACAGAGCATGTAAAATCCAAAACACAAAATATCAGTAAAAAAAGGACTCAAAAATCTAAAATAAAATTGTCGGAGGAGAAGCGTAAACTTGCCAATATGCCATTTACCACACGGAGTGGCAAGGAACGGCTGAGGCCCTGGCCTATGTTCATGGCTAGTGGTTCAGCTTCACATGAGGATGGAAGCACTCAGCCTCTTGCTAGAAAAATGAAAAGACTTAAGCTGGCAAAAGCACAGCAAAGAACTGTGCGTTCTTCGAAATCACAAATCCACAAGGAGAGTCCAATTGTGTCGGTTGCGATGCCTGACCTTCCCAACACTGGACGTGAAGAGCATGCGCCTTCCACCATTTGCACGCCCCCTGCAAGTGCTGGAAGGAGCACCCGCAGTCCAGTTCCTGATAGTCAGATTGAAGATGTCAGTGTTGAAGTACACCAGGATGAGGAGGATATGGGTGTTGCTGGCGCTGGGGAGGAAATTGACAAGGAGGATTCTGATGGTGAGGTGGTTTGTTTAAGTCAGGCACCCGGGGAGACACCTGTTGTCCGTGGGAGGAATATGGCCATTGACATGCCTGGTGAAAATACCAAAAAAATCAGCTCTTCGGTGTGGAAGTATTTCAACAGAAATGCGGACAACAGGTGTCAAGCCGTGTGTTGCCTTTGTCAAGCTGTAATAAGTAGGGGTAAGGACGTTAACCACCTCGGAACATCCTCCCTTATACGTCACCTGCAGCGCATTCATCATAAGTCAGTGACAAGTTCAAAAACTTTGGGCGACAGCGGAAGCAGTCCACTGACCAGTAAATCCCTTCCTCTTGTAACCAAGCTCACGCAAACCACCCCACCAACTCCCTCAGTGTCAATTTCCTCCTTCCCCAGGAATGCCAATAGTCCTGCAGGCCATGTCACTGGCAATTCTGACGAGTCCTCTCCTGCCTGGGATTCCTCCGATGCATCCTTGAGTGTAACGCCTACTGCTGCTGGCGCTGCTGTTGTTGCTGCTGGGAGTCGATGGTCATCCCAGAGGGAAAGTCGTAAGACCACTTTTACTACTTCCACCAAGCAATTGACTGTCCAACAGTCCTTTGCGAGGAAGATGAAATATCACAGCAGTCATCCTGCTGCAAAGCGGATAACTGAGGCCTTGGCATCCTGGGCAGTGAGAAACGTGGTTCCGGTATCCATCATTACTTCAGAGCCAACAATAGACTTGATTGAGGTACTGTGTCCCAGGTACCAAATACCATCTAGGTTCCATTTCTCTAGGCAGGCGATACCGAAAATGTACACAGACCTCAGAAAAATACTCACCAGTGTCCTAAAAAATGCAGTTGTACCCAATGTCCACTTAACCACGGACATGTGGACAAGTGGAGCAGGGCAGACTCAGGACTATATGACTGTGACAGCCCACTGGGTAGATGTATTGACTCCCGCCGCAAGAACAGCAGCGGCGGCACCAGTAGCAGCATCTCGCAAACGCCAACTCTTTCCTAGGCAGGCTACGCTTTGAATCACCGCTTTCCAGAATACGCACACAGCTGAAAACCTCTTACGGAAACTGAGGAAGATCATCGCAGAATGGCTTACCCCAATTGGACTCTCCTGGGGATTTGTGGCATCGGACAACGCCAGCAATATTGTGCGTGCATTATATCTGGGCAAATTCCAGCACGTCCCATGTTTTGCACATACCTTGAATTTGGTGGTGCAGAATTATTTAAAAAACGAGAGGGGCGTGCAAGAGATGCTGTCGGTGGCCTGAAGAATTGCGGGACACTTTCGGCGTACAGGCACCACGTACAGAAGACTGGAGCAACACCAAAAACGCCTGAACCTGCCCTGCCATCATCTGAAGCAAGAAGTGGTAACGAGGTGGAATTCAACCCTCTATATGCTTCAGAGGATGGAGGAGCAGCAAAAGGCCATTCAAGCCTATACATCTGACCACGATATAGGAGGTGGAATGCACCTGTCTCAAGCGCAGTGGACAATGATTTCAACGTTTTGCAAGGTTCTGCAACCTTTTGAACTTGCCACACGTGAAGTCAGTTCAGACACTGCCAGCCTGAGTCAGGTCATTCCCCTCATCAGGCTTTTGCAGAAGAAGCTGGAGACATTGAAGGAGGAGCTAAGACAGAGCGATTCCGCTAGGCATGTGGGACTTGTGGATGGAGCCCTTCATTCGCTTAACCAGGATTCACGGGTAATCAATCTGTTGAAATCAGAGCACTACATTTTGGCCACCGTGCTCGATCCTAGATTTAAAACCTACGTTGGATCTCTCTTTCCGGCAGACACAAGTCTGCAGGGGTTCAAAGACCTGCTGGTGGGAAAATTATCAAGTCAAGTGGAACTTGATCGGTCAACAGCTCCTCCTTCACATTCTCCCGCAATTGGGGGTGCGAGGAAAAGGTTCAGAATTCCGAGCCCACCCGCTGGCGGTGATGCAGGGCAGTCTGGAGCGACTGCTGATGCTGACATCTGGTCCGGACTGAAGGACCTGCCAACGATTACGGACATGTCGTCTACTGGCACTGCATATGATTCTCTCTCCATTGAAAGAATGGTGGAGGATTATATGAGTGACCGCATCCAAGTAGGCACGTCAGACAGTCCGTACGTATACTGGCAGGAAAAAGAGGCAATTTGGAGGCCCTTGCACAAACTGGCTTTATTCTACCTAAGTTGCCCTCCCACAAGTGTGTACTCCGAAAGAGTGTTTAGTGCCGCCGCTCACCTTGTCAGCAATCGGCGTACGAGGTTACTTCCAGAAAATGTGGAGAAGATGATGTTCATTAAAATGAATTATAATCAATTCCTCCGTGGAGACATTGACCAGCAGCAATTGCCTCCACAAAGTACACAGGGAGCTGAGATGGTGGATTCCAGTGGGGACGAATTGATAATCTGTGAGGAGGGGGATGTACACGGTGATGAATCGGAGGATGATGATGAGGTGGACATCTTGCCTCTGTAGAGCCAGTTTGTGCAAGGAGAGATTAATTGCTTCTTTTTTGGTGGGGGTCCAAACCAACCCGTCATTTCAGTCACAATCGTGTGGCAGACCCTGTCACTGAAGTGATGGGTTGGTTAAAGTGTGCATGTCCTGTTTATACAACATAAGGGTGGGTGGGAGGGCCCAAGGACAATTCCATCTTGCATCTCTTTTTTCTTTAATTTTTCTTTGCGTCATGTGCTGTTTGGGGAGTGTTTTTTGGAAGGGCCATCCTGCGTGACACTGCAGTGCCACTCCTAGATGGGCCAGGTGTTTGTGTTGGCCACTTGGGTCGCTGAGCTTAGTCACACAGCTACCTCATTGCGCCTCTTTTTTTTCTTCTTTGCGTTATGTGCTGTTTGGGGAGTGTTTTTTGGAAGGGCCATCCTGCGTGACACTGCAGTGCCACTCCTAGATGGGCCAGGTGTTTGTGTCGGCCACTTGGGTCGCTGAGCTTAGTCACACAGCTACCTCATTGCGCCTCTTTTTTTTCTTCTTTGCGTCATGTGCTGTTTGGGGAGTGTTTTTTGGAAGGGCCATCCTGCGTGACACTGCAGTGCCACTCCTAGATGGGCCAGGTGTTTGTGTCGGCCACTTGGGTCGCTGAGCTTAGTCACACAGCTACCTCATTGCGCCTCTTTTTTTTCTTCTTTGCGTCATGTGCTGTTTGGGGAGTGTTTTTTGGAAGGGCCATCCTGCGTGACACTGCAGTGCCACTCCTAGATGGGCCAGGTGTTTGTGTCGGCCACTTGGGTCGCTGAGCTTAGTCACACAGCTACCTCATTGCGCCTCTTTTTTTTCTTCTTTGCGTCATGTGCTGTTTGGGGAGTATTTGTTGGAAGGGCCATCCTGCGTGACACTGCAGTGCCACTCCTAGATGGGCCAGGTGTTTGTGTCGGCCACTAGGGTCGCTTAGCTTACTCACACAGCTACCTCATTGCGCCTCTTTGTTTTCTTCTTTGCGTCATGTGCTATTTGGGGAGTATTTTTTGGAAGGGCCATCCTGCGTGACACTGCAGTGCCACTCCTAGATGGGCCAGGTGTTTGTGTCGGCCACTAGGGTCGCTTAGCTTACTCACACAGCTACCTCATTGCGCCTCTTTTTTTTTCTTCTTTGCGTCATGTGCTGTTTGGGGAGTGTTTTTTGGAAGGGCCATCCTGCCTGACACTGCAGTGCCACTCCTAGATGGGCCAGGTGTTTGTGTCGGCCACTAGGGTCGCTTAGCTTACTCACACAGCTACCTCATTGCGCCTCTTTTTTTTCTTCTTTGCGTCATGTGCTGTTTGGGGAGTATTTTTTGGAAGGGCCATCCTGCATGACACTGCAGTGCCACTCCTAGATGGGCCAGGTGTTTGTGTCGGCCACTTGGGTCGCTTAGCTTAGCCATCCAGCGACCTCGGTGCAAATTTTAGGACTAAAAATAATATTGTGAGGTGTGAGGTGTTCAGAATAGACTGAAAATGAGTGGAAATTATGGTTATTGAGGTTAATAATACTTTGGGATCAAAATGACCCCCAAATTCTATGATTTAAGCTGTTTTTTAGGGGTTTTTAAAAAAAACACCCGAATCCAAAACACACCCGAATCCGACAAAAAAAAATCGGTGAGGTTTTGCCAAAACGCGTTCGAACCCAAAACACGGCCGCGGAACCGAACCCAAAACCAAAACACAAAACCCGAAAAATTTCCGGTGCACATCTCTAGATAGTATACAACCTTGTGGGACACCACATGGCAATGGCACTGGTGGTGATGAGTATAATCCAGACGATACTCTCTGTGACCTGCCTGTGAGAAATGATTTGAACCAGCTTAGGACTGTGCCATCCAGACCACAGTAATGTATCAGTCGCTCAATCAGAAGCCCATGGTCCACGGTATCAAATGCTGCCGAGAGATCCAGAAGGATTAATATTGAACAGTCACCTCTGTCTCTTGCCATCAGAAGATTATTTAACACACACGCCAGGGCTGTTTCAGTGTTTCATACCCAGGATTAGAACCCATGACCTGTTACACTGACAGCAGACACTTCACTGACTATTTGCTCCTGTACAGGAAGAATGAGAATTCTAAGTACAGTATATGAAGTTACGTGTAATTGTCAGAGAAGTATCTTCATATAGTTAAAATTCTCATATTTCCTGTACAGAAGCAAACAGCTTCATCAGTAAGGTGTCTGCCTCCAGTAAAATAGGTTGTGGTTTCTAATCCTGGGTGTGATACTTGTAAAATGTGTATATTCAGTACAATAAAGAGGGTGTGATTTGTAAGGTGCAGGGACCAGTAAGGAAGTCGGCCACTGAAAAGACAGCGACAGCTATCAATTAACTTAATTCAATGGTGTCACAGAATGGGGGGAGAGGTGCCCCCCTTCAGAGCAGGAGCCCGGCGGCAGATGACTCCGTTGCCTCCCAGAGTTCTGCCTCTGCATGTGAGCAGTATTATTAACAGCAGAATCTTCCATCATTTTGGTGCCAAAAATACGGGGGACAAAAAGCGTAGAGGTCCCCCGTATTTTTAACACCAGCACCGGACTCCACTAGTCAGAGAGATAATGCCACAGCCGGGGGACACTTTTATATAGGTCCCTGCGGCCCTGGCATTAAATCACTAACTAGTCACCCCTGGCCGGGGTACCCTGGAGGAGTGGGGACCCCTTAAATCAAGGGGTCCCCCCCTCCAGCCACCCAAGGGCCAGGGGTGAAGCCCGAGGCTGTCCCCCCCATCTAAGGGCGGCAGATGGGGGGCTGGTAGCCAAGTGTAAAAAAAAAAGTATGTGTAAATGTAGGTGTACATGTATGTAATAAAGTTTTACTTTCAAGGTGTGTGAGTTCTGTTTTTATTTGGGTATTTTTTTTTGTAGTAGTACCGGGCCCGTTTTTCCACCACATGCTGGTACTTGTGGTTCTCCAAGTACCAGCTTGTGGGGGAGGCCTGCTGGGACTTGTAGTACTGCTACAAAAAAAAATTTCACAAGGCTATCAGCCCCCCATCCGCCGCCCTTGGATGGGGGGGACAGCCTCGGGCTTCACCCCTGGCCTTTGGGTGGCTGGAGGGGGGACCCCTTGATTTAAGGGGTTCCCACTCCTCCAGGGTACCCCGGCCAGGCGTGACTAGTTAGTGATTTAATGCCAGGGCCGCAGGGACCAAGATAAAAGTGTCCCGCGGCTGTGGCATTATCTCTCTGACTAGTGAAGCCCGGTGCTGGTTCCAAAAATACTGGGGACCCCTACGCGTTTTGTCCCCCATATTTTTGGCACCAGGACCAGGCGCAGAGCCTGGTGCTGGTTGATCAAATATGGGGGAACCCTTGTCATTTTTTTCCCCATATTTTTTCAACCAGGACCGGCTCAAAGAGCCAGAGGCTGGTTATGCTTAGGAGGGGGGACCCCACGCAATTTTCCCCCCCAGTTTTTACAGTAAACAGACCCTTTCCCATAGATAACCATGCACAGATCTCACTCATCCGTGCATGGTTATCCAAACTCGACTGGAAAAAGCAGGTCTATTTTTTTGTTGCTTTTTTTAACGATTCGCAAAAATATACACCCGCACTTGAGCACCCAGAGACTAACACCCAAATACGAATGAATAGTGAATGCCCGTATTCTATGAAATAACAGCCGCGTTTGACCGATGGTCTATTCATTCATATTTCTGAACTTTGCCAATCAAACCATTACGAATAGCCCAAACACTGCCGAGATTTGTGCTTAGTGAATTCCCGTGTTGAGACTTAGAAAAAAAAACACAAATCGGACAAACTCTGATTTTTTGTAAATATTGGCCATTGTGTTTATTAATAAATTAGCACAAAATACCCTTATAAATAACAGACATGAGATCATCACTCTCAGCTTCAGCAAGTATTTTATTTACGTCAAAATATAATGTCATTTATTTAGCCTGTAATTGATTGTTCATGAACCACACATTATAAAAACTTAATGACAATCACTGTAATTTGTGTTTCATTATAGTCTAATAACAATACAATGTGCTTTATTTAATGATATCTGGGCATTTGGAGATATTTCTTTAACAGTGGTTCCCAAACTTTTTTGAATCCCGGCGACCTAGAGCATCAGGATTATTTTCACAGCACTCCGAGGCCAAAAGTTTCTTAGCGAGAAATTCAGTAAAATATATATTAAGTCAATTGTGTTTATATGTCACCCTTAGGCAGGGGCGTGACTAGAAATTTGTGGGCCCCGCAACAAAATATTGAAAGCCACCCCCCCCTCAGCTTCTAGAGAGTCACTTCTCTCCACAGCACTCCGCTGAAGTGGGCATGCCTAGTGCTGCTGGGTCACCTGTTATTAGCCCCTAATGATGTTGGTATTGTAATATATACTGGGAGAGAGCCCACTATAATATTCGTGTCAGGACTCCTGTGTTATCAGTTATAGCGTGTGGGATGCCAGTGGTCAGAATACAGATGCTGGCATCCCAATAGTTAAAATCCCACAAGGGACAGGTAAGACAGTAGCCCCCTGTCCCCTACCCCCTAACCCTCCCTCCCCCGAGGAACACTAGGCATCTCCCGGGAGCCCCGCCTCGCCAGTCTGGGCCTGCACATACCTGCCCCCTGTTAATCTGGCTCTGCTGCCGTGCTGCCTATCATGCTGGACATCCAAGCCTTCTCTCAATGGGAGGAGTAGTGTTGCTATATTTCAAAAATTAAAAAACAGGACATAATACAGAATAACGGGGATCCCACTGGCATCGTCACACCGCACAGCACCCTATTACATACACCTGCCTATCCCCTGGCTGTCTCTGACTGCCTCTGTTCAATCCCCAGATGTAGTCACTGTGTGCTGTGGCTCCCGCTGCTCTCTCACTGTCTCTCTGTCCAATTCCCAGTAGCAGTCTCTGTGTCCTGTGACTACCCCAGCCCTCTCTCACTGTCTCTCTATCCCATCACTCCCCCAGCTCTCTCTGACTGTCTCTCTATCCCATCACTCTCCCAGCCCTCTCTGACTGTCTCTCTATCCCATCACTCCCCCAGCTCTGACTGCCTATCTGTCATATCACTCCCCCAGCTCTCCCTGACTGTCTGTGCCCCATCCCATCCCCAGTGTCTCTATACTATGACTGCTCTGACTCTCTCTATTTTCTTGCCCCATCCCCAGTAGCAGTCTGTGTACCTCACCAGGCTCCCTCTGTGGTAGATGCTAGAATCAAGTGGGCTAAAGGACCTCTGACATCCGGGGCAGGAGCTGTATCTCACCTCCATTGGCAGCCAGCACTCCCTGGTTCCTGTTCTCTGAGAGAGTGTGCTGCTGTCTGAGGGCTCTTCCTGCCCCACCCAATCCCTGCACAGGCTCTTCTGTCTGAGGTTATCTCTCTGTTACACCACTGGGTCCTAGTGCCCAGCAGATGTCTTCCTGCGTTATGTAGTCAGCGTCCGAGGCAGTTCAGAGTGCAGTGCAGCGTGACTGGCTGTAGGGGGATCGGAGAGCCTTGAAGACAACCCGGGCCCCATAGCATGCACATCCCCTGCACCCATGGTAGTTACGCCACTGTCCTTAGGGTCAGTTATGTGGAGAGGGACAGGTTTCTCTTATGTTTGTACTAGTGATGAGCGGGTTCGGTTCCTCGGAATCCGAACCCGCCCGAACTTCAGCTTTTTTTACACGGATCCGAGCGACTCGGATCTTCCCGCCTTGCTCGGTTAACCCGAGCGCGCCCGAACGTCATCATGACGCTGTCGGATTCTCGCGAGGCTCGGATTCTATCGCGAGACTCGGATTCAATATAAGGAGCCGCGCGTCGCCGCCATTTTACACGTGCATTGAGATTGATAGTGAGAGGACGTGGCTGGCGTCCTCTCCGTTTAGAGAAGAAATAGATAGGAGAGTGAGAGTGAGACAGTGACACTTCATTTACTGGAGCTTAGGAGGAGTACTCAGACAGAGAGTGCAGAATTTTGCTGATAGTATTAGTTAGTTATACTAGTGAAAGAGTGAGACAGTGACACTTCATTTACTGGAGCTTAGGAGGAGTACTCAGACAGAGAGTGCAGAATTTTGCTGATAGTATTAGTTAGTTATACTAGACGTGACTGACCAGTGACCACCAGTGCAGTTTTATATTATTTAATATAATCCGTTCTCTGCCTGAAAAAACGATACACAGTGACTCAGTCACATACCATATCTGTGCTCAGCCCAGTGTGCTGCTGCATCATCTATGTATAATATCTGACTGTGCTCACACAGCTTAATTGTGGGGGAGACTGGGGAGCAGTTAGGTTATAGCAGGAGCCAGGAGTACATATTAAAATTAAACAGTGCACACTTTTTTTCTGCAGGAGTGCCACTGCCAGTGTGACTGACCAGTGACCTGACCACCAGTATATAGTATACTATATTGTATTGTGAATGTCTGCCTGTAAAAGTTAAACACACGTCGTGTGACTTGTGTGGTGTTTTTTTATTCTATAAAATAAAAAACTCATTCTGCTGACAGACAGTGTCCAGCAGGTCCGTCATTATATAATATATACCTGTCCGGCTGCAGTAGTGATATATATATATTTTTTATATCATTATTTATCATCCAGTCGCAGCAGACACAGTACGGTAGTTCACGGCTGTAGCTACCTCTGTGTCGGCACTCGGCAGTCCATCCATAATTGTATACCACCTACCCGTGGTTTTTTTTTTCTTTCTTCTTTATACATACTACATCTCATTATCAACCAGTCTATATTAGCAGCAGACACAGTACAGTACGGTAGTCCACGGCTGTAGCTACCTCTGTGTCGGCACTCGGCAGTCCATCCATAATTGTATACCACCTACCCGTGGTTTTTTTTTCTTTCTTCTTTATACATACTACATCTCATTATCATCCAGTCTATATTAGCAGCAGACACAGTACAGTACGGTAGTCCACGGCTGTAGCTACCTCTGTGTCGGCACTCGGCAGTCCATCCATAATTGTATACCACCTACCCGTGGTTTTTTTTTCTTTCTTCTTTATACATACATACTACATCTCTTTATCAACCAGTCTATATTAGCAGCAGACACAGTACGGTAGTCCACGGCTGTAGCTACCTCTGTGTCGGCACTCGGCAGTCCATCCATAATTGTATACCACCTACCCGTGGTTTTTTTTTCTTTCTTCTTTATACATACATACTACATCTCTTTATCAACCAGTCTATATTAGCAGCAGACACAGTACGGTAGTCCACGGCTGTAGCTACCTCTGTGTCGGCACTCGGCAGTCCGTCCATAATTGTATACCACCTACCCGTGGTTTTTTTTTCTTTCTTCTTTATACATACATACTACATCTCTTTATCAACCAGTCTATATTAGCAGCAAACACAGTACGGTAGTCCACGGCTGTAGCTACCTCTGTGTCGGCACTCGGCAGTCCATCCATAATTGTATACCACCTACCCGTGGTTTTTTTTTCTTTCTTCTTTATACATACATACTACATCTCATTATCATCCAGTCTATATTAGCAGCAGACACAGTACAGTACGGTAGTCCACGGCTGTAGCTACCTCTGTGTCGGCACTCGGCAGTCCATCCATAATTGTATACCACCTACCCGTGGTTTTTTTTTCTTTCTTCTTTATACATACATACTACATCTCATTATCATCCAGTCTATATTAGCAGCAGACACAGTACAGTACGGTAGTCCACGGCTGTAGCTACCTCTGTGTCGGCACTCGGCAGTCTGTCCATAATTGTATACCACCTACCCGTGGTTTTTTTTCTTTCTTTCTTCTTTATACATACATACTACATCTCTTTATCAACCAGTCTATATTAGCAGCAGACACAGTACGGTAGTTCACGGCTGTAGCTACCTCTGTGTCGGCACTCGGCAGTCCATCCATAATTGTATACCACCTACCCGTGGTTTTTTTTTTCTTTCTTCTTTATACATACTACATCTCATTATCATCCAGTCTATATTAGCAGCAGACACAGTACAGTACGGTAGTCCACGGCTGTAGCTACCTCTGTGTCGGCACTCGGCAGTCCATCCATAATTGTATACCACCTACCCGTGGTTTTTTTTTCTTTCTTCTTTATACATACATACTACATCTCATTATCAACCAGTCTATATTAGCAGCAGACACAGTACGGTAGTCCACGGCTGTAGCTACCTCTGTGTCGGCACTCGGCAGTCCGTCCATAATTGTATACCACCTACCCGTGGTTTTTTTTTTTTCTTCTTTATACATACATACTACATCTCATTATCATCCAGTCTATATTAGCAGCAGACACAGTACAGTACAATAGTCCACGGCTGTAGCTACCTCTGTGTCGGCACTCGGCAGTCCATCCATAATTGTATACTAGTATCCATCCATCTCCATTGTTTACCTGAGGTGCCTTTTAGTTGTGCCTATTAAAATATGGAGAACAAAAATGTTGAGGTTCCAAAATTAGGGAAAGATCAAGATCCACTTCCACCTCGTGCTGAAGCTGCTGCCACTAGTCATGGCCGAGACGATGAAATGCCAGCAACGTCGTCTGCCAAGGCCGATGCCCAATGTCATAGTACAGAGCATGTCAAATCCAAAACACCAAATATCAGTAAAAAAAGGACTCCAAAACCTAAAATAAAATTGTCGGAGGAGAAGCGTAAACTTGCCAATATGCCATTTACCACACGGAGTGGCAAGGAACGGCTGAGGCCCTGGCCTATGTTCATGGCTAGTGGTTCAGCTTCACATGAGGATGGAGGCACTCAGCCTCTCGCTAGAAAAATGAAAAGACTCAAGCTGGCAAAAGCAGTAGCACCGCAAAGAACTGTGCGTTCTTCGAAATCCCAAATCCACAAGGAGAGTCCAATTGTGTCGGTTGCGATGCCTGACCTTCCCAACACTGGACGTGAAGAGCATGCGCCTTCCACCATTTGCACGCCCCCTGCAAGTGCTGGAAGGAGCACCCGCAGTCCAGTTCCTGATAGTCAGATTGAAGATGTCAGTGTTGAAGTACACCAGGATGAGGAGGATATGGGTGTTGCTGGCGCTGGGGAGGAAATTGACCAGGAGGATTCTGATGGTGAGGTGGTTTGTTTAAGTCAGGCACCCGGGGAGACACCTGTTGTCCGTGGGAGGAATATGGCCGTTGACATGCCTGGTGAAAATACCAAAAAAATCAGCTCTTCGGTGTGGAACTATTTCAACAGAAATGCGGACAACAGGTGTCAAGCCGTGTGTTCCCTTTGTCAAGCTGTAATAAGTAGGGGTAAGGACGTTAACCACCTCGGAACATCCTCCCTTATACGTCACCTGCAGCGCATTCATAATAAGTCAGTGACAAGTTCAAAAACTTTGGGTGACAGCGGAAGCAGTCCACTGACCAGTAAATCCCTTCCTCTTGTAACCAAGCTCACGCAAACCACCCCACCAACTCCCTCAGTGTCAATTTCCTCCTTCCCCAGGAATGCCAATAGTCCTGCAGGCCATGTCACTGGCAATTCTGACGAGTCCTCTCCTGCCTGGGATTCCTCCGATGCATCCTTGCGTGTAACGCCTACTGCTGCTGGCGCTGCTGTTGTTGCTGCTGGGAGTCGATGGTCATCCCAGAGGGGAAGTCGTAAGACCACTTTTACTACTTCCACCAAGCAATTGACTGTCCAACAGTCCTTTGCGAGGAAGATGAAATATCACAGCAGTCATCCTACAGCAAAGCGGATAACTGAGGCCTTGGCATCCTGGGTGGTGAGAAACGTGGTTCCGGTATCCATCATTACTGCAGAGCCAACTAGAGACTTGTTGGAGGTACTGTGTCCCCGGTACCAAATACCATCTAGGTTCCATTTCTCTAGGCAGGCGATACCGAAAATGTACACAGACCTCAGAAAAAGAGTCACCAGTGTCCTAAAAAATGCAGCTGTACCCAATGTCCACTTAACCACGGACATGTGGACAAGTGGAGCAGGGCAGGGTCAGGACTATATGACTGTGACAGCCCACTGGGTAGATGTATGGACTCCCGCCGCAAGAACAGCAGCGGCGGCACCAGTAACAGCATCTCGCAAACGGCAACTCTTTCCTAGGCAGGCTACGCTTTGTATCACCGGTTTCCAGAATACGCACACAGCTGAAAACCTCTTACGGCAACTGAGGAAGATCATCGCGGAATGGCTTACCCCAATTGGACTCTCCTGTGGATTTGTGGCATCGGACAATGCCAGCAATATTGTGTGTGCATTAAATATGGGCAAATTCCAGCACGTCCCATGTTTTGCACATACCTTGAATTTGGTGGTGCAGAATTTTTTAAAAAACGACAGGGGCGTGCAAGAGATGCTGTCGGTGGCCAGAAGAATTGCGGGACACTTTCGGCGTACAGGCACCACGTACAGAAGACTGGAGCACCACCAAAAACTACTGAACCTGCCCTGCCATCATCTGAAGCAAGAAGTGGTAACGAGGTAGAATTCAACCCTCTATATGCTTCAGAGGTTGGAGGAGCAGCAAAAGGCCATTCAAGCCTATACAATTGAGCACGATATAGGAGGTGGAATGCACCTGTCTCAAGCGCAGTGGAGAATGATTTCAACGTTGTGAAAGGTTCTGATGCCCTTTGAACTTGCCACACGTGAAGTCAGTTCAGACACTGCCAGCCTGAGTCAGGTCATTCCCCTCATCAGGCTTTTGCAGAAGAAGCTGGAGACATTGAAGGAGGAGCTAACACGGAGCGATTCCGCTAGGCATGTGGGACTTGTGGATGGAGCCCTTAATTCGCTTAACAAGGATTCACGGGTGGTCAATCTGTTGAAATCAGAGCACTACATTTTGGCCACCATGCTCGATCCTAGATTTAAAGCCTACCTTGGATCTCTCTTTCCGGCAGACACAAGTCTGCTGGGGTTGAAAGACCTGCTGGTGAGAAAATTGTCAAGTCAAGCGGAACGCGACCTGTCAACATCTCCTCCTTCACATTCTCCCGCAACTGGGGGTGCGAGGAAAAGGCTCAGAATTCCGAGCCCACCCGCTGGCGGTGATGCAGGGCAGTCTGGAGCGACTGCTGATGCTGACATCTGGTCCGGACTGAAGGACCTGACAACGATTACGGACATGTCGTCTACTGTCACTGCATATGATTCTCTCAACATTGAAAGAATGGTGGAGGATTATATGAGTGACCGCATCCAAGTAGGCACGTCACACAGTCCGTACTTATACTGGCAGGAAAAAGAGGCAATTTGGAGGCCCTTGCACAAACTGGCTTTATTCTACCTAAGTTGCCCTCCCACAAGTGTGTACTCCGAAAGAGTGTTTAGTGCCGTCGCTCACCTTGTCAGCAATCGGCGTACGAGGTTACATCCAGAAAATGTGGAGAAGATGATGTTCATTAAAATGAATTATAATCAATTCCTCCGCGGAGACATTGACCAGCAGCAATTGCCTCCACAAAGTACACAGGGAGCTGAGATGGTGGATTCCAGTGGGGACGAATTGATAATCTGTGAGGAGGGGGATGTACACGGTGATATATCGGAGGATGATGATGAGGTGGACATCTTGCCTCTGTAGAGCCAGTTTGTGCAAGGAGAGATTAATTGCTTCTTTTTTGGGGGGGGTCCAAACCAACCCGTCATATCAGTCACAGTCGTGTGGCAGACCCTGTCACTGAAATGATGGGTTGGTTAAAGTGTGCATGTCCTGTTTATACAACATAAGGGTGGGTGGGAGGGCCCAAGGACAATTCCATCTTGCACCTCTTTTTTCTTTTATTTTTCTTTGCGTCATGTGCTGTTTGGGGAGGGTTTTTTGGAAGGGCCATCCTGCGTGACACTGCAGTGCCACTCCTAGATGGGCCCGGTGTTTGTGTCGGCCACTAGGGTCGCTTATCTTACTCACACAGTCAGCTACCTCATTGCGCCTCTTTTTTTCTTTGCGTCATGTGCTGTTTGGGGAGGGTTTTTTGGAAGGGACATCCTGCGTGACACTGCAGTGCCACTCCTAGATGGGCCCGGTGTTTGTGTCGGCCACTAGGGTCGCTTATCTTACTCACACAGTCAGCTACCTCATTGCGCCTCTTTTTTTCTTTGCGTCATGTGCTGTTTGGGGAGGGTTTTTTGGAAGGGCCATCCTGCTTGACACTGCAGTGCCACTCCTAGATGGGCCCGGTGTTTGTGTCGGCCACTAGGGTCGCTTATCTTACTCACACAGTCAGCTACCTCATTGCGCCTCTTTTTTTCTTTGCGTCATGTGCTGTTTGGGGATGGTTTTTTGGAAGGGACATCCTGCGTGACATTGCAGTGCCACTCCTAGATGGGCCCGGTGTTTGTGTCGGCCACTAGGGTCGCTTATCTTACTCACACAGTCAGCTACCTCATTGCGCCTCTTTTTTTCTTGCGTCATGTGCTGTTTGGGGAGGGTTTTTTGGAAGGGACATCCTGCGTGACACTGCAGTGCCACTCCTAGATGGGCCCGGTGTTTGTGTCGGCCACTAGGGTCGCTTATCTTACTCACACAGCGACCTCGGTGCAAATTTTAGGACTAAAAATAATATTGTGAGGTGTGAGGTATTCAGAATAGACTGAAAATGAGTGTAAATTATGGCTTTTGAGGTTAATAATACTTTGGGATCAAAATGACCCCCAAATTCTATGATTTAAGCTGTTTTTTAGGGTTTTTTGAAAAAAACACCTGAATCCAAAACACACCCGAATCCGACAAAAAAAATTCGGTGAGGTTTTGCCAAAACGCGGTCGAACCCAAAACACGGCCGCGGAACCGAACCCAAAACCAAAACACAAAACCCGAAAAATTTCCGGCGCTCATCTCTAGTTTGTACACATATTTTATGACATGAAGCCACAAGTGCTTGTCTTATTTATTACATTGACCGTAAATAATTTGAATTGGTTCTGGACCATGGGCTAACTGAAGCAGTGGGGCAATAAATCAGTCCCGTAGGCAACCCACATTATATAGCCTGTTTTCAGGCATCACAACCAGTTGTATATGCTACAGATCTACCGGGGCACATGCCCAATAATGAAGGAATTACACACTATCATAGTGAGCCACTTGCCCATTATCACTATCGATGTGTACGTGACCATCTTTACCCTTCCTGTCAGTAACAGACGGTCATATTCAGTAGATAAAACAGGTACTGAAGGTTGATTATAACATTCGGTTGTGATTGGGTGTAGGAACATATCTATCTATCTATCTATCTATCTATCTATCTATCTTTGATCCTAGATGACATAGTCCCATAAGAAGTCTCCTATCACAATATAAGGACCAGGCCAATATACTGTAACTCACCTGACAGCCCACGGCATGTCCACAGAGGCTGGAGCAGCTACCAAGGAGGGACTCGCAGTGTCATACTGGATAAGGAAACAGACATCATGGTTTAGTCATTAAAATGTGAAGACAACAGAAAGTATACAATACCGTAAGAAAAAATAGGATTTTAATACCTACCGGTAAATCCTTTTCTCTTAGTCAGTAGAGGATGCTGGGACACTTCAAGAATCATGGGATATAGACGGGATCCGCAGGAGACATGGGCGCTTTAAACACCTCAAACACGCCGTACACAACATGGCATTTAACAGAAAACTTCAGTCAACGGCATGAACAACGTCAGTAACAGGCTGACCATAACGTAACACAACCCGTGTGAAAACATAACTAACAACTGCAGATAGAGTCCGCACTGGGACGGGCACCCAGCATCCTCTACAGACTAAGAGAAAAGGATTTACCGGTAGGTATTAAAATCCTATTTTCTCCTACGTCCTAGAGGATGCTGGGGACATTTCAAGAACCACATGGTTTATACCAAAGCTCCAAAACGGGCGGGAGAGTGCGGGTGACTCTGCAGCACCGATTGAGCAAACATGAGGTCAGGGTATCAAACTTGTAGAACTTTGCAAAGGTGTTTGAACCCGACCAAGTCACCACTCGGCAAAGCTGTAATGCCGAGCCACCTCGGGCAGCCGCCCAAGAAGAGCCCACCTTCCTAGTGGAATGGGCCTTTACTGAATTTGGTAACGGCAATACAGCCATAGAATGAGCCTGCTGAATCGTGTTACAGATCCAGCGAGCAATAGTCTGCTTAGAAGCAGGAGCACCAACCTTGTTGGCTGCATACAGGACAAACAGTGCCTCTGTTTTCCTAACCGTTCTGGCTACATACATTTTCAATGCCCTGACCACATCAAGGGACTCGGAATCCTCCAAGTCCCGCGTAGCCACAGGCACCACAATAGGTTGGTTCATATGAAAAGAGTCCGCAACTCCGCTCTCTATCCACATGGAAAATCAGATAGGGGCTTTTGTGAGATAAAGCCGCCAACTCAGACACTCGCCTTGCCGATGCCAAGGCCAACAACATGACCACTTTCCAAGTGAGATACTTTAATTCCACCGTTTGAAGAGGCTCAAACCATTGAGACGTAAGGAACCGTAACACCACGTTACGGTCCCATGGTGCCACTGGAGGCTCAAAAGGAGGCTGGATATGCAGCACATCCTTCTCAAAAGTCTGGACTTCTGGGAGAGAAGCCAATTCCTTCTGAAAGAAAATGACCTCATCCGGAATGCCCCAACCGCCATGCCGTCAAACGCAGCCGCGGTAAGTCTTGGAACAGACAGGGCCCCTGTTGCAACAGGTCCTCTCTGAGAAGAAGAGGCCACTGATCTTCTGTGAGCATTTCCTGCAGATCCGGATACCAGGCCCTTCGAGGCCAATCTGGAACAATGAGAATTGTCTGTACTCCTCTTCGTTTTATGATTCTCAATATCTTGGAAATGAGAGGAAGAGGAGGGAACACATAGACCGACTGGAACACCCACGGTGTCACCAGGGCATCCACTGCTACCGCCTGAGGGTCCCTTGACCTGGCGCAATACCTCGGAAGTTTCTTGTTGAGGCGTGACGCCATCATGTCTATTTGAGGCAGTCCCCACTGACTTGCAATATCTGCAAAGACTTCCTGATGAAGTCCCCACTCTCCTGTATGTAGATCGTGTCTGCTGAGGAAGTCCGCTTCCCAGTTGTCCACTCCCGGAATGAAGACTGCTGTCAGAGCGCTTACATGATTTTCCGCCCAGCGAAGAATCCTGGTGGCTTCTGCCATTGCCACTCTGCTCTTTGTTCCGCCTTGACGGTTTACATGAGCCACTGCGGTGATGTTGTCTGACTGAATCAGAACCGGTAGGTCGCGAAGCAAATTCTCTGCTTGACAAAGGGCGTTGTATATGGCCCTTAATTCCAGTACGTTGATGTGTAGACAAGCCTCCTGGCTTGACCATAGACCTTGGAAGTTTCTTACCTGTGTGACTGCTCCCCATCCTCGGAGGCTCGCGTCTGTGGTTACCAGAACCCAGTCCTGAATGCCGAACCTGTGATCCTCTAGTAGGTGAGCACTCTGCAGCCACCACAGTAGAGATACACTGGCCCTGGGGGACAGGCTGATCATCTGATGAATCTGTAGATGCGACCCGGACCACTTGTCCAGAAGGTCCCACTGAAAAGTCCTCGCATGGAACCTGCCGAATGGAATGGCCTCGTAAGACTCCACCATCTTTCCCAGAACTCGAGTGCAGTGATGCACCGACACCCTTTGTGGCTTCAAGAGGTCCCTGACCAAGTTCAGGAGTTCTTGGGCCTTTTCCATCGGGAGAAAAACCCTTTTCTGGTCTGTATCCAGAATCATGCCTAAGAAAGGTAAACGGGTCATTGGAACCAACTGTGACTTCGGGAGATTGAGAATCCAGCCATGCTGCTGCAACACCCTCAGGGAGAGTGATACGCTGTTCAGCAACTGCTTTCTTGATCTCGCTTTTATTAGGAGATCGTCCAAGTACGGGATAATTGTGACACCCTGCTCGCGCAGGAGCACCATAATTTCCGTTATTACCTTGGTGAAAATCGTCGGGGCTGTGGAAAGCCCAAACGGCAACGTCTGAAATTGGTAATGACAATCCTGTACAGCAAATCTCAGAAACGCCTGATGAGGCGGATATATGGGGACATGAGGGTATGCATCCTTTATGTCCAGGGACACCATATAATCCCCCCTTCCAGGCTGGCGATGACCGCTCTGAGCGATTCCATCTTGAACTTGAACCTTTTAAGTATAGGTTTAAGGATTTTAAATTCAGAATGGGTCTGACCGAACCGTCCGGTTTCGGGACCACAAACAGGGTTGAAAAAACCCCATCCCCTGCTGTAGCAGGGGAACCTTGACCACCACTTGTTGAAGACACAATTTTTGAATTGCTGCTAAAACTACCTCCCTCTCTGGGGAAGAAGCCGGTAGGGCCGATTTGAAAAACCGGCGAGGAGAAGCCCAGGGATCCACCTGTGATTGAACTCAGACGTGGCTGAAAAGTCGAAGACGTGCCCCCACTGGGGCGGACTCCCTCAGCGGAACCCCAGCGTCATGCAGTGGATTTTGTAGAATCCGGGGAGGACTTCTGCTCCTGGGAACTAGCTGTAGTTGGCAGCTTTTTCCCCTTGCCCTTACCTCTGGCAAGAAAGGAAGATCCCCGTACTCTCTTGGATTTATGCGACCAAAAGGACTGCATCTGATAATGTGGCGTTTTCTTAGGCTGTGAGGAAACATAAGGCAAAAAAGTTGATTTACCTGCAGTAGCGGTGGAAACCAGGTCCGTGAGAGCTTCCCCAAGTAAGTCCTCACCCTTGTAAGGCAAAACCTCCATATGCCTCTTCGAGTCGGTATCACCCGTCCAATGTCGGGTCCATAGGGCTCGCCTAGCAGAAATCGCGATAGCGTTGGCCCTGGAACCCAGTAGGCCAACGTCTCTCTGAGCATCTCTGATATATAGGACAGCATCCTTAATATGACACAAGGTCAATAAAATGGTTTCCTTATCCAGCGCATCAATATCAGCAGATAAGGTATCTGTCCGCGCTGCTAAAGCGCTACAAACCCAAGCCGACGCTATCGCCGATCTGAGTAATGTACCAGTATGTGTGTAAATTGACTTCAAAGTAGTCTCCTGCCTGCGATCAGCAGGATCCTTGAGGGCTGCGGTATCTTGAGATGGCAGCGCTACCTTTTTGGATAAGCGTATCAAGCTTTGTCCACCCTTGGGGAGGATTCCCACCATATCCTGTCCTTAGCCGGGAAAGGATACGCCATAAGAATCCTTTTGGGAATCTGCAGTTTCTTGTCTGGAGTTTCCCAAGCCCTTTCAACAACTCATTTATCTAATGTGAAGGGGGAAAAGTAACCTCAGGCTTCTTTTCTTTAAACATGTGGACCCTCGTGTCAGGTACCGAGGGGTCATCTGTTACATGCAACACATCCTTTATTGAAATAATCATATAATGAATACTTTTAGCCAATTTAGGCTGCAACTTTGCATCATCATAGTCGACACTGGAGTCAGAATCCGTGTCGGTATCAGTGTCAACTACTTGGGATAGTGGTTGCTTCTGAGACCCAGAAGGTCCCTGCGTCATAGTGAAAGGCAGGGCTTGACTCCCTGTACATTACCTGGACTCCGCTTGGTCCAACCTCTTGTGTAATAAATTCACATTTGCATTTAAAACATTCCACATATCCAACCAGTCAGGTGTCGGCGTTGCCGACGGAGACACCACACTCATTTGCTCCACCTCCTCCTTAGAAGAGCCTTCCACTTCAAACATGCCGACACACGCGTACCGACACCCCACACACTCAGGGAAATCTCTAATCTGGAGACAATTTCCAACAAGGCCCTTTGGAGAGACAGAGAGAGAGTATGCCAGCACACACCCAGCGCCAATGACCTTGGAAATATCCCAGATATATATAGCCCTTTTCTTTATATAATAACTGCGCCAAATTATGTGCCCCCCCCCCCCCTTCTTTAAAACCCTCTGTCACCGTGTTCAGCAGAGGAGAGTCCGGGGAGACAGCTTCTCAGCGGTGTGCTGTGGAGAAAATGGCGCTGGTTAGTGCTGAGGGATCAAGCTCCACCCCCTCAGCGGCGGGCTTCGGTCCCGCTCGATTTCTTCAAAACTGGCGGGGGTTTTAAATATACAGCCCGCAGATCTATGGCCAGTCCTAGATGTTTATTATTGCTGCCCAGGGCGCCCCCACTGTGCCCTGCACCCATCAGTGCCTGCCGTGTGTGTTGTGTGTGTGGGAGCAATGGCGCTACGCGTTACCTCTGAGAAGATCTGAAGTCTTCTGCCGCCTCTGAAGTCTTCTATCTTCTTATACTCACCCGGCTTCTATCTTCTGGCTCTGTGAGGAGGACGGCGGCGCAGCTCCGGGACTTACAGCGAGGGGAGACCTGCGTTCCGACTCCCTCTGGAGCTAATGGTTTCCAGTACCCTAAGAAGCAGAGCCTAGCATTTAAGTAGGTCTGCTTCTCTCTCCTCAGTCCCGCAATGCAGGGAGCCTGTTGCCAGCAGGGCTCCCTGAAAATAAAAAACCTAACAAAATTCTTTCTTTCAGAGAAACTCAGGAGAGCTCCCTGTAGTGCACCCAGTCTCCTCTGGGCACAGGATCTAACTGAGGTCTGGAGGAGGGGCATAGAGGGAGGAGCCAGTGCACATCCATATCTAAAGTTCTTTTTAGTGCCCTTGTCTCCTGCGGAGCCCGTCTATTCCCCATGGTCCTTACGGAGTCCCCAGCATCCTCTAGGACGTAAGAGAAATAGAGGTGTGGATCATTAGATCGACAATGTTTAGGTAGACCACTATAGGCCGACAGTCACTAGGTAGACAGGGTTGGAAGGTCGACATGATTTATTGGTTGACATGTGCTAGGTCAACAGGTCGACATGAGTTTTGTTTTTTTGTTGTTGTTTTCTTCGTAGAGTGACCGGGAACCCCAATTAGTGTACCGTATCCCCTTGCATGGCTCGCCATGCTTCGGGCAAGGTGCCTCGCTCCGCTGCCACTTCGCTTGGCACAGATTACCATTCCAATCGTAGTCCACGTTGATCGTTAAGTATTAAAAAGTTCAAAAAAAAGAAAAAAAATTGAAAAACTCATGTCGACCTTTTGACCTGTCGACCTTCCAACCCTGTCGACCTTCCAACCCTGTCAACCTATAGTGGTTGACCTAAACATTGTCGACCTAGACAGTGTCGATCTTCAGACCGGATCCCGAAAAATAGTCACAGCCCAGTCCAACTTTGGAAACCTTAGATGTTGGTTAAATGAATTGATATTATGGAGGTCATTCTGAGTTGATCGTAGCGGTGCCGGCGCATGCGCAATTCCGACCCGATCGCTGCGATAAACTGCAGCGAGCGATCGGGTCGGAATGACCCCCAATATTCGAGACTTTGTGTGTCAAATATATCAGACATCAAACTGTCAGAAAAAAGGAGAGCTGTCAATATCTGGAATAAAATGCTTCTTACAAATTTGGGTGGCGGCACCACATTCTTGAGGCTGTCGAGTGAAATCTCCATCATATTCTATGCACAGACCACTAGCTGCAAAGCTGCAAAAAGCTCCTGAAGAAATACAACTCTAGTATTAATACAAGACTTTTTGGGGGTAAGAACAATATTTAACCTGCAGAGACGCAATATGTAACAGTGGCAAAAGCAGGATTTGCATTGGGGTTTCCAGAACTGGGTGGAGCCAATCACGGAGCGCCACGTTGTAGCACCCTCCTGATCGGCTGTGTGCTCCTGTACTGACTGACAGGCGGCACACGGCAGTGTTACAATGTAGCGCCTATGCGCTCCATTGTAACCAATGGTGGGAACTTTCTGCTCAGCGGTTGACCGAAAGTGACCTCACCGCTGAGCAGAAAGTTCCCACCATTGGTTACAATGGAGCGCATAGGCGCTACATTGTAACACTGCCGTGTGCCGCCTGTCAGTCAGTACAGGAGCACACAGCTGATCAGGAGGGTGCCACAACGTGGCGCTCCCTGATTGGCTGAAGAAACCCACTTAGACAGAAGTCAAAGTGGGTTTCTGGCATTCGGGGAAAGGGGTCCCATGTGAAAACATGGGGCCCCTTTCAGTGCGAGGTCGGGTCTGCGTTTTTTTTTTCTTCCAAGTACGTGGATTACAACTGGATTATCCGAGGAGCCTTCTACACAGGATTTGGTGAGTATAATTTTTTCAACAGGTACCCCATGGATTCTACTGGAGAAGAGGACCGACCTGCGTGTGAACATAAGGTAAGTATGTGTATATGTTTGTGTGGATGGATGTATTAAAACTTTACTTTCAAGGTGTGTGTTGTCATTTTTGGGGTATTTTTTTAGTAGTAGTTCTACAGGTACCAGCGGCCCAGTTTTTCCGCCGCATGCTGGTACTTGTGGTTCTCCAAGTACCAGCTTGCGGGGGTGGCTTGCTGGGACTTGTAGTACTGCTACTAAAAACAATATTCATAACTATCCAAAAAGGCTATCAGCCCCCCATCCGCAGCCCATTGGATGGGGGGGACAGCCTCGGGCTTCACCCCTGGCCCTTGGGTGGCTGGGGGGGGGGGGGGTTCTCTTGATTGAAGGGGTCCCAACTCCCCCAGGGTACCCCGGCCAGGGGTGACTAGTTGGATATTTGATGCCACGGCCGCAGGGCACTGTATAAAAGTGACCCCCGGCTGTGGCATTATCTGTCCAGCTAGTGGAGCCCGGTGCTGGTTTCAAAAATACGGGGGACCCCTTCGCTTTTTGGCCCCCGTATTTTTGGAACCAGGACTAGGCGCCGAGCACGATGCTGGTTGCTTAAATATGGGGGAACCCCTGTCCATTTTTTTCCCATATTTCTGCAACCAGGATCGGCTCAAAGAGCCCGAGGCTGGTTATGCTTAGAAGGGGGGACCCCACGCATTTTTTTTTTGTAAAAATAACACTTTCCCACCCCTTCCCACTGATATACATGCACGGATCTCATGGATCCGTGCATGCCTATCCAATCACGGCTCAAAAAAGCAGGTCTGGTTTTTTTTAGCACTTTTTTACGATTTGTAATTTTTCACGGCAGTGTTTGGCTCTTTTGAAATTTGCACTTTTTAGTAAATGACCGAGTTCTGCTAATTTGCTGGCGTTTTTGACCGATGGTGTATTCATTCGTATTTTTTTTCTTGGACTTCCAAAAAAATACGAATGCCCTCATCACTGCCGTGATTTGAGTTTAGTAAATGACCGAGATGACACTTTGAAGAAAAAACGGCATCTCGGTCAAAATCGGGAACTTAGTAAATATACCCCAGGGTGTAGAAAACTAAATCACAGGAATTCTTGTCTTCCAGGGCATGTAGGTAAAGTGGCAGGACTGGGGGAGAGGAATGGTGGCTGTCAGCACAATCAGGCCCGATCTATCATCTACTATTTTTTTAAATAGGGGTGGTCTAGGTGGGTTGCGGGAGGCCCCAGAGATATAGGGTCTCAAGATTTCTGTTGCCGGCCCTGACCCTAACCCAGACCTCTAAACTAACCCTAATGCCTTAACCTAAAAGGCCAGACTGGATGGGCCATGTCATTCTTATCTGCCGTAAAATGCTGTGTTTCTGTGTATATGGTGCACTGCAAGAAAATATCTGCAAATCCAATGGTATGGTAACTGCGGTATAAACTGTACTTGCAATTGAACTAATTGAATTCAGCCCTATGAATAGAGAGATCCCCGTACAGCAGTCACAGAAAGGGTTAATCTCTGCAGCTTGTCACTCAGCTTACATTGTTGCTCTTTTATTTTTGCAGCGCTGGGAGTTGTAACCCACAGACCAGGTGTGTACACACACTGAGATTTATCCTTTCGATTTTGTCTATATAGTCAAAATCACAAGGAAAGTTAGTGCAAATCGCACTGTGTTAGGCAGCTTGCAATACCAATGCGATACCGATGAGTGGTCCCGCGGGGTCGGTATCGCTAGGAAAGACAGACTGTACAGGCAATCTTGACTATATAGTGTGTACTATCTGGTACAAAGTATAATCAAAATGAGCACTTAGTCAAAATCAAAGAAACAGTCAAAGTCGGTGCTTCTCTGCTCTGGGGGAATTCAAAGGAAATCACATAGTCGAAATCGGAGATAGTCAATATCTCACCATGTGTACGCACCTTACACATAACACAGCCCAACATGTCTATATTCCTGTATAGTGAATGTAATTCTCAGTATATGTCACTAATTCTCAGTATATGTCACTGACAGCTGTGCCGCTTATGTATTACTGTATAGTGCAGTGGTTCCCAAACTGTGTGCCGTGGCACCCTGGGGTGCCTCGGGACACTTGCAGGGGTGCCTTGGATTGGTGGTCCAGGACAAATTAAAATCATTTATGGTCAATGTAATAGGAAAAACCGGTGCTGGTGGCTGCCAATCATATAATATGTGGCCAAACAGAAGCAAATCTTGTCCCTCAGAACACAATTTAACTTATGGATGACATATAAACACAATTTACTTAATTTAATATTTATTTCTAAATTTCACAATAAGAAGCTTTTGTCCTTGAGGTGCCGTGAAAAAAATTCTGATGCTCGAGGGCGCCGTGATTCCAAAAAGTTTGGGAACCACTGGTATAGTGGATGTAATTCTCAGTATATGTCCCTGACAGCTGCACAGTACCACTTGTGTAATCCTTTGTAAAGCATGTAAGTCTAAGTATATTTCCCTGACAGCTGCACAGTAACACTTCTGTTATACTTTGTAAAGCATGTAAATCTCAGTATATGTTCCTGACAGCTGCACAGTACCACTTGTGTAATCCTTTGTAAAGCATGTAAATCTCAGTATATACCACTGACAGCTGCACAGTACCACTTGTGTAATCCTTTGTAGAGCATGTAAGTCTCAGTATATGTCACTGACAGCTGCACAGTACCACTTGTATAATCTTTCGTAAAGCATGTAAATCTCAGTATATACCACTGACAGCTGCACAGTACCACTTGTGTAATCCTTTGTAAAGCATGTAAGTCTCAGTATATGTCACTGACAGCTGCACAGTACCACTTGTGTAATCTTTTGTAAAGCATGTAATCCTCAGTATATGTCACTGACAGCTGCTTCGCTAACCCTATACTGTAACACGCACACAGTACGGTAATAGATGGCCATGTCAGTGAAGCAGCATGTTGTTAGTTGGCAGGGGGGTGTTTTTTCTATATGAATTAAATTGCAGAATGCTGAATGTAAAGGTTTAGTTAAAGATAATTCAGTAAGAGGCAGATTCAATTATTAATATAATAGTCATTTACAGTTATTATATAGCATTTACAGAATAGCACAAACATTTACTCTTTTCCTATAAGTAAACAAGACACAAATACATATTATCTGATCAGGCTTAGCACAAGACCAGAACTTGGTGTTTCTTTTATTTACAAACATTACAAGTTATTTTACCATTGTAATATTTAAGTGCCCTACACACTTATAGATTTCACTAAACGATATAACGTTCTCGTTCATTATTGAATGAGAACTCGTTCATATCGTTCAGTGTGTAGGCACGTGGCCCCGCGCTCGTTCATTGTTGGTGCCGGGTCGCTTATACATGCAGGCCAATATGGACAATCTCATCCATATTAGCATGAATTGCTATGGAGCCGGGTGATGGGGGGAGTGAAGTGAAGTCACTCCCCCCGTCACCTCCCCCCTGCCGCCGTGTCACCCATATCAGCTGTGGGCAGCTCGGCGGCGGATCACTGAGTGTGTAGGGCCCTTTAGTATTACATATTATGGGGGAAATTTACTAAGCTCCCGATTTTGACCGAGATGCCGTTTTTTCATCAAAGTGTCATCTCGGTAATTTACTAAACACTAATCACGGCAGAGATGAGGGCATTCGTAATTTTTTGCAAGTCCAAGTAAAAAATTACGAATGAATACACCATCGGTCAAAACGCGGCTGTTTAAGTATGAATCTCGGTCATTTACTAAGAAGTGCAAAGCAAAAAAAAAACAAACACTGCCGTGAAAAATTACAACTCGTAAAAAAGTGCTAAAAAAAAACAGACCTTTTTTTTTTATTCGTGATTGGATAGGCATGCACGGATCCATGAGATCCGTGCATGTATATCAGTGGGAAGGGGTGGGAAAGTGCTTATTTTTTCAAAAAAAATTGCGTGGGGTCCCCCCTCCTAAGCATAACCAGCCTCGGGCTCTTTGAGCCGATCCTGGTTGCAAAAATATGGGGGGAAAAATGACAGGGGTTCCCCCATATTTAAGCAACCAGCATCGGGCTCTGCGCCTGGTCCTGGTCCCAAAAATACGGGGGACAAAAAGAGTAGGGGTCCCCCGTATTTTTAAAACCAGCACCGGGCTCCACTAGCTGGACAGATAATGCCACAGCCGGGGGTCACTTTTATATAGTGCCCTGCGGCCGTGGCATCAAAAATCCAACTAGTCACTCCTGGCCGGGGTACCCTGGGGGAGTGGGGACCCCTTCAATCAAGGGGTCCCCCCCCCCAGCCACCCAAGGGCCAGGGGTGAAGCCCGAGGCTGTCCCCCCCCATCCAATGGGCTGCGGATGGGGAGGCTGATAGCCTTTGTTGTAAAAGAAAAGATATTGTTTTTAGTAGCAGTACTACAAGGCCCAGCAAGCCTCCCCCGCATGCTGGTACTTGGAGAACCACAAGTACCAGCATGCGACGGAAAAACGGGCCCGCTGGTACCTGTAGTACTACTACTAAAAAAATACCCAAAAAAAGACAAGACACACACACCGTGAAAGTATAATTTTATTACATACATACACACATACATACATACTTACCTTAAGTTCCCACGCAGGTCGGTCCTCTTCTCCAGTAGAATCCAAGGGGTACCTGTTGAAGAAATTATACTCACGAGATCCAGGGGTCCAGGCTCCTCGGGAAATCCAGGGGTAATCCACGTACTTGAAAAAAATAACAAAACGGTGTCCCGACCACGAACTGAAAGGGGACCCATGTTTGCACATGGGTCACCTTTCTACGAATGCCAGAAACCCACTTTGACTTCTGTCTAAGTGGGTTTCTTCAGCCAATCAGGGAGCGCCACGTTGTAGCACTCTCCTGATCAGCTGTGTGCTCCTGTCCTCACTGACAGGCAGCACACGGCAGTGTTACAATGTAGCGCCTATGCGCTACATTGTAACCAATGATGGGAACTTTCTGCCCTGCGGTTGACCTAAAGTGACGTCACCGCTGAGCAGAAAGTTCCCATCATTGGTTACAATGTAGCGCATAGGCGCTACATTGTAACACTGCCGTGTGCTGCCTGTCAGTGAGGACAGGAGCACACAGCTGATCAGGAGAGTGCTACAACGTGGCGCTCCCTGATTGGCTGAAGAAACCCACTTAGACAGAAGTCAAAGTGGGTTTCTGGCATTCGTAGAAAGGTGACCCATGTGCAAACATGGGTCCCCTTTCAGTTCGTGGTCGGGACACCGTTTTGTTATTTTTTTCAAGTACGTGGATTACCCCTGGATTTCCCGAGGAGCCTGGACCCCTGGATCTCGTGAGTATAATTTCTTCAACAGGTACCCCTTGGATTCTACTGGAGAAGAGGACCGACCTGCGTGGGAACTTAAGGTAAGTATGTATGTATGTGTGTATGTATGTAATAAAATTATACTTTCACGGTGTGTGTGTCTTGTCTTTTTTTGGGTATTTTTTTAGTAGTAGTACTACAGGTACCAGCGGGCCCGTTTTTCCGTCGCATGCTGGTACTTGTGGTTCTCCAAGTACCAGCATGCGGGGGAGGCTTGCTGGGCCTTGTAGTACTGCTACTAAAAACAATATCTTTTCTTTTACAACAAAGGCTATCAGCCTCCCCATCCGCAGCCCATTGGATGGGGGGGGACAGCCTCGGGTTTCACCCCTGGCCCTTGGGTGGCTGGGGGGGGGGACCCCTTGATTGAAGGGGTCCCCACTCCCCCAGGGTACCCCGGCCAGGGGTGACTAGATGGATTTTTGATGCCACGGCCGCAGGGCACTATATAAAAGTGACCCCCGGCTGTGGCATTATCTGTCCAGCTAGTGGAGCCCGGTGCTGGTTTTAAAAATACGGGGGACCCCTACTCTTTTTGTCCCCCGTATTTTTGGAACCAGGACCAGGCGCAGAGCCCGATGCTGGTTGCTTAAATATGGGGGAACCCCTGTCATTTTTTTCCCAATATTTCGGCAACCAGGATCGGCTCAAAGAGCCCGAGGCTGGTTATGCTTAGGAGGGGGGACCCCACGCAATTTTTTTTTAAAATTTTACAGTGTTTAATTAAAAAAAAAAAAAAATAGAACCCCAGCACGGATCACACAGATCCGGCCGAGATTAATTGTAAAAAAGTCGGCAGTGTTTTGCTAATCACTGCCGTAAAAAACACAAAAAAAACACGAATGACATCGACATCGGAAGAAAAGAAAAACCCGAATACGACAGCTTAGTAAATCCATCGTAACAAATTCAAAAAGTTGCAGTTTTACACTTTCAATGTCATTCGTGATTGAACTTTGACCTGAAACGGGAAAATACGAATCTTAGTAAATTTACCCCTATGAGTTAGGGTGTGCTCTATATAAGAAGTTATTTTAGATATATAACAAGCTTTCATTTCTGCAGAGGCAGGAGCGGACCTAGGCACGGGCAAGCCAGGCGGGAGCCCGGAGCGCTGCAGCCTGTGGGCGCGGCGGCAGTCACCCCGCAGGCACCCACTGCCCGACCACACCCAGGCTGGGGGCAAATCTACAGGGGGACACATCTACTGGGAGCAAATCTACAGGGGGCACAGCTACTGGGGCAAATCTGCAGGGGGCACATCTACAGGGGGCAATCTACAGGGGGCATAACTACTGGGAGCATATCTACAGGGGGCATCTCTACAGGGGGCATAACTACTGGGGGCATAACTACTGGGAGCATATCTATAGGGGGCATAACTACAGGGGGCATAACTACTGGGAGCATATCTACTGGGGCACAACTACAGGGGCATACCTACAGGGGGCATTACTACTTGGGGCACTATTATTGAGGGCATTGCATAGGGGTCACTTAATAAATGCAATGTGTGTAAGGGTCTACCTGTCACAGTGTGTATAAGGGTCAACATCGTGCAATGTGTGTACGGGGCTACCTGGCGTAACGTGTATAAGGGGCTCTGCTCTACTGTGGTATAATGTGTGTAAGGGGCTCTAACAGAGTATAATGGGTACTACTGTGTGGTGTAATGTGACTGACGGACACTACTGTGTGGTGTAATGTGACTGTCGGACACTGCTGTGTGGTGTAATGTGAATAATGGACACTACTGTGTGATGTAATGTGACTGACGGACACTACTGTGTGGTGTAATGTGAATAATGGACACTACTGTGTGGTGTAATGTGAATAATGGACACTACTGTGTGATGTAATGTGACTGATGGACACTACTGTGGGGTGTAATGTGAATAATGGACACTACTGTGTGATGTAATGTGACTGACGGACACTACTGTGCGGTGTAAAGTGAATCGGTACTATGAAGCCACACCCCTATTTTTGCACCAACCCTATTTTGCCTGTCAGGAGGGCGGGGGGGGGGGGGGGGCACCAAAGGAAACTTTTGCCCAGGCACCACAAGGTCTAGAACCGGCCCTGTGCAGAGGATATATTCCACTACAAGAGTCACTGAAGCATCACAACAGGGCAGTGCATAACAATAAAAAATCACAAATATATTATATATGAAACAAATCCTCTCCACTGATAAAAGGGAGGCTGTCCACACACAGATCTCGTCAGTCAATTTGAAAGTCTGTGCTGCAATCCCCTGAGGGTCATAACCCAGCGATGGCGCCACGTGGCCATATTAGTATTTAATGGGAGGTACACTAATACTGCAGCATTAGACAGGATTGGCTACAGTTCCTGTCCAATCAGGTGCCGCATTTATTACACACCTCAAGTCTGACCTGGTTTAAATAAAAACCCAAGACTTGGATGCAGCTTTCCTCTTACCCCGAGTACACACCTGAACGATTCAGTGATCTTGCTATGGGCCTATATGATGTAATGATTTATGGTGCCCGAGTGCACACTGCCAGATCCGGAATACGACACTATATCATTACAGCCAGGGGTGTAGCGAGGGTGGCTCCAGTGGAGCTCAAGCTCTGGGCGCCGGAAAAGTTAAAGGGCGCGCCACCACCTGCCCCCCCCTCACTCTGCCCAATATACCGCAGGTTGCTGTAGAGGCAGCCGCATAGCAGGAGAAGGAAAAGTAGAGAGGCACACACTGACTCGGTCTCTGAGACTAGGTAGGGAACAGGACAGGCCAGAGGCGACAGCAGGAAACACTGACAGCCGGCACATGCTGGAACTCTGCCCACCCTCTTTATATGTCTCACTGTCTGCTTGTAGCTGTGCAGCTGGGTTACTTCTGTCCTGCTACATCACTCTTTGTTCCCTTGGCTGCAGCACCTCTTTCTGCCCCAGCTGCTGCAGCACCTCTCTGTCCCAGATGCTGCAGCAGCACATCTCTCTATCCCAGCTGCTGCAGCAGCACCTCTCTCTGCATTAACAGCTGCAGAGTAACATGTATAAGCGGCTCTACTGCAGCATAACATGTGTAAGCGGCTCTACTGTGTTGTGTAATGTGTATACGGGGCTCTACTGTATATAAGGGGTACTACTGATTGGTGTAATTATAATAACGGACACTACTGTGGTGTAATGTGAATACACAACAGATTGGTCAGTATATCTTGTAGTATGTTCCCAGCTTCACTACTTGTGACATTAGCTGCAATCAAGAATGACAGGTGTCTGGGGGTGGGGGCGGGGGTGGCTAGTGGGATTGGCATCACCAATATACTAATTAGGGGGGATTGAGGCAACGCTATTGGATAACCCTTCTAAAAAGATAACCCCTCTAAGTTACAAAAATATTTTAGACTGCTCAGAAATATCATGTGGCTAATACTCTGTCACATTGCTCCTTGTGGTCCGAGTGTAAAACATCTAATAGTAAATCCCTGAACTATGAGCAATTTCATTACGCTTCCTTTCTTAGTGTATGCAGATCATGTGACTGGCTGTATCTCTTATGGACAAACAGACCAATTTACATGGGCCTGGAGTACACATGACTCACCTGTACTGAAATAACAAATACATCTTATGCTGGGTACTTATACGTCTGAGCGAACAGCCAATATATCGCTAGCGGGTAGGCAGGTGTAGGCCAACGATATGTCTGAACTACGTCATTCACAGAAATATTGAGTCTGCAGTGCAGTACGTTACCCGATATACCACAATTTGCTTGCAACACCGCAACGATGTTTAAGGACGCATCTGTAGATGATGCTGGAGGAGGCTGGGTCACTAATAGTTAAAGGTCAGAAGCACAGGCTCCTCCTCCCCTATACCCCGCCCTCTGTCCTGCCCTAAGGAGCTGGACACTGCTTTAGCTGCTCCTGCTGCTTAGTTTTATTAGTTTATTATTTTGTTTTTGACAACTCTGCGCGGCCGGCGGGGACAGGTCCATGGCTGAGCACCATTTTCAGTGTAACCTGTAAGACACATCTGTGTTCACCTCTCAGTGCAAATAATGTGATTTATTTTACATCCGTTTGTCCTGTGTTTTATCCTTTCAATAACTATTTGGTATTGCTATAACTGTCCATATGATAGGACGCAGGTTCTCACACTCGCCCTCAGGACCCCACACAGTTCCTGTTTCCAGGTCACCTGTAGATATGTCACATGTGACAGTTGGTGATACACAGGGCACCTGCCGGGGGACTGGGACATGTGACCTGTGAGGTGTCCTGGTACCAGTATCATAGGGAATACAGATTGTAAGCTCCACTGGGACAGGGACTGATGTCAGTAACTGAAATGTTACCGGTGGAGCACTGTCCAATATGTGTGTGATACATAAATAACGTAGTAACGTAGAAAGAAATAAATAAATAAACAATCCATTAATGTTTTTAATAACATTTTTTTATGAAGTGAGAAACCCAATTCAATATGTACCTTATTATAGATACATTTTATTCTAATCAGTATGCATTGATAAAATTACTTCCACCCCATAATTTAGGAAACCCCCATTTAATCTAGTGCTAATTTCACACATGCCCCCCCATTGATGTTACATGCACACAGACACCGACAGCATACAGCATGTCTGTAGTATAGGTATATGGGCAGCTGTCGTCATGGCAACCCAGCCGTTTACTGTCAAGGCACTGGTGACAGTTGGACCAGAGATAAAGCCGGCGGCCATGTTGAAGAAGTCAGAGATGCCGAAGCCAGAGATGCCGAAGCCAGAGATGCCAAAGCCAGAGATGCCAAAGCCAGAGATGAAGAAGACAGAGAGACCAAAGTCAGAGATGCCGAAGCCAACAATTAAAAAGAGAGCGATGAAGAAGACAATTTATTCCAACACCTTTGAGGCGGCAGATTTAAACATCAAGCCCAGATGTGGCTGGAAGAGGAGAATACTATCTGACTCCTCTGATGATGAGAAGGTCTCCATCAAGAGAAAGGTTGCTAGAAAGTTGTCATCAAGCTCAGATGAGACCAGTGATGAGAGGACGCAAAGTAGAGGCCCTCAGGGAGATGCAGAAGGAGGGAGTAAGTGAAACCCATACATACAAACTGTTTTTATACAGACACTAAATGTATTTTGGTAGGATGTACTATAGTAGACAAGTGCTGAGGCCTCTATTTCTACTACTAATATGTGAAAATACATTTCTATGAATTTATTTACAGCATGCTAACCTACTTGCATCATCATCTAATTTACTGGCATTTGTCTTGTTTGTAAATAATGCTCATAAATTATATTATTTGTATTTATTAATAATAAGGTGTGAATTATATCCAGGGTAAAATACTGTGCCTCATGGAACAACCCAACTTTTATGTATTGTATCTTCTCCACAAGTGTCAGTAAAGCCCCATTTACACCACATGTATTACTGTGCAATCAGTTTCTGCCATAGTTCTGCTCTTTGGAATCAGAGACAAATAAGAGCTCTGGTTTGGAGTAATGATACTCAGGGTAAGGATGCGGGTGATGTAAGTGTATGTGTAGAGGGTAATGTGGAGCTGCCAGTGACAAGGAAGCATCAGTCACTTGCAGTGTGGGTAGTAATTCGCTATACTGATTATTGTGAATTAGTAGTAAAGATTATGGGCTAAATGTAAAGTCTGTGGGTTGCAGGCAGCCGGGAGATTTTGGCGACATAACCTTTCGATGTAAAGCAGCAATAATACAAAAAGCAAAACCAAGTTTGCCAGTATAAGTCTTATATCTAGAAGCTAAATGGCTGAAATCTTGCAGCTGCCGGCAACTTGCAGGGTATTACATTTACAGCTAGATGTGTTTCATTTCTTATTGAAAGTAAAGGAGGTATTTCTGCTATTTTCAACTTATGTTTATTTGTATTGATTTAATAGACCAATTATTCTATCAATTAATCAAAACTTTTATAGATGATTTCTGTGAATCACATTTAATATTAAGTTTAGTGTCAGTTATATAGTAGTCATTATAGTTACTGTATCTGTGTGAGGCGCAGCGATGATACTGTGTCTGTGAGAGAAACCCGTACACTAACTTACATTCATATTTGTCAGCATAATATTGCATTATACAATACAGGATACAGAATCGCCACTTTAATCGTTAATGTTTTTAACCTTTGATCAGACATATTTATTGATGATCAGTTTCTTATATAGCGCAGCAAATTCTATTGCACTTTATAATTGGAAACAAACAGTGATAAAACAAAACTGGGTAATAACAGACAGACACAGGGGTGGAAGGCCCTGCTCACAAGCGTATAATCTATAGGGAAATGGGTATATATACACAAGGATAGGTGTTATATATTGTGTAATGGTCCACGAGATTGCAAAGGTTCTTGGTGGGCTGTATGATGGGGTCACACAGCAATATTGGCCTGCGGTCAGGAGGATGGAAGCATGATTATCTCTTTCCTTCATCAGGGGGTCACTTCTTATCATGAGGGATAGAAGTGTCAGCAATTAATGAGATAACTTTTTCTAGCTGTAAATAAGCTCCTCCCCTCCAGCCTCTAAACTGAAAAGGTGTTAAGGATATGTTGAATAAACAGCTTCTAGCATCCTTCTCATATACTCATCCAATAAGGGAGGGACCAAAGTGTCCCCCAGATGAAGTCTCCACTCAACCATATAATAAATCTAGAGATGAGCGGATTCGGTTTTACTCGGTTCTCAAAACGACATCTTATTGGCTCACGGATGTCACGTGTTTTGGATAGCCAATAAGATTCGGTTTTGAGAACCGAGTAAAACCGAGTAAAACCGAATCCGCTCATCTCTAATATAAATCCTCTGAGCATGTAACGCACTAAGCCAGTAATTATTTGTTACACGCTCCCTATATGAAGATGGCATTACCCAAGAGGCCAAGATACATTTTGTGGAGTTTGATAACGACTTCTCCCCAGAGGCGGAACTAGCGAATGGTGGGCCCAGGTGTAAAAATATGCATTGGGCCCTCCCAACCACCACCACCACTATGCAAAAGAGTGCTCTCAATGCATATACTATGCACGCTGACCCCAATTAACATATTGCACAATGTGCCATTAATTTGCATTATACTCCACACTGTGCCCCAAATCACATCAAATACACAAATGTCACCAAATCACATATAATACCTCATTGTGTGCCCATTTATACCACAATATGCCCCATATCACATTATGTGCCCCAGTGTGCCCTGAAATCACATAATATGCCCCAATGTGCCCCATATCATATAATGTGCCCCAGTTTGCCCCCAAATTACAGACTGTAATGTGCCCCAGTATGCCCCCAAATCACATATGCCCCAATGGATTCCAAAATCACACTTGTGTACACACTTGTGTGCGGCTGTGCCACGAGCAACCCAAAAAAGGGGTGTGAATGTGGCCTCGGCCGAGTGGGCATGGCCGCGCATCATGAATGAACCCATTTTCCATCATTTTAGGGGCATACCCAGTGCTCTCCGAGCGGCTGGGCAGGCCCCGCTCCCCTCCCAGTGCTGACTGCATGCTGTGTACGTATGCACGGCACCTATTCAAAGATCACTTGCTGCTTTGTAGAGCAGAGAAATGGGTGATCAAAGCCTTCCCCAACTGCCAACCCCTCTGGCTCACAGGACACTGCTGCCGGTGGGTGGGACAGCAGGACAGTGTCTGAATAGCGGGACTGTCCTGCTGTAACCAGGACAGTCAGGACGTATGTGATTAGTATTAAATAATTACTATGTATGACAGGAATTAGGATAATTGAATGGAAAATAAATAACCATGGTTTTCTTCTATAATAAAGATGTGAGCTTAATTAATGTCCTACAGTATAATATATGGGGGTTGTTGTTGTAATGTTCTCATATCACTTTTCACTCCATTAGAAACCAGCAGTGCTTCAACCCCCTGCCTCAGAGATGCAGTCTCTAGCACCATCCAGAGACTGGAGTTTTACCATCAGTTAGGCCAAGGTGCCTTTGGGAAGGTAAGCAATGAGGTTTCAGTTGTCACAGGGGATTTACTATATGTCTCAATATGGATGTTATTAGAGATGAACAAGGCTGTGGTGCAACTTTATTTAATGGTAAAAAGAAAGAACAGACATTTGTAGTTAGGTAGTGCAGCCCCCCTTCCCCATTAGACTCCATTTTATGTATATTTGAAGGTGGATACTCCTTTAGCTAGAATTAGCACCTCTCCACCTACCCAAAGGTGTTTCTAATTAGCATGTATCTTTAGCACACACAGACTACAGATTGGGAAAGGCACTATTATAGTAAGGCCTGATTACATTTATACAGTTTGTCAGTTTTGGATGTGGGTTAGGGGAACGGTGCCCCCTGAATTGGTGTGACCTGGCTGCTTGGGGAATCGCATTGTAACACTCAATTTAGCACTTTAATATTTTTTTTACCAATGTAAAGGGGGGTACTCACGGAGCGATCGCGGCTTAAAATCTAAGCAATCTGAATAGATTGCTTAGATTTTAAGCAGTGATCTCTCCATGTGTTCCCCTTACAGCGATAGCGATGCGCAGTCCCGCGCATCGCTATCGCTGGTGCTAGATTGGCCTGCATTCAGGCCAATCTAGAGGGTCTCTCACTTCACCCGCTGGGTGAAATGAGCGCCCCCCACCCCGCTCTCCCCGGACGCTCAGCACACATCGCACTGTGCTGAGCGGGGGAAGGGGGAAGAGATGTGTGCTGAGCGGTACGCTCAGCCCACATCTCTCCCCACATCTGCCAGTGAGTACTGGTCTTAACACTTTAACTTATGTACAGTAATACTGCTTATCAAATAGCTCATGTTTTTCTTATTACCACTTCCTAACACTATAGCCACGCTCCAGACTTGAATCTTAGTGTTAGGAACCCACCAGAGACAAGGTCACCTGGACGCTGGTCTGTGGGCCGGAATTTTTTGGCCAAAAAGTATGCCAGGCACCTTGATTTTGTTCTGTTAGATTGCAGAGGTCGTTGTAATTATTCTGATTAGCAATGCTTGGGACCATGGATATGGATCTGCATTTTTGTTTCTTTTTCTTTTGTGGTCATAAAACTGTTAATAAAGAAATAATCCTTGTCGGACAGCAATGCATTTGCCTTTATATCTCTGTGTTGTTATGAGGCTGACACTGTAATATTTCTTCTAGGTCCTGCTGGCAGCCGACTCACATACCAACGAGTTGTTAGCTGTAAAGATCATGAGCAAACGACATCTGCTAAGTGTGGGCGAAAAAGTTGCCTTTGTGGAAAGGAAAGTGCTAGAACTTGCATCAGAAAGCACCTTCCTCATTCACGGCCACTTCGCCCACCAGACCAAGGTACGGCTGTAAATGCCTCTTTATTGCTAAATATCCAGACATACATCCTATATGTTTGTTATCTTCTGCTGTGACTTTTATTTCCTATAAAGTAACTCTCATCTAAATGGAAAGCACAATATACTGGCATTATATAAATGTTAATACTTCTCCAGAACTGCATGTATACTGTATCCATAGCACTTAGGGGTCCATTTATCATACAATACTAGCTGCAAATATTATGTATCCCCCAATGTAAGAAGGAGGTATCTCATACCTGCTGCGATCACTCTATTTCCACCAGCAGCCACATCCATCATAGGTTTCTTTGGGGGATGCAATACTGCCCGATGTATCAATATCGGGATATTGGCTTTCGTGCTACCGCAATCTTCTGATTATGGTGACCGATGAGCTACACTTTAGAAGTTCCAGAGGAACCTCTGGCAGAAATGGCTGCTGTGCACGATGGTCATGATGACTGCTCATGTGCAGTGGTCCTGGCAGCTCCTGTCCCTGTCTGTGCTGTGTGATACAGCCACCTAATATGATCGCATTATGCAATGCAATCTGGGGCAATATTAATGCCCCGGATTGCATTGTATATGCGATCAATGGTAAATGGACCCCTTAGTGATAAAGGGATTATTGAGCATTTGGTGATAAAGGGAATATCAAGCACTTGATGATAAGTAATTATTGAAGACGGAACTGAATGTTGTATCTGAGTATATGTCCGTAGCTTCTCTCCCAGTGCTGCCTTCTGTTTTACATTCCTGTCCATATGTCTCCTGCCACGTCTCCTCCTCCACTGCTGGAAATGGGCTGGATACTTGGTGTAAATATGCCACAGACCTAAGTCAGTGGTAATTTAATAAGTGGGGCTATCTTATTGGTGGCATCTACTGGACTAGTACACAGGGCAGTAGAGAGCCTGGCTGGGTCCAGGTACTTTTCAGGGGGTGTGGCCTAATCACAAGAGGCGTGGTCCTGTACCCTTTGAAAAAAATCTGATTTTTTATTTTATTTTAAGTGCAACCATGGCCACACTACAGCCCAGCACAAAGCAGCGTGTGCTGGACTGAGGAGAAGAGCTGCAGCTTAAGGGGGAGAAAGTCTGGGGCCTCCACTAGGCCCCTCCATCAGACCTGAGCCTGGGTAATTTGTACCCTCTCCCCCCTCTCTTGGCACCACTGCTAGTACATAGGAGGGCAGAGCAGATAATGAGAATTCTCACATGGAAATACTGATAAGAGCCAGCAATCCACAGTTTATTTTATCATAATGGATATATTATTATAACACAATCACGGCTGTAAAACCTTCCCCCCTAATTTCTGTAGTGACAGATTTCCCCTCTCCCCTGTAGTGATATACTGTACAGTATTTCTTCTCCATCCCTCCCACCTCTACAGTTACATGTTCCCCTATGTATTACTAACCTGCCCCCCCAGGCAATAAAACTCTTGTGAGACCATGCTCCCCTGTAGTCACCGATGGTCTGGTGGCAGATCACAGTGTAAATCAGGCCTGGCCAACCTGTGGCTCTCCAGCTGTTGTGTAACTACAAATCCCAGCAGGCCCTACCACAGTTTTAATATCCTCTAATAACAAAACTGTCGTCAGGCATGCTGGGATTTGTGGTTTCACAGCAGCTAGAGAGCCACAGGTTGGCCTGGCCTGGTGTAGCTGATTGATATTGGCTGCTTGGCTGACATAACTAACACGTAGCCTCATTGTGGCTGTGGGGATGAATGGTGACAGCCACACTGAGACCCTGGACCATGTGAGACAGGACAGGTACAGAGAGACAGTGGTATTTCTGTATCAGGTACACATGCTTCCTGCAGGGAGGTGAGAATGGCCTTGTGTCATGTGCTCCATGGTCTGAGGATCAATGCTATTAATAACAGCTGCTACAACTAATACACCTGTAGCTCTTCTGCAATTATTCATTGTTTTATTATATTAGATGCAGGAATTACTAATAATGTTGGCATGTAGGACAATTTACTACCTGTTATTTTGGTGTAAAAATAATCATTTTATTGGTGTTATGTGTTACTAACTCACTGTAAAATGATTATAGAACATGTTCCTTAGACTGTGGTATAGTAAGATTCTTCCTCTTTTCTCCCATGCCCTCTCTCTGTTCTCCTTGTCCTCCCCATGACTGTCCATTATATTCCCATGAGGAGAAAAGAAGTGAAGGACACTTTTACAAATTAATAATGTATATCATTTATCTTTACTTATTTTGGTCAGAAGATGATATTCCCCACGTCCCAACTCTTTCCCTCCTGACATGTATAATAACACTATTGCTTCTCCCATAAACAGGAGCACGTGCTCCTTGGTATGGAGTATGCAAGTGGTGGTGACTTGGAACATCTTCTGATGAGGAATGGGCCTCTTACCATCTCTAATGCAAGGTGAGGACATAAAATATCTTGTTAGTATTGTGTGTGCCTTAGAAACAGCACTTTATCCTTCTGATTTATCATAATGGTTTCTGTAAGTTGTCTTCCATCCTGACAAATAAATCAGCTGTTATTATATAAGGATACTTTGTGAGTGTCATCTTGAAGGCATTCCAATACTCCTTTACATAAACTCTAATAAGCCATATACAATATATAGTGACTTGCACCAATGCACAACACTAGAAATATCTTATTAGGCAGTTGGTAAATTTATTATTATTATTATTATTATTATTATTATTAACAGTTTGTTATATAGCGCAGCATATTCCATTGCGCTTTACAATTAGAACAGCAGTAATAGAACAAAACTGGGTAAAAACAGACAGACATAGAGGTAGGAAGGCCCTGCTCGCAAGCTTACAATCTATAGGGAAATAGGCATTGATACACAAGGATAGATGCTACCTATTGCATAATGGTCCACCAGATTGCTAGGTTCTTAATGGGTTGTATGATATGATCACCCCGCAATGTTGGCCAAGTGTCAGGAGGGTGTGAGAGTAAAGACAAGATATGTGATGTTATGTGTATTGTACAGAGAATATGTAATTGGATAGAGAAGCACTGATGGTTATGTAAATTCAAAACAAAATAAATGGGGACATTGGGCCTAATTCAGACCTGGTCGCTCGCTAGTGGTTTTTGCACTTCTGTAATCAGGTTAGAACTGTGCATGCGTATGCACCGCAATGTGCAGGCGCATCGCACGGGTACAAAGCAGTTCATTGCTCTTCGATGGGTTTGTGCAAAAAATCCATTTGACAGGAAGAGGGCGTTTGTGGGTGGTAACTGACCGTTTTCAGGGAGTGGTTGGAAAAACACAGGCGTGCCTAAGCGTTCGCAGGGAGGGTTCCTGATGTCAATTCTGGTCCTGGACAGGCTGAGGTGTTTGCAGCGGCTGAGTAAGTCCTGAGCTGTGCAGAGACTGCACACAATCTGTTTGCACAGCTCTGCTACACATGCGTTCGCACACTTGCACAGCTAAAATACACTCCCTATGGGAGGAGACTATGCGAACGCAGGACTGCAAAAAAAGCCTAGCGAGCGATCAGGTCTGAATTAGGCCCATTGTCAGAAAATGTGGGGAGTATTGTCTGGAAATCCCTCAGCCATTATGTACACATCCTAACATTGTAACATTAACTTATTTTCTATCCAACAGATTCTACAGTGCAGAGATTGTATGTGGGCTCCAATTCCTGCATTCCAAGGGCATTGCCCATGGGTAAGTATATAGTTACAATATAACAATAGTATAATGTGATATTATACTATGGATTCTAATACTGTACATGTTATACAGTCATTGTCCCATATCTTCCACTTACATGTTACACCTGCCTCTCTCCCAAAGTACAATCTATATGACCAGCTCTCGGGGGACACAGGGGATCTCTCTGCACAAGTGTTCTGTTCTTTTCATGTAATTTCAGAGTTTTGAAAATAGTGTACTAACATTCATTCCAGAAGCTTTTCAGTGGCATCACATGGGGCCCTATTGGTTGTGCACCATCACATCTGCTCTCTGCTCAGGGAAGTCCCTTTCTCCTGTAATATAGTGGCGTCATACTCTTCCTGCACTTGTCTAATGCTCTCAGAGAGGACCCCTGAGGAAGAGAAGGGAAACATTAATTTTAGAAACTTTTACATACTTTTTTATTACATCACCACACACCTGCCACCCAGCTCTGTAACTATATACACCTAGCAGGTCATGGGGGGCTGCACTGCGACCCCAGATCATGTACACCCAGAATGTGCCTTCCCTGACATCCAATCTGGGTCTCACGTGCAGGGTGAGAGAGGGAAGGAGAGGTGTAGGGATGATAGAGGGAAGGAGGGAGTGAGAGGTGCAGGGTTAAAGAGGGATAGAGGGTATGCAGAGGCAGAACTCTGGGAGGCAACGGAGTCATCTGCCGCCGGGCTCCTGCTCTGAAGGGGGGCACCTCTCCTCCCATTCTGTGACACCAGTGAATTAAGTTAATTGATAGCTGCCGCTGTCTTTTCAGTGGCCGACTTCCTCACTGGTCCCTGCACCTTACAAATCACACCCTCTTTATTATCCTGAATATACACATTTTACAAGTGTCACACCCAGGATTAGAAACCACAACCTATTACACTGGAAGCAGACACCTTACTGATGAAGCTGTTTGTGCCTGTATAGGAAATATGAGAATTTTAACTATATGAAGATATTTCTCTGACAATTACACGTAACTTCATGTAGTTAGCATTCTCATGCTTCCTCTATAGTAGCAAATAGCTCCATCAGTAAAGTGTCTGCTGTTAGACACACACACACACACACACACACACACTTATCTTGATATAGGAAATAGGGGGGCACCAATATTTATCTTGCCTCCGGGCAACTGGGACGAACTTCCGCCACTGAGGGTATGAGTGGTGCAGGTGGTAAGTAAGGGAAGGAGGAAGTAAGAGGAGCAGGGGTCACATGTGAGACATTAAGGGAATGTGCAATAAAACATATGGAGAAGAGGTGGATGGACACCGGGATGGTGGAGAACACAGGTTGTATAACTTTATATCACATAATATGGGTTACCTAATAATATATAGCAGGGTTGGACTGTCCCACAGGGGAACAGGGGAAACCCCCCGGGGGGCACCACTGCCTGAGGCACCACTTCTTCCTCTAGGGATCAGATCCCAGACTGAGCACTGGAATTATACATTGTACATACTATATGTTATGTTATACTGCACAGGACTATGATGTATCTTCTACTGTACATTCTGGTTATTAATCTGGTTCATTATTCTATATGCACTAGCAGTATTTACTATATATATTTATCAAGGGGCCCAGCCTCTAATTGGCAAACCAATATGGTGGCTGACCACACCCTCTCTTGGGACTGGTCCTGCACCTAAACATGAGCCCCTACCATTGCATTCCCCCAATGGCCCTTCATGCCCCAGTCCAACACTGCTATATAGTTTTAAAAAGGATCAAGGATTGTTTTTATACTAGCAACACCTCTAAGGCTTCTGTGGCTCTAGGTGTACCCCAGACCCCGGCCATTTTATTCCCATACCCCAACTTCTTATTTCCTTCTCCAACCACTATATATATAATCCTGCAGGTATCTGGCACTCACTGCACAAGTAAATAATTCACCCCACTGCCCTCTGAAAGTTACAGAGTCCCAATGATAAATTGCAGCAGCGGCACTTGGGGAATAAAAAGCTCAGTAAGCACAATATACTGTCTGACCCACGTGTCAATGGACTTTTACAATCTCTTTAGGGTTACATACAAGAATAAACTTACCCCATTTATAAGGTTCTCCCCTTCACCAGCTGGGAAGGATCAGCATCAGCCCCCAGGTGTCGCTCCCTGTGACCAATATCACTAATTATTATGCAGTAACCACACATATTAGCATGAGAAGGGTTAATGGGCTGATTGAGCCTATACTACTACATAACAGAATTCTGCTGAGCACACACAACTGTACATGACATAGTGGAATCACATGGGATCTCCTCCAGACTTGGCCGTGAAAGCAGCCGCATCGCAGTTTGCACTGTACACCTGCAGCGTCTGTATTGCACCTGCGTGGTCATTCACATTGCAGGCGCATCCCCAAAGGATGATTAACAGTGGCATGTGTTGGGTGGGTGGCGACATAGCATTTTGTGGGTGTGGTGGGCCAAACGTGGCATGCCGGGAGTGTTTTCAGGGAGGCTGCATGATGTCACACATAGCCAGATTGAGCTGGCAGGAGTCAACCTTAAATCAATGCGTCCACAATTAGATTGGATCATGATTCGGAACCACAGGTTGCCTTGCCCTGTGCTGGGCCGCCCGCAGCATGTGAGGAGATGGATGCAGATCTTGCGTATGCAGTGATCTGCATCTATCTCTGAATAACCCCCATGGACACTGACCTACAAATGATTACAGTAGGTACTGACACTCTAGTCCTTGTTCCTAAACATACATTCAAAACCACTATTATTTACACATATAAAGTGCTGATGTATGTCAATAAATCATGTTTGTATGAAAGCACACTGTATACAAAGATGTTATTTTCTTCACAGCGACCTCAAGCCAGATAACATCTTAGTGGCTGCAACAGGCCACCTCAAGATCGCCGACTTCGGTCTCGCAAGTAACATCACACCTAGAAACTGGAGTGCCACTGGCTGTGCTGGAAGATGTGGCGACATCACTCCTGAGGTGAGGTGCAAAGGGTATTCTACTGTGTACTCATGTAATTATATACACTGGGCCTGATTCTCAGGTACACAGAACACCTTCAGAGGTCTTGTGGAGTTCCTTCCGTGGTGGGTCAGAGCTGTTGTGGTGCCATGAGGGGAACCTGCCCAATATTAGACATGTGGGTTTAATGTTATGGCCGATCAGTCAAATTATATATGTACGTATACATATAATGTAGAACAAAAGATAGCGGCACTCCGAGTCTTAATCCAAAAGTGATATATTCAAAAGGTTCACAGCATGATACCAATGTTTCAGGGACGTCCCGCCCCTTTGTCAAGGTGACAATTCTGATTATTGTTGCATACGTATAAATAAATATATATGTGTGTGTGTGTGTGTGTGTGTGTGTGTGTGTGTGTGTGTGTGTATTTTGAATATCGGATTTTTCCATATTTTGGAATAAGTGCATACCATAATGAGATATCATGGCAATGGGACCCAAGTCTAAGCACAGAATGCATTTAAGTTTTACATACATCTTAAACACACAGCCTGAAGGTCATTTAATACAATATTTTTAATAACTTTGTGTATATACACAATAACTTTGTGTATAAAACAAAGTCTGTTTACATTGAGCCATCAGAAAACAAAGATTCCACTATCTCACTTTCACTCAAAAAGAATCCGTATTTCGGAATATTTGGATATGGGATGCTCAACCTGTATATATATATATATATATATATATATATATATATATACGAAAAAAGATACAGGCACTCACCACTTCCTTGATGATGAAAACTTTATTGGTGTGTCTCACATAGAGACAGTTAACAGCATGTCAGCAAAAGGTGTCGACGTTACGGCTCCAGAACCACACATTCTCGCCTTTATACATATATATAGAATAATTCATAATAACTTATACAGCTTAGCTGAGAAATGTGTAATAGAAGTTTAAAACACATAATATGGATATAAATGGAACCCAGGACTTAATGGGGACCGTATTGGGTGTGTGATATTGCCTCTGCCACTAGGTGAACCAGAGTGATCACCAACACAAAAGACAAGAAAATCACAAACAAGACAACACACATAATTGTGAACATACATTATGAAAAGTACGGATATTAAAAAAGTCTAGTCATAGCCCTATCCAAGAAAAATATTGAATGGATTTGCCTCATTTAGGCCCCGTGGTGTCAGAGTGTCCAGCTCATATATCCATTTAGCCTCTCGTTGTCGTAACTGCCTCACGTCTGCTAAATCCACTTCCGCCGGATAGACGTGTGCGTTCCACTGGCAATGGAACGCACAACACTTCCGGTAACGCGACTATCAGCCGCTATCGGTTGTTCTTTTGGTTTTAAATGGTTGTGATTGTGTTCACGTTGTGTAATTAGTTGATGTTATAGGACATTCGATTGGCTGCACATGTATCCTTGATTACACATGTTAAACACTTGAATACCAGTGTTTTTTGTTATTTCCTGTTGGATGATTGATGGGCGGGGTTTGTGATATGCCTCTGCTATAAAAGTGCTCCAGGGTTCATTGTGTGTCATGGGCTGCTGGGTGAGAACCTGCTGTAATCTTGTTAGTGTTGAAAAAGGCTCAGATGGAGCCGAAACGTTGACACCTTTTGCTGACATGCTGTTAACTGTCTCTATGTGAGACACACCAATAAAGTTTTCATCATCAAGGAAGTGGTGAGTGCCTGTATCTTTTTTCGGATATATTTTTGGATTTCTTGTGAATCTCTTATGGAGCACCGCCCAGGTTGCAAATTGGAGCAGTGAGTGTGGACTTTCTGTATATATATATATATATATATATATATATATATATATGTATGTATCCTCCACCCAGAAAATAGAAATCTTGTGTTTGTCCCCGTAATTAGAAAAGTAAAAATGGAAAAAGTTATTAGTAAAAGCCTGGTAATGACTGTCTGTCTCTCTTCTTTCCGGTAGGTACGTTTTCGCGAAGAGAGAGCTATCGGTCATGATTGGTTTTGCTTTGGCATCATTCTCAGCAAAATGGTCAATGGAAGATCTTTTGGACCAGGCACTGAAGTCAGGAACATCATTGACGAGGTAAATGAGGACGCAGGGCGCAGCCTCTGGCTTCAGAATACCCAGGAAACAGGGCCGTCATGCCCCCGTTTTCTGGAACACTGTCCGCCAGCAGCATGTCAGTCATGCTGCAGCTTTTGTGGCACTGCGAGCAGATAGAACTCAGTAATACCAGACTGCGGCCATGGAACAATCACTATATTCCTCTGTGCCAGGCAGCAGAAATGTTTGTAACATGATTGTATTGAGCATCTGTACTGTACAAATCATTAAATACAAATATATTTTTCAGCTCTTCAGTATCATGCCAGCCAGACGCCCAGGAGTGAATGATAACATCCGCCTCCATCGCTTCTTCCGGCATATCAACTGGGTCGCCTTGGAAGCCCTTGAGATGGAGCCACCATACATTCCTGCACCAGTAAGTATAAAACAGAACTTCCATGAGCTTCTGAATGCCGGTCAGCATATAGGGCCTAATTCAGGTTGGATCACAGTAAGCGATCCGACCGCACATTCTGAGACAAAGATGCAGCACCTGTACAGTGCTCGTACTGCAGGAAGGCCGCAGAAAATGCGATCACCTCTGCCTGTCAATCAGGCAGAGACAGTCGCGGGGTGGGGGTGGGGGTGGGGTGGTCAATGCTCTAGAAAGTCCTTCTCCTCTCTGCACTTGTAGTTACGTAGCCTTCTCCTGAGAGCACTGAGTAGACGGACACCTTTACTTGCACCAGAGCAACCTACATCTACTGCAATACTGTGGTTATATATGGGCTGAGCGATAGTGCGTTATATTTGTGCACCTGTAATGCCTCTTCCTTTAGCTTTATATAGATATGTTGTCAGGGTCTAATATGTAACTACTGTAAATAACCTCTACAATAGGAAGTTTGGTAATTGCCTCTTTTTCTCTCTTACAAGTCCTATGAAAGATGTAATAATCACTGATACACTTTTACTTCTTATCTCTGTAGCCGACCTTTCCACCCTCTGCCTCCATAAATAACCAGCTAGCAATAATGGAGGCAGAAGAGGCCAATAATCCACCTGTAACAGCCCCCCAGCAGGACCGGTTTGCAGGGTTCTCATTTACCACCTCCACCTGGAGAACCCCCCCAAAGGCACCGGGCCTACGACCGTCTAGCTGAGGCAGCAGCACTGCTGGATGCAGGAGTTGGAGTTTCTGCAGGTATGTACATTATGGATTTAGTTTTCTTCTGATTTTTTAAACATGATTAGTTTAAGTTTTCAATATTAAACGGAGGAAGAATAAAGAAGGAGAAAGGTAGATAGAGCTGGGTATAGCAGTATTGTAAGAAGCATTAATACATTTTCCTAATGGAAAGTTATACAAAAAGCTCCTCACACAAAGCAATGCAGAAACAATAACCGTCTGCAGATTATTACATAAACAGAGATATAGCGTAAGAGATATAACAATGGTAGAGGGAGAATAGAGGACAGTGGGTGAGGAAAAGGGGCATGTCAGGGGTGTTACTAGAGGGAGAACAAAGGGAGGAGGAGGAAGAGTAAGGTGCACCTGCTGCATGCTCAGAAGAAGCAATGTAACACTACATAATCCGTTGTATCATGGTCCTCCTGGTGTGTGATCCAACGGGAAGAGATGCTGGTAAATGTATTCCAGCGCTCATGAAGTATGCTGTAATATACATAGATGGTATATACAGCAATAGTGTGATCAGTGCATTGGAAAACATGTATGGTAGTAGTAATGTAGAGAACTCAGTTACATACTGTATATAACCTGACTTCTCTGCATTACTACTATCATATAGGAGGGGGGAATTCTGTGTTTGTGTCTGGATCAGCCCCTCCCTTGCAAGCACTTCCAATAGGCCAATACATTGATTTGCCCAACTTGTCACTTGTGTATCACTAATTTATTTTCCTGCCTACTATTAATTGCCGTTATTTTCCCATATTGCACTTTCTTTTAAAACTAGCATCACGTGACATTAATCATGAGTGAGGGGACTGTAGGGGATGTGGACCGTCCTTACTGTATGGTTCCCTTTTACATATCAATGATTTTATTACAATGAGTATTTGTGCACCTAGTAAGACACTTATATCAAAAGTGCCTGGTTGATACAAAAGCCGTCCTACTGAAAGAACATCTCTGACTTTCCAGCATCTTGTGAGAACCTGTAAAAGAAAGATCCTTAAGCAGGGAAGAGACTCTGTGACCTCTTGCTAGCCAAATAATGCCTCTGTAGATTCTCAGTCTCCGCCCCTTCAGTCTCATTGATATATTGTGTCCAGTAAATGCAGCCACCCAACATTTAGGTGGTCATTTCGAGTTGATCGCAGCAGCAATTTTGTTAGCAGTTGGGCAAAACCATGTGCACTGCAGGAGGGGCAGATATAACGTGCGGAGAGAGTTAGATTTGGGTGTGGGGTGTTCAAACTGGAATCTAGATTGCAGTGTAAGAATAAAGCAGCCAGTATTTACCCTGCACAGAAACAAAATAACCCACCCAAATCTAACTCTCTCTACAAATGTTATATCTGCCCCCCCGCAGTGCACATGGGCCCTCATTCCGAGTTGTTCGTTCGCAAGCTGCTTTTAGCAGCTTTGCACACGCTAAGCCGCCACCTACTGGGATTGAATCTTAGCTTCTTAAAATTGCGAACGAAAGATTCTCAAATTTGCGATTACACAGCTCTTAGCAGTTTCAGAGTAGCTCCAGACTTACTCGGCATCTGCGATCAGTTCAGTGCTTGTCGTTCCTGGTTTGACGTCATAAACACACCCAGCGTTCGCCCAGACACTCCTCCGTTTCTTCAGCCACTCCCGCGTTTTTCCCAGAAACGGTAGCGTTTTTTCACACACACCCATAAAACGGCCTGTTTCCTCCCAGAAACACCCACTTCCTGTCAATTACACTCCGATCGCCTGAACGAAGAAAAAGCCGTGAGTAAAATACCTAACTGCATAGCAAATTTACTTGGCGCAGTCGCAGTGCGAACATTGCGCATGCGCACTAAGCGGAAAATCTCTGCGATGAGAAAAAATTTACAGAGCGAACAACTCGGAATGACCACCATGGTTTTACCCAATTGCTAACAAACTTGCTGCTGCGATCAACTTAGAATTACCCCCTTAGTTACAAACACTCTGTCCCATCCAGCTTTTACGATGTTGCTCCACACCACAGAAATAGGCCCCCCTTGATGTGCAGGTCCAGGTACTTACTTTATAAATGAGCGCATTAGTGCAAAAAGAAGCATCACAAAGCATCTTATGTTCTGCGGAGCCGTCATGTTGCACTGTACTAAGTATTGTTTAAAAAAGTCTATGGCCCTCATTCCGAGTTGTTCGCTCGCAAGCTGCTTTTAGCAGCATTGCACACGCTAAGCCGCCGCCTACTGGGAGTGAATCTTAGCTTCTTAAAATTGCGAACGAAAGATTCTCAAAATTGCGGTTACACACCTTTTAGCAGTTTCAGAGTAGCTCCAGACTTACTCGGCATCTGCGATCAGTTCAGTGCTTGTCGTTCCTGGTTTGACGTCATAAACACACCCAGCGTTCGCTCAGACACTCCTCCGTTTCTCCAGCCACTCCCGCGTTTTTCCCAGAAACGGTAGCGTTTTTCCCACACGCCCATAAAACGGCCTGTTTCCGCCCAGAAACACCCACTTCCTGTCAATCACACTCCGATCGCCTGCACGAAGAAAAAGCTGTGAGTAAAATACCTAACTGTATAGCAAATTTACTTGTCGCAGTGCGGACATTGCGCATGCGCACTAAGCGGAAAATCGCTGCGATGCGAAGAAATTTACCGAGCGAACAACTCGGAATGAGGGCCTATATTTTTTCTGCATGGAATTAAAGATGTATATTATGTTATATTGTATCTTGTACGAAGATGTTACCAATGTACTGATATTTTTTTTTTTGTAATTATATAGAACATCTGTGATAAGAAGATTGATTACAACTTGGAAGATTGTTTATTATTTTCTTATTTTTTATAAGTTTTTAAATTTAACTTTTTTTAAATTTGAATATTAACATTTTTTAAATTTACATTTTCAAATTTAGTGGGAGGGTATTTTATAATGAAACAATTTTAAATTTTACTATTTTTACATTTTTGTATTTACAATTTTACATTTACATTTTAATTATTAGATTTTATAAGTATTATGTAAATTTTATTTAAAAGTAAATTTTTTTTTATATTTTTCAATTTTAATTTTTTTTTAATACAAGCATAACATCAGGTGTGTGATGGGCCGGCTATAGGGGATGGTTGGAGGCCGGTATTTTTATTTTTTTATTTTTTTTAACATTAACATTTTAATAGTTAGGGGCCCATTTATCAAATAATATTTGTGCTATACCTGCTGCAATCCCTCCATTTCTGCCCGCAGCAACATTCCCCATTGGTTTCTATGGGGGATGCGATGCTGGCCAATGTATCAATATCGGGAACGCAAAGCATTCCCAATATTGGGGGTAATTCAAAGTTGATCGTAGATGTGCTAAATTTAGCACATCTACGACCCTTTACTTTGACGCCGGGGGGGACGCCAAGCACAGGGCTAGTCCGCCCCGCATGTCAGGCCCTGCTCCCCCCTACACAGGTACAGAAGCATCGCACAGCGGTGATGCTTTTGTACCTGACATGTAGCTCCCTGCCTGCACAGCTCCTGCTAGCTGGCAGAGGGCTAACTGCCATGTCCCGGGTCGCAGTGGCTGCGTGTGACATCACGCAGCCACTGCGGCCCACCCACCCAACAGTCCAGACAAGCCTCCATTGTTCGGACCGTGCCCCACCAACGGCGTTCTAAGGCTGTTGGTGTGCCCCTCCCGCCCCGCAACTGCCTCTGCCTGTCAATCAGGCGATCGCACCAGTGAGATGCTTTCTCATCTCACTGGCTGCACATGCACAGTACACCACCGCGCGAGCGTACTGCGCATAGTAATTCAGACAGCAATCCCTGCCGATGCAGCAATGCAGTCTGAATTACCCCCATTGTCCCTCCAGTATTGCTGTAGCCCATTGTAGCCTATGGGCTATGGATCGCGAAAAGAAGATCCGGCTGGGTTCCCTGGGAACTCTCCGCCGGAAATGCCCTGTGCATTGCGGTCACCCCCACAGCTACCGCAATCTTTTGATTGCGATAGCCTATTATAGCCTATGGGCTACGGATCGCGAAAAGTAAATCCATCTGGGTTCCCTGGGAACCCTCCATCTGAAATGCCTCTGTGCACGCATGCACAGGGGGCCTAATTCAGATCTGTTCGCTCGCTATTTTTTGTAGCGCTGCGAACAGATAGACACCACCTATAGGGGAGTGTATTTAAGCTTTGCAAGTGTGCGAACGCGTGTGCAGCCGCCCTGTATAAAAACAAGCTTGTGCAGTTTCTGAGTAGCTCTGACCTTACTCAGCCGCTGCGATCACTTCAGACTATTCGAGCCCGGAATTGATGTCTGACACCCCCCTGCAAACACCTCGACACACCTGCGTTTTTCCAACCGCTCCCAGAAAACAGTGAGTTGCCACCCACAAACACCCTCTTCCTGTCAATCTCCTTGTGAACGGCTGTGCGAATGGTTTCTTTGCTAGAACCAGTGCACAACAACAATCCGCTTTGTAACCATACGGCGCGCCTGCGCATTGCGGTGCATACACATGCGCAGTAGTTACCTGATCGCTGGGCAGCAAAAAACGCTAGCGAGCGAACAGATCTGAATTAGGCCCAGGATCCCTGTCCCTGCGGGTGCCACGTGATACATTCACACATATTGCAATGCGATTCTGGGTGTTAAGATCCAGTCCAGATCGCATTATATGCAACCCTTGATAAATGGGCCCCTAAGTGAGTTAAAATGTATTTTTCCATCAAACCATAACAACACAAAATAAGGTGTGTGATTGGCCCGGCTAGAGGGGGCGGTTTGGAGGCCGGCTTTTTTTTTTTTTTTTTTTACATTTACATTTTAATTTTTAGTGTCCTACTATATATATCTGTGTGAGATACACAGTTTATTTTTATCCAGTTAGTTTTTTTTAGGGATGGGGTTCTAGGCTTTGCTGTACCAGAGGTGACACTGTCTGTGTAGTCACATTGCTCATTTCTTTTTATTATAAAAGAATAATTTATAATAAATATTTTTATTATTTGAATAAATTTGGTGTTTAAATGTTTTTGCTGTCATTTGTCTTTCTTTCTTTACTTAGTTGCTCCAGGCCTTTATTTCTCCCTCTCTAGCTTTTGTTCTTTATGCTGCTCCCTGTACTCCTCATCTGTTCTTCCTATTCTCCCTGTCCTCCTTCTTTTGGTGGAACCAGCATGCAGCGCCCCCACCGCCAGATTGCAGCCACTGCCCGTCTGACTGACTCCTCTGTCACCTGACATGGGACTGCAACATGCTGTGGCTTGCTGGATGCGGCCAGCACTGTTGCTCCCAGGGGGGTCTGGCTATTTTAGCCGGGTTCTTCTAGTCAGCACTCCTTGCTTGATACGCGGAAGGCGTGTGCCCACAGCAGCCACTAACCGGGAGCGAAGCTCAGAGGTGGTTGTGGGACCTGCCACTTGGGTTTCTCCTGTTGTAGGTGGGGCATAAAGTTTAAACAGGTTGCCGGCCACCCACAATGCAGTCAGTAGGGTGTCCCATCATGGCTGCCATTATGCTTGCTGCAGGACGTCGAGGGGGAAAGGGCATCGGAGGCCATTTTCCACTGAGGTTGATGACAGCCAAGTGCCAGCTACTGCTGTGCCTTCCCTCCTGACTGCAGTTGCTGTATCACTGCCTGTTTTAGACACTATGGCTGCTGGCAACCAGGCTGTATCCTCCCTGGCTACTTCTCAGCAGGCAGGATGCCCCTTACCTACCCCAGACAGGCATAGAGACAGGGATTCTAATGTCTGTCGGCTGGTAACCCCTTACTGTCCCAGTTAGTTGTTATGTCACCTGTTGCGGCCGAGAATACATCTTTGTCTCCTTTACCCCTTTCCGCTGATCTTAGAAACATAGAATTTGACGGCAGATAAGATCCATTGATCAATTAACCCCGATAGTTGCCCAGATGTACCAGGCTTTAGCAACAGCTGGTTTGCCTTCTGCTGTGCCTTTGGTTTCTCCTCTCTCTCCTATCTCTACTGCTAATCCTGTTGCAGGGCCGTCCTCTTTGTCGGCCTGTGATGGGTCTTTTCCTTTATTTGCAGGGTCTGAGGAAGAGCTGTCAGATGATCTGGATGCTCTGGTGGATGTGGCGTCTGCTAGGATGTCGGTGGGTGATCGCCCTAGGACTTTCTCTGAGTCATTTTCAGATAGCAGTGGCAGGGCTAGGAAGACAGCTGCAAGGTTTGCGCAGCATGGGCAGTCAGGCACCATAGGTGTTCTAGCCAGTGTAGTAGGAAGTTGCAAACTGCATCCTATTAACGCACCAAATTGTGTCCTGGGGTGGCTCACTGTGACAATACAGCTGTATTATGCAGTTTACACCCCAGAATTGTGCATTCCTTTATATTGATGTCTTTGCGCTCACAGCAAGGCGAGGAAGGAGATCAGGGAAGCTACGAGCAAAACCAGTGTGGCTTAGACATTTTTTAAGTACTGTTCTGATTGGCTTGCCGGTTTTTACAACTTTGCTGCTTGCTATCTTCTGCTGCTTTTCACAGTTGCAGTGCTCTGAGGTGCATTACACCTGTGTCAGGATCCTGTCACCTGGCAATGTTATGTAAGGATTCAGTGTGATATGCCGGCTAATGGGATATCGGCTGTCAGGATCCTGACAGAGGCATCCCGCCAGCCGCAATACCGGCAGCGAATCTCCTCACAGGCTCACCGCGCTTCGGTTCCTGTGCACGGGTTCTGTTCTCCCTTGGGTGGTGGCGTGGACCCACCACCCGAGTGGGAATCCCGGCCGTAGGTATTTTAGCAGCTGGCTGGATTCAAGCGTCAGGATCCTGAATGCCGGGATCCTGACAGCCGGTATATTAGCTACATCCCATCTCCATACTCACTGTCTACATAATGAGTGTCTACCATCTGACCGCATCCCCTCTCACATCCCTACACCTGATCTGCAGCTCTGTAATGGAAACTACATCACTGATCACCTCCAACAGTGGCGGCTGGGGGCTTCACATGGCTCAAGGAGGTTTTAAAATACTTGAATTTTCCTTCATTTTCTTCTGTCAGGAACAGAGGATGAAGAAGCAAAGAGCACGTTCCCTGGTTTTCACACAGGACTCCTGACTTTGGATTTGGCAATATCTATCCTATCTATCTATCTATCTATCTATCCAGAATGTGTCTTATAACTGAGTCAACAACCTCACAATAAAGTGCTGCTAAACATGTCTGTATGAGTGACTGATTCTGCCAGCTCACCCAGGGCTGGAAGTATAGGTTGGACGGGATCACTCTTGCCCATAGTTGCCTACCCTCCCGCATCCTGCGGGAGCCTCCCGTTTCAGCCATAAATCTCCTGATCCCCTGCTTTATAGGTCAATTCTCCCGGATTCTTCAGATTCTGTCAGGGGTGACACTAAGGAGTTTCTTTGCAAGAACAGTGAGTTGCTGTAGTTGCTCAGAAATCACTGCTGACGGCTCTCATTACCCCCCTTGTGTATCCCCTGAGAGAGAGAGAGAGAGAGAGAGAGAGAGAGAGAGACAGAGAGATAGCAGTACCTGATATGCACACTCCTCTTATCTGTGCTTGTGTGCACTGGCCCATAGCATGCCTCTGCTGCTGCTGCTGGTGTAAGAATTGTTGTTAGTATAATCTTTCTGTAGTTAAACACATTTGTTTAATTAGAGTAGCTGGTATCTGTAATGATTTGGTTAATGCTGCAATGGAATGGAAAATAGCACATCCAATAAATATAGGTAGTGCCTACAAGATGCAGACAATCCAGTGTTCCCAATAAAAATAACATCTACAACACCAAAATAATCATTTACTTATATGTTTAGGGATGAATTCACACACGGTCAACTTGCATTTGGAATTTATTGCATACAGTAGGCATCACATTTACCATGCATATTGTGCTGAGTGAGAAGAAAAGAAATATCACAGCGAAAACATATTGCAAATAAGAAACCCTGTATTTCAGGCAGTAATGTTAGTATCAATACTTGCAAAACTTCCCAAAATATATTGTTACTAATGTCACATAGAAATATCTTGCAACAACAAGCATTTAAGCATAGGCACTATTTGTGGAACTAGACATGCCCTTTGGGTAGAGTTTGACACGCCCCCATGGCGGCACGCCGCGCTTTGCACGGCACATGCTACTGTAATCTCCCTGATTTTAGTTTTCAAAAGTAGGCAAGTATGCTCTTGCCAGGGGCGGCTATCAGGGTGGAGGAGGGTGCCGCCCGGATCGTCTACCTACAAATTGTAACCCCTGGGTGCCCACATCTACCTGATGGCAGGGAAGGCTCTCCACAACTTGCTCAAGCTTTACCATTTGCTCTGTGGATCTGGGCTTCTGGTTCTAGGCTAGCCTCCATAGTGCTGTGGTTCAGAATTACAGGTCAGATGATATCATGACGCAGATGAGTGAAGTTTCAGTTGGATAAGTCAGTGGTTCCCAAACTTTTTTGAATCACGGCACCCTAGAGCATCATCATTTTATTTACAGCACCCCTAGGCTAAAAGTTTCTGATTGAGAAATTATGAAAAAAAAAAACCATATTAAATTAACTAAATTGTGTTTATATGTCATCTTTAGGGTCAATTATGTGGGAAGGGACAGGAATCGCTTCTGTTTGTCCACATATTTTATGACTGGTTTTGCCTATTACACTGACCATAAATAATTTGAATTGGTCCTGGACCACCAACCATTCACTTTGCCTAGATATGGTACTGTCTCTATCACAGCATGTATGGTTCTGGGAGGCATAATCTATCTCACTGTCTCCAGGTAGCAGCAGGAGAGGGGTGTATTCGAAGCTGCAGAAGAGGAATATAAACTGCTCTCATCCAATCATATCCTACCATCTATCAGCACATTTACCCTAAAGCAAAATACAAGTTCCTTTATACAGAGCCGTTCCTGACCAATTTGGTGAATTAAGAAATAATTTGTCTGGTGTCCCTTCCCCTGTGGGAGTATTGGCACACAATATGAACAAGGAGGCATGGTCTTGCAGAAGGGTTGTGGTCTCACATGGCTGTTAAAAGACGGGCACCCTAAAAATTGGTATAATCCCTGATATTTCCAAAATCAGGGCCAGCAACAGAAATCTTGGGAACCGGTATACTGATATCTCTGGGGCCCCCACAATCCTCCTCCTTGGTCCCCCTTTAAAAGCAGAGGGTGGCTTTATAAAATGAGTATACATATCCCTGTTTGTGGATGAATTACATGTGACCAGGTGCTCTGCGTCCCTGAATTTTAATAATTCTCCACAATTGCTATTGGATTTTTATCTACCTTTCGCTACTTGATTCTCACTTTGTGAACAGTCCTTATTGATTTCTCAACCATTTAATTTTTCATCACCGTGTAAAATGACATTGTGAACATTCTAAAAAACACTTGTATGTGTACACTCACCCTTCTGATGATTTAACCCTGATGAAGTCCACTGTGATGAAACGTGTTGGGTTGGAAATGTAACATCCACCTCACAAACTGACATCATCTATCTGCAGAATGACACAACTTTAAAAAAGTGGATTGAAATCAGTGCTATGCTGTGAATATACCACTGATTTTGTGGTGAATTAAAAGTACTGTTTTTTTTCAGAGTGGTAGAGTATTACTATTATAATAGGCAATTTAGCTATTTTGTTTGAAGTCTTAGCGCCATCTGATTGTGTATGATTTTTTTGTGCCCTTTATCCTTGGGGCCCTGTATGGGTGTCACCTTTGTCCCCATCCCCCCCCCCCCCCTATCCCTTCCCTCCATCGCTGGGCCTGCGGAGAGTATCACAGTGACTGCTAGAAAATATTGTAGTGACTACCATATAATGCAGAGAATATTATATTGATCAACATATAAACCAGATAGCATCAGTGATCTCCATATAATACAGGGAACATCTTGGTGACCTCTATATACTACAGAGAGCATTGCAGTAACAGGCAGATAATACAGACATCATCCAATAATGGCCAGATAATACAGAGGGCATTGTAGTGGCCACTATAAATTGCAGAGAGCATTGCCGTTATGACCATAAAAGATAAGACAGCATTGCATTAAATACAATATAATATAGGGGAGCACACACAGTATACAGTATTATAGAGATGCTGTGTAGCAGCTGTCATATACTGAAAATTACATGCTGTACAAAGGATTACACAAGTGGCAGGGGCGGATCCAGAAGAAAATGAAAGGGGGGGGCACCATGATAGGGGAATAGTGATAGTTATATTTACATTTTTTTTTATTATTATTATTATTATCCTTTATTTATATGGCGCCGCAAGGGTTCCGCAGCGCCCAATTACAGAGTACATAAACAAATAATCAAACAGGAAAACAGCAACTCACAGTTGATGACAGTATAGGACAAGTACAGGGTAAATAAACATAGTTACATCAGCAGATGACACTGGAATAAGTATCAGGTGGCAGAAGACTGATGGAATTGGTGCAGTTGAAGATTATTAAAGTAAGAAAGGATAAGCACATGAGGGAAAAGGGCCCTGCTCGTGAGAGCTTACATTCTAAAGGGCAGGGGTAGACAGACAAGGGTGACACAGTTGGGGTACATAGAGAGCGTAGAACAGAGGGTTAGGATGAGATTTGGCTGGGTTTGGTGAAGAAGAGGGTCTTGAGAGCCCGTTTGAAGTTTTGTAGAGAGGTTGAGAGTCTGAGGGGGAGAGGTAGGGAATTCCAAAGAAGTGGTGCAGCATGTGAAAAATCTTGGAGGTAGGAGTGGGAGGAAGTAATCCGTAGGCAGGAGAGTCGGCGTGCATTAGCAAAGCGAAGAGGATGGGTGGGAGTGTAAAGGGAGATAAGGTCAGAGATGTAGATGGGAGAGGAGTGGGTGAGGGCTTTGTAAGCGAGTGTGAGAAGCTTGAAATGGATTCTGAAAGGGAAGGGGAGCCAGTGAAGGTCTAATAAGAGAGGAGAGGTGGACGTAGTGCATTTAGTGAGGAAGATGAGCCGGGCAGCAGCTTTGAGTATAGATTGGCGTGGAGAGAGGTATTTGTCAGGAATGCCAGTCAGGAGCAGATTACAGTAGTCCAGTCTGGAGATGATCAGTGAGTGGATAAGAGTCTTAGTAGCATCCTGGGTCAGAAGATCCTGGAAATATTTTTTAGATGAAAATGGCAGGTTTGTGAGAGGTGCTGAATGTGTGGTTTGAAGGAGAGGGAGGAGTCAAGGATTACTCCAAGACAGCGCACTTGGGGGCTAGAGGAGATAGTAGTGCCATCAATAGATAATGAGATTGTAGGAGGTGAGGTTATGCGGGAGGGAGGGAAGATGATCAGCTCGGTCTTAGACATGTTAAGTTTACATGCATCTAAGGCACACATGCTCCCAGATAAGGAGTGGTATCACAGGGGGCATGGCCTCACAGAATACGCCATCAGGTAATGATTGGCTACAGGAGCGCATCCTGGTTTATTGCCAATGTCTCACCCTGATGAAAAGGCTGATTGGGCCTTGAAATGTTGGTCACCTGTTCCATTAGTTATAGGAGCCTGGAAGGCACCCCAGCACAATATCATTATTATAGTTTTTAGTTGGTGGTGGCAGGTGCAGCATACCTTGTTTTGGGTACTGCTGTGAGACAGACTGCAGGACACGAACTGCCCATCTTTGATTAGCAGAAGCAGCCAGCTGGATCTCCAACAAGCAGCACAAGACGTCTGTAGGACAGCCCTGTTACAATCACACGGGCCGCCTTCTCAACGCTGAGCTGAGTTTGACTGCACCTAGCATGGTGGTAAAGGAAGTGGAGGAGGAAACTGTGCGGTGCAGTGAGGGCTAATGAAGCCTTCTGCACCATCACATGTAACAGTCTTACTCGATGCTGGCATTTGAACTAGAGATGAGCGGGTTCGGTTTCTCTGAAACCGAACCCGCACGAACTTCATGTTTTTTTTACGGGTCCGAGCAGACTCGGATCCTCCCGCCTTGCTCGGTTAACCCGAGCGCGCCCGAACGTCATCATGACGCTGTCGGATTCTCGCGAGACTCGGATTCTATATAAGGAGCCGCGCGTCGCCGCCATTTTCACACGTGCATTGAGATTGATAGGGAGAGGACGTGGCTGGCGTCCTCTCCATTAGAAATTAGATTAGAAGAGAGAGAGAGATTGTGCAGAGTCAGACAGAGTTTACCACAGTGACCAGTGCAGTTGTTGTTAGTTAACTTTTATTTATTTTAATATAATATATCCGTTCTCTGCTATATCCGTTCTCTGCCTGAAAAAAAACGATACACAGCAGCAGCCAGTCACACAGTGTGACTCAGTCTGTGTGCACTCAGCTCAGCCCAGTGTGCTGCACATCAATGTATAAAAGGCAAAGCTTATAATAATTGTGGGGGAGACTGGGGAGCACTGCAGGTTGTTATAGCAGGAGCCCCCAGGAGTACATAATATTATATTAATTTAAAATTAAACAGTGCACACTTTTGCTGCAGGAGTGCCACTGCCAGTGTGACTAGTGGTGACCAGTGCCTGACCACCAGTATAGTAGTATATTGTTGTATGTATTGTATACTATCTCTTTATCAACCAGTCTATATTAGCAGCAGACACAGTACAGTGCGGTAGTTCACGGCTGTGGCTACCTCTGTGTCGGCAGTCGGAACTCGGCAGGCAGTCCGTCCATCCATAATTGTATTACAATATATACCACCTAACCGTGGTATTTTTTTTTCTTTCTTTATACCGTCGTCATAGTGTCATACTAGTTGTTACGAGTATACTACTATCTCTTTATCAACCAGTGTACAGTGCGGTAGTTCACGGCTGTGGCTACCTCTGTGTCGGCAGTCGGCAGGCAGTCCGTCCATCCATAATTGTATTATTATTATAATATATACCACCTAACCGTGGTTTTTTTTTCATTCTTTATACCGTCATAGTGTCATACTAGTTGTTACGAGTATACTACTATCTCTTTATCAACCAGTGTACAGTGCGGTAGTTCACGGCTGTGGCTACCTCTGTGTCGGCAGTCGGCAGGCAGTCCGTCCATCCATAATTGTATTATTATTATAATATATACCACCTAACCGTGGTTTTTTTTTCATTCTTTATACCGTCGTCATAGTGTCATACTAGTTGTAACGAGTATACTACTATCTCTTTATCAACCAGTGTACAGTGCGGTAGTTCACGGCTGTGGCTACCTCTGTGTCGGCAGTCGGCAGGCAGTCCGTCCATCCATAATTGTATTATTATTATAATATATACCACCTAACCGTGGTTTTTTTTTCATTCTTTATACCGTCGTCATAGTGTCATACTAGTTGTTACGAGTATACTACTATCTCTTTATCAACCAGTGTACAGTGCGGTAGTTCACGGCTGTGGCTACCTCTGTGTCGGCAGTCGGCAGGCAGTCCGTCCATCCATAATTGTATTATTATTATAATATATACCACCTAACTGTGGTATTTTTTTTTCTTTCTTTATACCGTCGTCATAGTGTCATACTAGTTGTTACGAGTATACTACTATCTCTTTATCAACCAGTGTACAGTGCGGTAGTTCACGGCTGTGGCTACCTCTGTGTCGGCAGTCGGCAGGCAGTCCGTCCATCCATAATTGTATTATTATTATAATATATACCACCTAACTGTGGTATTTTTTTTTCTTTCTTTATACCGTCGTCATAGTGTCATACTAGTTGTTACGAGTATACTACTATCTCTTTATCAACCAGTGTACAGTGCGGTAGTTCACGGCTGTGGCTACCTCTGTGTCGGCAGTCGGCAGGCAGTCCGTCCATCCATAATTGTATTATTATTATAATATATACCACCTAACCGTGGTATTTTTTTTTCTTTCTTTATACCGTCGTCATAGTGTCATACTAGTTGTTACGAGTATACTACTATCTCTTTATCAACCAGTGTACAGTGCGGTAGTTCACGGCTGTGGCTACCTCTGTGTCGGCAGTCGGCAGGCAGTCCGTCCATCCATAATTGTATTATTATTATAATATATACCACCTAACCGTGGTATTTTTTTTTCTTTCTTTATACCGTCGTCATAGTGTCATACTAGTTGTTACGAGTATACTACTATCTCTTTATCAACCAGTGTACAGTGCGGTAGTTCACGGCTGTGGCTACCTCTGTGTCGGCAGTCGGCAGGCAGTCCGTCCATCCATAATTGTATTATTATTATAATATATACCACCTAACCGTGGTTTTTTTTTCATTCTTTATACCGTCGTCATAGTGTCATACTAGTTGTTACGAGTATACTACTATCTCTTTATCAACCAGTGTACAGTGCGGTAGTTCACGGCTGTGGCTACCTCTGTGTCGGAACTCGGCAGGCAGTCCGTCCATCCATAATTGTATTATATACCACCTAACCGTGGTTTTTTTATACCACCTAACCGTGGCAGTCCGTCCATAATTGTATACTAGTATCCAATCCATCCATCTCCATTGTTTACCTGAGGTGCCTTTTAGTTCTGCCTATAAAATATGGAGAACAAAAAAGTTGAGGTTCCAAAATTAGGGAAAGATCAAGATCCACTTCCACCTCGTGCTGAAGCTGCTGCCACTAGTCATGGCCGAGACGATGAAATGCCAGCAACGTCGTCTGCCAAGGCCGATGCCCAATGTCATAGTACAGAGCATGTCAAATCCAAAACACCAAATATCAGAAAAAAAAGGACTCCAAAACCTAAAATAAAATTGTCGGAGGAGAAGCGTAAACTTGCCAATATGCCATTTACCACACGGAGTGGCAAGGAACGGCTGAGGCCCTGGCCTATGTTCATGGCTAGTGGTTCAGCTTCACATGAGGATGGAAGCACTCAGCCTCTCGCTAGAAAAATGAAAAGACTCAAGCTGGCAAAAGCAGCACAGCAAAGAACTGTGCATTCTTCGAAATCCCAAATCCGAATTCCGAGCCCACCCGCTGGCGGTGATGCAGGGCAGTCTGGAGCGACTGCTGATGCTGACATCTGGTCCGGACTGAAGGACCTGACAACCATTACGGACATGTCGTCTACTGTCACTGCATATGATTCTCTCACCATTGATAGAATGGTGGAGGATTATATGAGTGACCGCATCCAAGTAGGCACGTCACACAGTCCGTACTTATACTGGCAGGAAAAAGAGGCAATTTGGAGGCCCTTGCACAAACTGGCTTTATTCTACCTAAGTTGCCCTCCCACAAGTGTGTACTCCGAAAGAGTGTTTAGTGCCGCCGCTCACCTTGTCAGCAATCGGCGTACGAGGTTACATCCAGAAAATGTGGAGAAGATGATGTTCATTAAAATGAATTATAATCAATTCCTCCGCGGAGACATTGACCAGCAGCAATTGCCTCCACAAAGTACACAGGGAGCTGACATGGTGGATTCCAGTGGGGACGAATTGATAATCTGTGAGGAGGGGGATGTACACGGTGATATATCGGAGGATGATGATGAGGTGGACATCTTGCCTCTGTAGAGCCAGTTTGTGCAAGGAGAGATTAATTGCTTCTTTTTTGGTGGGGGTCCAAACCAACCCGTCATTTCAGTCACAGTCGTGTGGCAGACCCTGTCACTGAAATGATGGGTTGGTTAAAGTGTGCATGTCCTGTTTTGTTTATACAACATAAGGGTGGGTGGGAAGGGCCCAAGGACAATTCCATCTTGCACCTCTTTTTTCTTTTATTTTTCTTTGCGTCATGTGCTGTTTGGGGAGGGTTTTTTGGAAGGGACATCCTGCGTGACACTGCAGTGCCACTCCTAGATGGGCCCGGTGTTTGTGTCGGCCACTAGGGTCGCTTATCTTTCTCACACAGTCAGCTACCTCATTGCGCCTCTTTTTTTCTTTGCGTCATGTGCTGTTTGGGGAGGGTTTTTTGGAAGGGACATCCTGCGTGACACTGCAGTGCCACTCCTAGATGGGCCAGGTGTTTGTGTCGGCCACTAGGGTCGCTAATCTTACTCACACAGCTACCTCATTGCGCCTCTTTTTTTCTTTGCGTCATGTGCTGTTTGGGGAGGGTTTTTTGGAAGGGACATCCTGCGTGACACTGCAGTGCCACTCCTAGATGGGCCCGGTGTTTGTGTCGGCCACTAGGGTCGCTTATCTTTCTCACACAGTCAGCTACCTCATTGCGCCTCTTTTTTTCTTTGCGTCATGTGCTGTTTGGGGAGGGTTTTTTGGAAGGGACATCCTGCGTGACACTGCAGTGCCACTCCTAGATGGGCCCGGTGTTTGTGTCGGCCACTAGGGTCGCTAATCTTACTCACACAGCTACCTCATTGCGCCTCTTTTTTTCTTTGCGTCATGTGCTGTTTGGGGAGGGTTTTTTGGAAGGGACATCCTGCGTGACACTGCAGTGCCACTCTTAGATGGGCCCGGTGTTTGTGTCGGCCACTAGGGTCGCTGAGCTTAGTCATCCAGCGACCTCGGTGCAAATTTTAGGACTAAAAATAATATTGTGAGGTGTAAGGTGTTCAGAATAGACTGAAAATGAGTGTTAATTATGGTTATTGAGGTTAATAATACTATGGGATCAAAATGACCCCCAAATTCAATGTTTTAAGATGTTTTTTAGGGTTTTTTGAAAAAACCACCCGAATCCAAAACACACCCGAATCCGACAAAAAAAATTCGGTGAGGTTTTGCCAAAACGCGGTCGAACCCAAAACACGGCCGCGGAACCGAACCCAAAACCAAAACACAAAACCCGAAAAATTTCAGGCGCTCATCTCTAATTTGAACCCCGTGCCTGGGCTGGACTCTGGCTGGCTGGCAGTGGGGGAGGTAGGTTTCATCCCCATTGGTTACCACACGGACTTGCTGTTAGGGCAGCGGCGGGTCCTAGTGCAGTAGTGCTGCTGCTGTTCTCCTTTTGAAAAAGAAGAAGAAGTGAGAAACGACAGGGGGGCACGGGCCCGAGTGCCCACCCCCCTGGATTCGCCTATGACAAGTGGTACTGTGCAGCTGTCAGTTACAAATACTGAGACTTAAATCCACTATACAGTAATAAATAATTGGTGTGGCGCAGCTGTCAGTGACATATACTGAGAATTAAATCCACTATACAGGAATATGGGATCCGGTCTCTAGGTCGACAAGACTTAGGTCGACAATGTCTAGGTCAACCACTATTGGTCGACAGTAAGTAGGTCGACATGGTTTCTAGGTCGACAGGGACTATAGCTGGACATGTACTAATTCGACAGGAGAAAAGGTCAATATGAATTTTTCACTTTTTTTCATTTTTTTTACTTTTTCATATTTTACGATCCACGTGGACTACAATTGGGAACGGTAACCTGTGCCGAGCGCAGCGGTAGTGGAGCAACCACCTTGCCCAAAGTATGGCAAGCCACATCAGGGGACACGGTGCACTTATTGGGGTTCCTGGTCATGCTACAAAGAAAACGACACCAATTTTTTTTTTAAAGTTATGTCAACCTTTTTTCATGTCAACCTAGTACATGTCGACCTACTTGCTGTCAACCAACAGTGGTCGACCTAGACACTGTCGACCTAAGTCTAGTCTATCTAACATACCACACCCCAGGAATACAGAAGTGTTGGCTGTGTTATGTATAAGACTCATTTTTGCAGCTGCTCTCTGAGTTACAGCTCCCAGCTCTCTAAAAATAAAAGAGCAACAATGTAATTTGAGTGACAAGCTGCAGAGATTAACCTTTTCTGTGACTGCTGTACAGGGATCACATACCCCAGGCAAGTCCAAACTGTCGCCCTCCAGCAGGGCCGGCGCTACCATTAGGCAGCTTTAGGCAGCTGCCTATGAGCGCCGGCCGCAGGAGGGCGGCACGCCCCTCCTGAATTAGTTTTACCTAAAAATCATGTTGTGCAGGGCTGGTTAGCGGTGGCCGCAGCACCGGTCTAGCCAGCCGCAGCCACCACTATCAGTCACCCGCGGCCAGGGTGAACTGCGTCTGCCCTGCCGCGCCCCCACTGCTGACGGACCCCGGCAACAAGCAGGAGCAGCAGCGCGATGCTACTGTGTCCTAATTCCTGGCAGGCAGCAGCATCATCCACCACTCCCTCCTCCCCCTGCAGTTGTAGGCAGGGAGGTCCGATCGCTGTCCCAAGCCTTCCATGCTCCTTCAGCCGTCGCAGTTTCCAACCAGCTGTTGGCCGCCTTCCTGCCTATATATATACAGTGCTCTGAAGACCCCCCACCGCCACTGCATTGAGCTCTCGCTCCTGTCCGCAGCGCTACTATTTCAAATCTGCCGTGGACCGCTCCTGATTGGCTGCCGGTCCGCGGCAGATTTGAAATAGTAGCGCCGCATTCTTAGGAGCCGCTGTGCCACCGACCACAGTAGGGCGAAGGGGCACATAAAAGGACCCACTCACTGCCATTCAGTGGCTGCGGTATAAGCGAGACACGGGGAGGCAGGGAACATTAGTGGGAGGAGGCCAAGCAGCAGAGTGGAGACCGGGGACACGAGGAGGAGCTTCCCCCACAACCAGCCGTCCTGACAGAGAGGGCTACACGGTCCGGACAGCGAGGCCGGAAGAGGCGCCGCACCGCAGCTACCAGCGAGCGCCATAACGGACAAGGAGGTAGGGTAAGTGTGGACTGTGCAGAAAGTTTGCGGCTCTTGTGCAGGAAACTCTAGAGGTGAGACCACAGCCGCCCGGCCACATAAGGAGGAGCGTCAGTGTGTGGCACCCTTGGTGCCCTTCTTCATCACCCAGCATCCCGCAGAGCGGCAAAGGTTCCATGCACCTCACCCTGTGCTGTTCCCTCTTTTTCCCTGTCTCTCTCTTTCTCCCCAGCTCTATCTCCTTGTCTCTGCGTCTCTCTCCCTGTCTCTCTGCGTCTCTTTCCCTCTCACTGTCTCTCCCCCTTTCCCTCGCTTCTCTCTCTCCCCATCTGTCTCTCCCTCTCTCCCTCCCACATCTCTCTCTCTCTCTCTCTCTCTGTCTCCCTCCCCTCTCTCTCTCTGTCTGTCTCCCTCATCTCCCTCTCTTCCTGTCTCTATTTCCCTTTCCCTGTCTGTGTCCCTGTCTCTCTCCCTCGCTTCTCTCTCTCCCCATCTCTGTCTCCCTCTCCGTCTCTCTCCTGCGTCTCTTTCCCCGTCTCTCTCTCCCTGTCTCTCTTTTCCTTTCCCTGTCTGTGTCCCCATCTGTCTCCCTGTCTCTCTCCTACGTCTCTTTCCCCCTCTCTTTCTCTCCATCTGTCTCTCTCCCTCGTCTCTCTCTCCCTGTCTCTTTCTCCCTTTCCCTGTCTGTGTCCCTGTCTCTTGCCTTCTCCCTGTATCCCTCCGTCTCTGCGTCTCTCCCTCGCTTCTCTCTCTCCCTGTCTCTGCATGTCTCTCGCTGTCTCTCTCTCCTGTCTCTCACCCCCTCCCAGTGTCCCTGTCTCCCTCTCCCTGTCTCTGCATCTATATCTGTCTCTTTCCCCTCCCATATCCCTCTCTCCCCATTTCTGTCTCTCCCTTGTCTCTCTCTCCTCTACCTCTTCTCACTCTCCCTCGTCTTTCTCTCTCTTCCGCATCCATCTCTCTCTCGTCTCCGTCATCTCTCTCCCTTGCCTCTCTCTCTTCCTTGTCTCTCTCACTCCCTCTTCTCTCTCTCTCTCCCCCTCGTCCATCTCTCCTCGTCTCTTTCTCCCTCGCCTCTCTCCCCCTCGCCTCTCTCTTCCTCGCCTCTTGTCACTCTAGTCTCTTCCTCGCCTCTCTCTCTCCCTCGCCACTCACTCTCCCTCGCCTCTCTCTCCCCCTCATCTCTCTCTCTCTCCCTCGCCTTTCTCCCTCACCTCTCTCTCTCCCTCCCTCGCCTCTCTCTCTCTCCCTCGTCTCTCTTCCCCTCTCCATCTCTCTCCCTCTCTTCTCTCTCTCCTTATCTCTGTCTCTCTCTCCATGTCTCTCTCATCTTTCTCTCTTTCCCAGTCTCTCTCGCGCTCTCCCTCTCCCTGTCTCCCTCTCTCACACAGTAGGAAGGGGGACATGGCTCAGAAAAGGAGGAAGTGTGTGTGTGTGTGTGTTGGGGGGGGGGGAGGGGGTGCATGGCTCACACAGGGGAAGGGGGGTTATCACTCACACAGGGCAAGGAGTCAGTAAAATACAAATAATTTTTTGCAAGGGGCAATTGAGCTGAAGTTACGCCACTGCTTACCCTGCTGCCTCTCTTCCTAGTCCCTACTGTATGCCAATGCTTTCCTTCTCTTTGTCACTCTCCCTGTCCCTGTGTCCCTGCTGTCACTTTCCCTGTCACTCTCCCTGCCCCTACGTCCCTGCTGTCACTGTCCATGTCACTCTTCCTGTCCCTATGTCCCTGCTGTCACTTTCCCTGTCACTCTCACTGTCCCTATGTCCCTGCTGTCACTTTCCCTATTCCTCTGTCACTCTCCCTGTCTCTATGTCCCTGCTGTCACTTTCCCTATTCCTCTGTCACTTTCTCTGTCACTCTCTTTATGTCCCAGCTGTCACTCTCCCTGAATTTTGTTTCATTCCATGTGGCATGATGTGAATTTTGGATAATTCTGGGTGCTATAACGTAAATTACGGCTCATACTGTGTGCTTTAATGTGAATTTTGGCTCATTCATTGTGCCATAATGTGAATTTCAGCTCATTCTGTGTGCTATAATGTGAATTTCAGCTCATTCTGTGTGCTATAATGTGAATTTCAGCTCATACCGTGTGCTATAATGTGAATTTCGGCTCATATCGTGTACTATAATATGAATTTCAGCTCATTCTGTGTGCTATAATGTGAATTTCGGCTCATTCTGTGTGCTATAATGTGAATTTCAGCTCATACCATGTGGTATAATGTGAATTTCAGCTGATACTGTAATATAATGTGAATTTCGGCTCATACTGTGTAGTATAATATGAAAGGGGCACGAGTACTAGATAGTATAAGGGGTCCTACTATTGTGGTGTGGTGCATAATGTGTATAAGGGGTATATGGTGTTGGAAACTACACTGAAGGACACGCCCCCTTTTCAGTGGCCACACACCCTTTTCCAGAGGTGCACGCATAATTGCAATTATCACTTTTCCATACCCCCACTTCAAAATTTCCACTTCGACCACTATTATACATATATATATATCCATATAATTATTTATTTTTTTACAAACAGGAAAGGGGATACGGGACACTGAAAAAAAGAATATATATATATATACACACAAGCATGTACAACTATAATTAAAGAAAGAAACATAATAGGCACTCACTTTTCATGAAATGTATACACTATTATAAAAAGGTTGTGTGTGTGTGTGTGTGTGTGTGTGTGTGTGTGTATATATATATATATATATATATATAATTTTAGCATTATTGCTCCAGTACAAGCACACATTTTTGTTTTACGCGCCAACTGTTTATAGGTGGTACACTGGCCAGTGCACACAACCATGTGAGAGACAACGACACCATCATGTTGAATCTGGAGCCATCCACAAGCCAATTGGAGCTCATGGACCGCAAGCCAATCATAATGTGGCATAATGTGTAAGGGCCATTAGTGTGTGTGTCATAATGTGTAAGTGGCATTACTGTGTGGCATAATGTATAGGGGGCATTACTGTGTGGCATAATGTATAGGGGGCATTACTTTATGGCATATGGTGTTATAAGGGGCACTATTACTGTGTGGCATCATTTGTATAAGGAGTACTACTGTGTGGCAGGACGTGAATGGACTCTACTGTGTGGTTTAATGTAAATGGGCTCAACAGTGGTGTAACGTGAATAAGAGGCACTACTGTAACGTAACGTCAATAAGGAGAGGGGGTGGGGGGTAGGCTTAACTTTTGCCTAGGGTGCCGAGAAACCTTCCACCGGCCCTGCCCTCCAGCTGTTGTGAAACTACATATCCCAGCATGCCCTGGCACAGTTTTGCTGTCAGAGAATGTTAGAGCTGTGTCAGGGCATGCTGGGATATGTTGTTTCTCAACAGCTGGAGGGCCGCAGTTTGGACATGCCTGACATAACCTCTATTCATAGGGCTGAATTCAATTAGAGGAGATGTTATTGCCCCACAAGTACAAGTATATGTCACAGTTACCGTACCGTTGAATTCACAGATATTTTCTTGCTATACACCATATACATAGAAACATAAAATTCTACAGCAGATACGAATTACATGGTCCATCCAGTCTACAACTTAGGGTTAGTTTAAGGGCTGGGTTAGGGACAACAACACAATCCCCACTGACTACCACCTTTTATAGTAGCGGGTGGCATTAAGAAAAAACAAATATATATATATATATATATATATATATAACAAAAACCAGGGTTGTCTGCACTCACAGTAAAACATGAGGTTGCTGGGGTGTCACTCAAATTTCAATAGGTCCAGGCATATACCTTTTTCCATGAATAAATATAAATCCTGTATGGAGTGCACTCACCAGACTGTTAATAGAGCCAGCAGGGGTTTTATTGAGACATCAAGTACAACATCATACACCGACGTTTCGGTCCTATCTGGACCTTCTTCAAGGTTTAACTGACACCCACATAACCTATCTATATATAGCCATCACCTAATTGTACTCTAATAAAATCAGACATGGAACATAGATGACATGGACATACATATATACACACATTTTAATAATGTTACCTGTTCAGATTCATTCATGTCCCCACAAGACTAAAGCATATTGTCCATCCCGTGTATTCAGACACTTGAGCGATTACTCACTCATTCCTGCTTCGCCCGCCAATCCCTCTGAACCGCACGCTGGCGGGAGCGGAAGCAGCTACAGCTTGCTTGGAACGCATCCACATGATCTCGTCATGTGATGCCCACAAGCGGCCAATACTCGCAATGCTGGGCGTCACGTGTGTTACGCGCGCCATCACGCGCGACACACGTCATCTTGTACAGCACCTGTGTCACCTCGTATTGTTTCAATAAACACTTAGACCGTTGCCCGGCAACATAGTTACCTAGGCAACGCGTCTGTGCACGTCATTACTACACATATAGTGGAGGTATTGTAGTCATATAGGGCGATCATCAAATGTCCCCACATGGCAAATATTGGACATGAAAGAATCTGATGGCACATAGATAAAAATGGTTAGAGAACAGAAAACATTGTGCATCATGGTAAGACCATCACACTAACAATATATAACAGATATAAATATATGATATAATATATCAATAATAGTATGGACAATGCACAGACAAGGCTGATTCAGACCGGAACACATTCAAAATCAAAAAAATAATAATTAATAGAAAAATCAGAAAAAATCCAAAATCTTTATGACGGGACTTCAGATTCTACCAACAGGCCAATCCTCTCAATTTATAAGAAGATATTGAAATGCACTGATTCATTTAGGCCCTTAGGGTAGACAGTCTCTAATTTATGTATCCAGTATGCCTCTCGGCGTAGAAGGATCTTGGCACGATCACCACCCCTTGAGAGTGGTGGTATTCTGTCTATAACCATATATCGTAACGCCGTCAATTGGTGTTGATGTTGTACAAAGTGACGTGCGACTGGCTTATCCGACCCACCAGTTTTCAGTGCCAGTCTGATATTTGACCGATGGTTTGAAATCCGTTCACGGAATGATCTTATTGTCTTGCCCACATATACTAGTGAGCATGGACATATCAAGATATATACCACATAATCAGAGGTGCACGTTAGACGGTGTTGTATTGGTATCCGTCGACCATCATGTGGGTGTGGGAAACTGTTGCCAGTCAGCATACTTCTACATGTAGTGCAATTCGGGCACTTATAGCATCCCAGTTTTTTTGAGGGTAGCCAATTATCTACTTCTTTACCAACTGATTGGTCAGGACGCATAAGCATGTTTCGCAGATTCGGTCCCCGTCTGTATGCAATCAATGGTTGTTTTGGAAGAACATTCTTGAGTGCACCATCTGTGGCCACTATGTCCCAATTTCTCTTAATAGCGGATCGCGTAGCAAAACTACCAGTATCATATGTGGTAAGGAACACAAACGGTCTTCCGGTACTCTCCACCAGATTCTTTTTGCCAACCCTAAGTCGCTGTTCAGCTGTTCTCAGACAGCGTTCAATAATGTCCGGATGGTATCCCCTATCAAGAAATCGGTGTTGCATGTCTCTAAGTTGATCCTCCAGGATCTTTGAGTCCGAATTGTTCCTCATGACTCTAATAAACTGGGAAATAGGTAGGCTCTCCTTAAGGGGTTTTGGGTGGTAGCTGCTATAGTGCAATAATGTGTTCCGGTCTGTGGCCTTCCTGTACAATTTAAATCCATAACCCCCATCTGTGGCAAACACAGTCACATCCAAGAAATTAATTGACCTTTGATCGCAATCCATCGTAAATCTAATTGGTGTATCTAGTTGATTTAGATGCGATACCATATTCTCCAGGGCAGCTTTATCTCCAGACCATAAGATAAATATATCATCTATAAATCGTTTGTAATAACCGATACTACCCCCAAACATCGGCAATATGTATTGTTGTTCATACTCGTCCATATACAAATTTGCATATGCCGGGGCTATGTTACTTCCCATCGCGGTCCCCGATGTCTGGAGGTAGTATCGGTCACCAAACTTAAAGTAATTACACGTAAGTGTCATATCCAGCAATTCCAACAGGAATTCAACAGGTGGGTGCTGTTGTTGGTTCAGTATTAGTGCTCTTCTTACAGCAGCCATCCCTTCATGATGAGGTATGACTGTGTATAGAAAGGACACATCCATAGTCACAAGTAGCCAATTTTCATCATAACCTTTTATCGCTTTTAACCCATTAATTAAATCATTAGTGTCCTTAATATAACTTTTTATTTTCTTTACACATGGTTGGAGATGGGTATCCAGGTAGCGTGCAACAGGTTGAAATAATGATCCCCGGGCAGAGATGATTGGTCTGCCCGGAGGGGCATCAATGCATTTATGCACCTTAGGTAAAGTGTATAGGATGGGACATATAGGGAAATCTGTTCGCATAAAAGATGATACAGTCTCACTAATAACACCCATACCCAACGCCATATCCACTGTCATATCCAATTTCTTTTTAAATAGTGGCATAGGATCACTATCCAACATTTTATAGGTGCATTCATCACCAAGCTGTCGTAAAATCTCTTTATTGTATGCTGTTGTATCCTGAAGTACAACAGCACCACCCTTGTCTGCTGGACGTATAGTGATAGTGGGATTACCTTTCAACTGCCTTAAAGCCATCCTCTCTCCTTTGCTGAGATTGGGTCTACTCCTCACATTCTTTTTCATAGAATCATTTACCGATTGATCCATCATACGTGAAAAGGTTTTAATATTAATATTATTTGATGGAGGATCATAGGTACTTTTCTGTTTGAACTCAATGTCAGGTATGTCACGTTTATTCTCCCCAAATTTTTCTTTGAGTCTTAATTTGCGAGATAAGCAATAATTATCTATTTTCCATCTCATTGGGCTAAACGAGACAGTGGGAATAAAGGATAATCCACGTGACAAAACCTTTTCTTGGTCCAAACTTAGTGTTAATGAGGAGATATTGATTATTTTGTCCGAGGGTTCTTCGGAGGTTTTTTTACACTTTTTGTAGGACCCCCTCCGCGGGTGGGGCCTCTGGTGTCTACTTGTATTGGATCTAACTGTGAGCGTGTGGCCACCCGAGAAAAAGGCTGACGTTGACTACTTCTAGGGTTTGAGTTATCTCTATCTGAACTAGAGGCAGTAGAGTACTGGTCAAACTGGTATTGGCCCCTTCTGAATCGTGCATCACGCATTCTACGAGGGGGAAAATCATTCCCCACTAGCCAACCATATACCCTATGTTCACGATAGTCTTTCTCAACTTTCTCAAGTTTACTGCGTTTAAAATTAATTAAATCTGTTTTATACTTGTCTACCTGTAGATTCAATTTGGTAAGCCAGTCCTCAGTTTTGTCATTCTGAAGTATACTTTCAAGTTGATCTTTGTTCAAACTTAGGTCACCTCTTACTTTTTTGAGTTCCATGCCCACCTCTTCAATCACCAGTAATACCAGATCTAGTGAACATTTGTTTAAAATCCCACACCATCGGCTGCAAAACACAGGGTTATTGCGGCCGATGGTGGGGACATTCCGAACCCGGAACCCACGTGGAATCTGTTTCTTCCGAAAATAATCGGATAGAAACTGTCCATGTAACAATAAATCAGTTTCACGTTTGTTAAGATTCAAAAGTTTGTGATACACATCAATGGCTTTCTCTCCTGGAATAGCCCCAAAATCAGTCAAATTAAAAAGAAGACGTTCAGCGTCATCATCTGTGTAGGACACCTGTCCATATTCTGCATTGGATAGGAGTTCAGGATTCACTAAACTCTCCATGATGTTAATAGGAATACAACATACACACAGAACAACACCAAATATGGATGTAACCGTGCTGCCACAGATATAGGGAAAAATATTCAAATACAAAAATATACCTAGCAAAAAATGAATATAATAAAACAGTCAAAAAAGAAAGAAAAAACAAAAACAAAAATCAAAAGCCAATAGATGGGGGTTATGGATTTAAATTGTACAGGAAGGCCACAGACCGGAACACATTATTGCACTATAGCAGCTACCACCCAAAACCCCTTAAGGAGAGCCTACCTATTTCCCAGTTTATTAGAGTCATGAGGAACAATTCGGACTCAAAGATCCTGGAGGATCAACTTAGAGACATGCAACACCGATTTCTTGATAGGGGATACCATCCGGACATTATTGAACGCTGTCTGAGAACAGCTGAACAGCGACTTAGGGTTGGCAAAAAGAATCTGGTGGAGAGTACCGGAAGACCGTTTGTGTTCCTTACCACATATGATACTGGTAGTTTTGCTACGCGATCCGCTATTAAGAGAAATTGGGACATAGTGGCCACAGATGGTGCACTCAAGAATGTTCTTCCAAAACAACCATTGATTGCATACAGACGGGGACCGAATCTGCGAAACATGCTTATGCGTCCTGACCAATCAGTTGGTAAAGAAGTAGATAATTGGCTACCCTCAAAAAAACTGGGATGCTATAAGTGCCCGAATTGCACTACATGTAGAAGTATGCTGACTGGCAACAGTTTCCCACACCCACATGATGGTCGACGGATACCAATACAACACCGTCTAACGTGCACCTCTGATTATGTGGTATATATCTTGATATGTCCATGCTCACTAGTATATGTGGGCAAGACAATAAGATCATTCCGTGAACGGATTTCAAACCATCGGTCAAATATCAGACTGGCACTGAAAACTGGTGGGTCGGATAAGCCAGTCGCACGTCACTTTGTACAACATCAACACCAATTGACGGCGTTACGATATATGGTTATAGACAGAATACCACCACTCTCAAGGGGCGGTGATCGTGCCAAGATCCTTCTACGCCGAGAGGCATACTGGATACATAAATTAGAGACTGTCTACCCTAAGGGCCTAAATGAATCAGTGCATTTCAATATCTTCTTATAAATTGAGAGGATTGGCCTGTTGGTAGAATCTGAAGTCCCGTCATAAAGATTTTGGATTTTTTCTGATTTTTCAATTAATTATTATTTTTTTGATTTTGAATGTGTTCCGGTCTGAATCAGCCTTGTCTGTGCATTGTCCATACTATTATTGATATATTATATCATATATTTATATCTGTTATATATTGTTAGTGTGATGGTCTTAACATGATGCACAATGTTTTCTGTTCTCTAACCATTTTTATCTATGTGCCATCAGATTCTTTCATGTCCAATATTTGCCATGTGGGGACATTTGATGATCGCCCTATATGACTACAATACCTCCACTATATGTGTAGTAATGACGTGCACAGACGCGTTGCCTAGGTAACTATGTTGCCGGGCAACGGTCTAAGTGTTTATTGAAACAATACGAGGTGACACAGGTGCTGTACAAGATGACGTGTGTCGCGCGTGATGGCGCGCGTAACACACGTGACGCCCAGCATTGCGAGTATTGGCCGCTTGTGGGCATCACATGACGAGATCATGTGGATGCGTTCCAAGCAAGCTGTAGCTGCTTCCGCTCCCGCCAGCGTGCGGTTCAGAGGGATTGGCGGGCGAAGCAGGAATGAGTGAGTAATCGCTCAAGTGTCTGAATACACGGGATGGACAATATGCTTTGGTCTTGTGGGGACATGAATGAATCTGAACAGGTAACATTATTAAAATGTGTGTATATATGTATGTCCATGTCATCTATGTTCCATGTCTGATTTTATTAGAGTACAATTAGGTGATGGCTATATATAGATAGGTTATGTGGGTGTCAGTTAAACCTTGAAGAAGGTCCAGATAGGACCGAAACGTCGGTGTATGATGTTGTACTTGATGTCTCAATAAAACCCCTGCTGGCTCTATTAACAGACTGGTGAGTGCACTCCATACAGGATTTATATTTATTCATGGAAAAAGGTATATGCCTGGACCTATTGAAATTTGAGTGACACCCCAGCAACCTCATGTTTTACTGTGAGTGCAGACAACCCTGGTTTTTGTTTTGGATTACTATGTGACTATCCTATTGGAAGACATATGGACTTTTTGTTGTGCACCCAGAAAGTAAAGATTGAATTACATGAATTGTACGAAATATGGTTATTATTTGAATAATCTGGATGCCATCACATGATTATATGGTTGATGAATACTTTCCATTGTGAAGATTGGAGACTATTTTCATTATTGGCTGTTGATTTTTGTTTTTGTTTTTTCTTTCTTTTTTGACTGTTTTATTATATTCATTTTTTGCTAGGTATATTTTTGTATTTGAATATTTTTCCCTATATCTGTGGCAGCACGGTTACATCCATATTTGGTGTTGTTCTGTGTGTATGTTGTATTCCTATTAACATCATGGAGAGTTTAGTGAATCCTGAACTCCTATCCAATGCAGAATATGGACAGGTGTCCTACACAGATGATGACGCTGAACGTCTTCTTTTTAATTTGACTGATTTTGGGGCTATTCCAGGAGAGAAAGCCATTGATGTGTATCACAAACTTTTGAATCTTAACAAACGTGAAACTGATTTATTGTTACATGGACAGTTTCTATCCGATTATTTTCGGAAGAAACAGATTCCACGTGGGTTCCGGGTTCGGAATGTCCCCACCATCGGCCGCAATAACCCTGTGTTTTGCAGCCGATGGTGTGGGATTTTAAACAAATGTTCACTAGATCTGGTATTACTGGTGATTGAAGAGGTGGGCATGGAACTCAAAAAAGTAAGAGGTGACCTAGGTTTGAACAAAGATCAACTTGAAAGTATACTTCAGAATGACAAAACTGAGGACTGGCTTACCAAATTGAATCTACAGGTAGACAAGTATAAAACAGATTTAATTAATTTTAAACGCAGTAAACTTGAGAAAGTTGAGAAAGACTATCGTGAACATAGGGTGTATGGTTGGCTAGTGGGGAATGATTTTCCCCCTCGTAGAATGCGTGATGCACGATTCAGAAGGGGCCAATACCAGTTTGACCAGTACTCTACTGCCTCTAGTTCAGATAGAGATAACTCAAACCCTAGAAGTAGTCAACGTCAGCCTTTTTCTCGGGTGGCCACACGCTCACAGTTAGATCCAATACAAGTAGACACCAGAGGCCCCACCCGCGGAGGGGGTCCTACAAAAAGTGTAAAAAAACCTCCGAAGAACCCTCGGACAAAATAATCAATATCTCCTCATTAACACTAAGTTTGGACCAAGAAAAGGTTTTGTCACGTGGATTATCCTTTATTCCCACTGTCTCGTTTAGCCCAATGAGATGGAAAATAGATAATTATTGCTTATCTCGCAAATTAAGACTCAAAGAAAAATTTGGGGAGAATAAACGTGACATACCTGACATTGAGTTCAAACAGAAAAGTACCTATGATCCTCCATCAAATAATATTAATATTAAAACCTTTTCACGTATGATGGATCAATCGGTAAATGATTCTATGAAAAAGAATGTGAGGAGTAGACCCAATCTCAGCAAAGGAGAGAGGATGGCTTTAAGGCAGTTGAAAGGTAATCCCACTATCACTATACGTCCAGCAGACAAGGGTGGTGCTGTTGTACTTCAGGATACAACAGCATACAATAAAGAGATTTTACGACAGCTTGGTGATGAATGCACCTATAAAATGTTGGATAGTGATCCTATGCCACTATTTAAAAAGAAATTGGATATGACAGTGGATATGGCGTTGGGTATGGGTGTTATTAGTGAGACTGTATCATCTTTTATGCGAACAGATTTCCCTATATGTCCCATCCTATACACTTTACCTAAGGTGCATAAATGCATTGATGCCCCTCCGGGCAGACCAATCATCTCTGCCCGGGGATCATTATTTCAACCTGTTGCACGCTACCTGGATACCCATCTCCAACCATGTGTAAAGAAAATAAAAAGTTATATTAAGGACACTAATGATTTCATTAATGGGTTAAAAGCGATAAAAGGTTATGATGAAAATTGGCTACTTGTGACTATGGATGTGTCCTCTCTATACACAGTCATACCTCATCATGAAGGGATGGCTGCTGTAAGAAGAGCACTAATACTGAACCAACAACAGCACCCACCTGTTGAATTCCTGTTGGAATTGCTGGATATGACACTTACGTGTAATTACTTTAAGTTTGGTGACCGATACTACCTCCAGACATCGGGGACCGCGATGGGAAGTAACATAGCCCCGGCATATGCAAATTTGTATATGGACGAGTATGAACAACAATACATATTGCCGATGTTTGGGGGTAGTATCGGTTATTACAAACGATTTATAGATGATATATTTATCTTATGGTCTGGAGATAAAGCTGCCCTGGAGAATATGGTATCGCATCTAAATCAACTAGATACACCAATTAGATTTACGATGGATTGCGATCAAAGGTCAATTAATTTCTTGGATGTGACTGTGTTTGCCACAGATGGGGGTTATGGATTTAAATTGTACAGGAAGGCCACAGACCGGAACACATTATTGCACTATAGCAGCTACCACCCAAAACCCCTTAAGGAGAGCCTACCTATTTCCCAGTTTATTAGAGTCATGAGGAACAATTCGGACTCAAAGATCCTGGAGGATCAACTTAGAGACATGCAACACCGATTTCTTGATAGGGGATACCATCCGGACATTATTGAACGCTGTCTGAGAACAGCTGAACAGCGACTTAGGGTTGGCAAAAAGAATCTGGTGGAGAGTACCGGAAGACCGTTTGTGTTCCTTACCACATATGATACTGGTAGTTTTGCTACGCGATCCGCTATTAAGAGAAATTGGGACATAGTGGCCACAGATGGTGCACTCAAGAATGTTCTTCCAAAACAACCATTGATTGCATACAGACGGGGACCGAATCTGCGAAACATGCTTATGCGTCCTGACCAATCAGTTGGTAAAGAAGTAGATAATTGGCTACCCTCAAAAAAACTGGGATGCTATAAGTGCCCGAATTGCACTACATGTAGAAGTATGCTGACTGGCAACAGTTTCCCACACCCACATGATTGTCGACGGATACCAATACAACACCGTCTAACGTGCACCTCTGATTATGTGGTATATATCTTGATATGTCCATGCTCACTATTATATGTGGGCAAGACAATAAGATCATTCCGTGAACGGATTTCAAACCATCGGTCAAATATCAGACTGGCACTGAAAACTGGTGGGTCGGATAAGCCAGTCGCACGTCACTTTGTACAACATCAACACCAATTGACGGCGTTACGATATATGGTTATAGACAGAATACCACCACTCTCAAGGGGCGGTGATCGTGCCAAGATCCTTCTACGCCGAGAGGCATACTGGATACATAAATTAGAGACTGTCTACCCTAAGGGCCTAAATGAATCAGTGCATTTCAATATCTTCTTATAAATTGAGAGGATTGGCCTGTTGGTAGAATCTGAAGTCCCGTCATAAAGATTTTGGATTTTTTCTGATTTTTCTATTAATTATTATTTTTTTGATTTTGAATGTGTTCCGGTCTGAATCAGCCTTGTCTGTGCATTGGCCCTCATTCCGAGTTGTTCGCTCGGTATTTTTCATCGCATCGCAGTGAAAATCCGCTTAGTACGCATGCGCAATGTTCGCACTGCGACTGCGCCAAGTAACTTTACTATGAAGAAAGTAATTTTACTCACGGCTTTTTCTTCGCTCCGGCGATCGTAATGTGATTGACAGGAAATGGGTGTTACTGGGCGGATACACGGCGTTTCAGGGGCGTGTGGCTGAAAACGCTACCGTTTCCGGAAAAAACGCAGGAGTGGCCGGGGAAACGGTGGGAGTGCCTGGGCGAACGCTGGGTGTGTTTGTGACGTCAACCAGGAACGACAAGCACTGAAATGATCGCACAGGCAGAGTAAGTCTGGAGCTACTCTGAAACTGCTAACTCGTTTGTAATCGCAATATTGCGCGTACGTCGGTCGCAATTTTAAGAAGCTAAGATTCACTCCCAGTAGGCGGCGGCTTAGCGTGTGTAACTCTGCTACATTCGCCTTGCGAGCGAACAACTCGGAATGAGGGCCCTTGTCCATACTATTATTGATATATTATATCATATATTTATATCTGTTATATATTGTTAGTGTGATGGTCTTAACATGATGCACAATGTTTTCTGTTCTCTAACCATTTTTATCTATGTGCCATCAGATTCTTTCATGTCCAATATTTGCCATGTGGGGACATTTGATGATCGCCCTATATGACTACAATACCTCCACTATATGTGTAGTAATGACGTGCACAGACGCGTTGCCTAGGTAACTATGTTGCCGGGCAACGGTCTAAGTGTTTATTGAAACAATACGAGGTGACACAGGTGCTGTACAAGATGACGTGTGTCGCGCGTGATGGCGCGCGTAACACACGTGACGCCCAGCATTGCGAGTATTGGCCGCTTGTGGGCATCACATGACGAGATCATGTGGATGCGTTCCAAGCAAGCTGTAGCTGCTTCCGCTCCCGCCAGCGTGCGGTTCAGAGGGATTGGCGGGCGAAGCAGGAATGAGTGAGTAATCGCTCAAGTGTCTGAATACACGGGATGGACAATATGCTTTGGTCTTGTGGGGACATGAATGAATCTGAACAGGTAACATTATTAAAATGTGTGTATATATGTATGTCCATGTCATCTATGTTCCATGTCTGATTTTATTAGAGTACAATTAGGTGATGGCTATATATAGATAGGTTATGTGGGTGTCAGTTAAACCTTGAAGAAGGTCCAGATAGGACCGAAACGTCGGTGTATGATGTTGTACTTGATGTCTCAATAAAACCCCTGCTGGCTCTATTAACAGTCTGGTGAGTGCACTCCATACAGGATTTATATATATATATATATATATATATATATATATATATAGTTTGGAAGCAGAGAAGATGATTTATTTAATGTAGTGAAGATGGAATCTATATCTTTCCCTTAAGTGCTTGTAATATATTTATACAAAGGAATAAAAAAGCAGCATCACATAACTCACAGTCAGTCGGCTATTACATCTGCATCGGTCAGTCCTCCTCTGCTGCTCTTTGTGCTGCTGTGGAAATGACAGACATTGCCGCATGATGTAGTCACATCTCATTCCTGGCATGCCATAGGAGGGGGAGATGGGCCTGCCAACTGACTGTAGCACCGCCAACATTAATTGAACTATGCGGCGAAAAAGCTGAGTGAGCACTCTGCGACTCCTCTTAGGGGAGGAATCACTTGATTGGCAGGTACTGGTCACCAGGGATTGTGTGCAGAGCCGCAGCGGAGGCGAAACTCGTTCCCCCTCCAAACACAACTAATGATTACAATCCCACACACACAAATGGATGTTGCCCTGTGTTTAAATAAGATTTTACTCACCGGTAAATCTATTTCTCGTAGTCCGTAGTGGATGCTGGGGACTCCGTAAGGACCATGGGGAATAGACGGGCTCCGCAGGAGATAGGGCACTCTAGAAAAGAATTAGGTCTACTGGTGTGCACTGGCTCCTCCCTCTATGTCCCTCCTCCAGACCTCAGTTAAGGAAACTGTGCCCGGACGAGCTAACATTACAAGGAAAGGATTTTGGAATCCAGGGTAAGACTCATACCAGCCACAACAATCACACCGTATAACTTGTGATAACCAAACCCAGTTAACAGTATGAACAATTACAAAACATCAGACAACCTGATGTAACATAACATAACCCTTTGTTAAGCAATAACTATATACAAGTATTGCAGAAGAAGTCCGCACTTGGGACGGGCGCCAAGCATCCACTACGGACTACGAGAAATAGATTTACTGGTGAGTAAAATCTTATTTTCTCTAACGTCCTAAGTGGATGCTGGGGACTCCGTAAGGACCATGGGGATTATACCAAAGCACCCAAACGGGCGGGAGAGTGCGGATGACTCTGCAGCACCGAATGAGCAAACTCAAGGTCCTCCTCAGCTAGGGTATCAAACCTGTAGAACTTTGCAAATGTGTTTGAACCCGACCAAGTAGCTGCTCGGCAAAGTTGCAATGCCGAGACCCCTCGGGCAGCCGCCCAAGAAGAGCCCACCTTCCTTGTGGAATGGGCCTTTACTGATTTTGGATGCGACAACCCAGCCGCAGACTGAACCTGCTGAATCGTGTTACAGATCCAGCGAGCAATAGTTTGCTTTGAAGCAGGAGCACCCAGCTTGTTGGATGCATACAGGATAAACAGCGACTCCGTTTTCCTGACCTTAGCCGTTCTGGCCACATAACTTCTTCAAAGCCCGCACTACATCTAGTAACTCGGAATCCTCCCAGCCACTGGTAGCTACAGGCACCACAATAGGTTGGTTCATATGAAAAGATGACACTACCGTCGGCAGAAATTGCTGACGAATCCGCAATTCTGCCCTGACCATATGAAAAAACCAGATAGGGGCTTTTAAGTGACAAAACCACCAATTCCGACACACGCCTAGCTAAAGCTAAGGCTAAAAGCATGACCACCTTCCACGTGAGATATTTTAACTCCACTGATTTTAGTGGTTCAAACCAATGTGTTTTTAAGAAACTCAACACCACGTTCAGATCCCAAGGTGCCACTGGAGGCACAAACGGGGGCTGTATATGCAGCACTCCCTTCACAAAAGTCTGAACTGCAGGAAGAGAAGTCAAAATACTTTTCTTTCTCAGCAAACTCTGGAGAGCTCACTAAGGTGCACCCTTCTCATTCGGGCACAGATTCTAACTGATGTCTGGAGGAGGGACATAGAGGGAAGAGCCAGTGCACACCAGTAGACCTAATTCTTTTCTAGAGTGCCCTATCTCCAGCGGAGCCCGTCTATTCCCCATGGTCCTTACGGAGTCCCCAGCATCCACTTAGGACGTTAGAGAAATTAATTTTATGTGTTCCTTTTTTTTTTGGTGAATCACATCTCCTATATAATAGCCCTATTCTGTGACCTTGTGATTCATTTGCTAACGCTGGGTGGAGTTACAACACTGGGCGGAGTTAGTCAAATGAGTCACAGAGATCTGGCCAAATCTACAGGAGACCAGGAGCAGAAGCAGATAGCATGGGCATTGGGCATGTCACAGGCAGGGGTGCATACCTCCCAGCTTTCTGCAGGAGCTTTCTCCAGGCAGAAGGAGGGAAACACACTCGGCGAAAAGGGGGCGTGGCTTCACGGGAGGGCCCCGTTTTCGTCAGTGAGGGGGCATGCCCAGCGCTCTGTGAGCTGCTGGCATGCTCCCAGGGGCTGATTATGAGTCCGGGGGGCACAGGGCACTTGAGACAGGGGAGCCCTATCTCATTGCTGTGCCTGCTGTGGGTTGGTGGCGTGGCCTAATCGCGGCCCACGCGGCCACGCCCCCTTATGCAAATTTCGATTTTTGTTTTTGTTTTTTTTATGGGATTTTGGCCCCACAGCTAGGGCTAAATCCAGAGGAGGTGGTCGCTCCCCCCTACACACCCGCACAGGGAGAAGAAAGCAGGGAGACTGCTGCCTCCCTGCAACACCACAGACCTGCCAATATGCAGCAGCGTGTGCTGACTGTAGCACAATGCTGCCGCTGTTGCTGGCAGGACGGGGGGGGAGCTTCTGAGCTGGGACAGAGCTACTCCAGCCGGGGGGTCCCCTAAAACTGTGGGGCCAACGGTACGTATCCCCTGCCCCCCCCCCACCTTAATCCGGCTCTGCTGCTGGAACCCCCCCATTAATCCGTACCCCCTGATGCCCCCTCTCCCTCTGTCTCCACTATTCACCGCTGCTCTGCTAAGCAGAACAGCGAGTACAGGAGCTTTCCAACTGCCCCCCCCCCCCCCCACCGCCGGACACTGCGACCCGCGGGTGGGACAGCGGGACAGACCCCAAAAACTGTCCCACGAAAATCGGGACATTTGGGAGGTATGGGGGTGTGTGAGGGGTATGTCATACAGACAGACGGGCACCGGCTCACTGTGTGCTTGACCCCCCACATCGGCATACTCAGCAGGGTCTCTCTGATGCTGAGGAGCGTCACTTTCTGGCACACTCCACGCTTCTTAGCTGCAGTTTAGTGGGGCACCTGCCGCTGTGCAGGTTCCATACTGCCTCTGTTATCTCCAGCCCCGGCAACCCCACCGCTAGCTGCAGCGCTGCCACCCGCAGTGGAGTGCGCCCAGCTCATTCACACACTTTAGCTGGCGGGTAGCGCTGCAGAAATCCGAGCTGCTTGCAGGCTCTGACCCACTCCTCCCTCCAGCCGCAGCGTCTCCTGGGAGCTAACCAGTCACTCCCAGTCTCCCCTTACCACAGTGCCCGGAAGCCGTGAGGTCCGCGCCACGTGCATGCTATGACCCCCTCCTCCCTCCAGCCGCAGCATCTCCTGGGGGCTAACCAGTCATTTCCAGTCTCCCCTTACCACAGTGCCCGCCAGCTGCGCGAGGTCTGCGGTGTGTGACTGAGGAGGGGGGGAGGGATGCGGACGGGCAGAGGAAGCAGGACTCCAGCCTGAGAGAGTCAGCCATGCCAAGTCTCCAGCAGCAGCAGATCCCAACAGGTTGGAGTGGAACAGCAGCAGCCAGCAGCAGTGACTCCGGTAAGACACATCTGTCTGTCACCACTGTTTTGTCCCTAATACCAATCTCTCCCGTGCCCTGTGTTCTGTCATGTCCCTGTCACCCCTGGCCTTGACCTGCCACCCTTATCCTGGCCCTTTCACCCTTATCCTGGCCCTGTCACCCTTATCCTGTCCCTATCATTTCTGTCCTGGCCCCGTCACCCCTGTCCTGGCCCCGTCACCCCTGTCCTGGCACCGTCACCCCTGTTCTGACCCTGTCACCCCTGTCCTGGCCACGTCAACCCTGTACTGACCCTGTCACCCCTGTCCTGGCTCTGTTACTGCATACCCTCCAACTACCTTTTATGGCATGTACAGTACCCGCAGCGCCTCCAGACCTCTCCCCAATGCACCACACCTCCGCACCTTCCCCTCCACCACATGCGGCACTCCACCCCTCCCCCACATGCTGTGCCTCCAGACCCCCTACACCACCCGTGGCTCCCACTCCTCCGCCCCTTCACCACCCACAGCACCTCCAGGCCCCTTCCACCATTCACCCCCCTTATATGTCTCCCACCACACCTGCCCCCCTCCACCCGCAGCATCTGCAGACACCCTCCTCCATCAGCGGTCCCCCTCTCACCCACCCCTCCCCCACCAATGGCACCCCCGCACCTGCCCCTCCACCACCTGCAGCACCTCCGGACCTCCTTTCCCATCCGCCGCAACACCCGTACCTGCCCCTACCCTACCCATGGTGCCTGCGGTCCCCTACCCCACCCCCGGCACTCCCGTCCCTTCCCATCCAACAGCACCTCCGGAACCCTTCATCCATCCACAACATCCCCACACCTGCCCCTCTCCCACCCGTGGCACCCCTGCCCCTCCCCCACCTTCAGTGCCTCCGGACCCCTCCCCCATCTGCATCCCCCACTCCTCTGCCCCTCCCCCACGCGCAGCACCTCCCGAACCTCCCCCATCCGGGCCCCACCCCCACTTCTGCCTCCCTCCACCCGCAGCATCTACAGACACCATCCGCAGTCCCCCCCGCACCCGCTACATTCTGTACATCGTGCCCTGCAGGTGCTGTTCACGCCGTCGCAAGGGGCTGCGCCTCCTTCACCATCGCACGCCCTTTCATTGTGCAATATTTAACAACTAACAAAGGAATGCAGGTAATACTCCATATAATACAAATATTAAACCCCAGAAAGGCATGCAAGGGTTAAGGGGGCGTAGCCCCTTGCGACGGTGTGAAGAGCGCCCGTAGGGCGCGATGAAGCACCTAGTTTTATCAATAATAACATAACATTTGGCCCACAAATCAGGTGCTTATTGCGCAAACAAATGTGTTTATTTTTTTTATAAATATTCTAAAATTTCAAATAGAAACACATAAAAACTCAAACCCCCTAACAAACCCACACCTGTTGCTGCTTTAAATTATTTTTTTGTGTGGCCCTTAGAACCGGCAGAGTCGGGGCCAGGGACATTAGCTCTTCTTCTTGATCTTCTAACTGGGGATGAAATAGGCGTAGTTAACGGTGTTGTGGTTTCAGAGCTTGTGCTGGGTTGTTGGTTGTCAGGGCCGGTTCCTAGGGGGCGTGGCTTCATACAGGGGGCGAGGTCAGTTACACCCCCTGTACTGTAGTAGGATGTGCGGTGAGCGATGACGTCATCGCACACCGCACAGCAAAGGTCCTCCCCACGAAGGAAAACTAGACGCTAAGCGTCTAGTTCCCTTCGTGGAGAGGACCTTTGCTGTGCGGTGCGCGATGACGTCAACGCGCACCGCACATCATTACAGTTAAGGTCCTCTCCAGGAAGGGAAACTAGTCCCGTAGCGTCAAGTTTCCCTTCACAGCGGGCAGCCCACGAAGGGCTCACAAGGAAGATTCCTGATAGGCCAAAATGTCTGTGTGGCCAGTTTTGTGTGTTGTCATGTTTCTCCTCCGCCCACTTGACAGGCAGCCCACGGCACTCAGGGGGTCATTCCAAGTTGATCGCTCGCTAGCAGTTTTCAGCAGACGTGCAAATGCATTGTCGTCGCCCACTGGGGAGTGTATTTTCGCTTTGCAGAAGTGCGAACGCTTGTGCAGCAGAGCGCCTGCAAAATCTTTTTGTGCAAAACAAGACCAGCCCTGTAGTTACTCTTCGTGTGCATTGATTCTAACGATGGAGGGACGGCTTTTGACATCACACACCCGCCCAGCGAACGCACAGCCACGCCTGCGTTTTTCCTGCCACACCTGTGTTTTTCTAAACACTCCATTAAAACGGTCAGTTGACACCCAGAAACGCCCACTTCATGTCAATCTTCCTGTGTTCGGCCGTGCGACAGGAATGTTCATTAGACTCTGTGCAAACCCACGATGCTCATTGTACCTGTACGACGCACCTGTGCATTGCGGTGCATACGCATGCGCAGAAATGCCCATTTTTAGCCTGATCGCTGCGCTGCGAACAGCGGCAGCTAGCGATCAACTCGGAATGACCCCCTAAGTACACTGCATTGCCCCATTAATTCTGTTATAACATCTCTGCAGCACAGCATCTCTGCCATCCAGTGATGCTGCCATGGCTACACGGTATGTTATACCTCTTGTGCTGCCCATGTGAGGCCACTTCTACAAAAATTTTCAGGGCCACTTTTAGCTCCCAATCCACCCCTGGTCTGCAGCAAAAGACACAAGGAAGGCCGCAATTGCATAAAATCAGGCTCTATGAGGAGGGATCCCGCTGCCCTCAACAGACCCCACCCCTCATCAGACCGCACCCACATTAGGGTTGCTTCCATAAATTCCCCGAGCTGGTTTTCCATCCCAATCCACCTCTGGATTTATTTATCTAATGTCTTATTAGCTCTAGGACATGCTTACGGTGCATCCGGAAATTATTCACAGCACTTCACTTTTTCCACATTTTGTTATGTTACAGCCTTATTCCAAAATGGAATAAATACATTTTTTCCCTCAAAGTTCTACACACAATACCCCATAATGACAACGTGAAAAATAAAAAAAAATAAAAAATCACGTGTACATAAGTATTCACAGACTTTGCTCAATACTTTGTTGATGCACCTTTGGAAGCAATTACAGCCTCAAGTATTTTTGAATATGATGACAGAAGCTTGATACACCTATCTTTGGGAAGTTTTGCCCATTCCTCTTTACAGCACCTCTCAAGCTCCATAAGGTTGGCTGGGAGGCGTTGGTGCACAGTCATTTTCAAATCTCTCCATAGGCGTGCGCAGCACATTTTATTAGGGGGTCCACCGGCGGAGGGAAGTAGCTAGCACCAATTACTGGGCGTGTCTAACATTGCCTATTGGCATTCCTTTCTACTCCATATGCAACTTACCTATATGATGGTTTCTCACAGCGCGGAACCTCTGAAGAAATGTATTCTCCCCGGCCAGACACAATCTTCAGTCAGTATTCACTATTCATGTAGGATATCACATGGTCCGGAAGATGCCTGTTTGTGTATCATTTTCTATCCTTCACTCTGTGACACTCAGCCTGCCCCCCTTCACTCTGTGTCTTTCAACCTCCACCCCCCATTCAGTCTGTGTCTTTCAACCTCCACCCCCCCACTCACTGTGTCTTTCAGCCTGCCTCCCTTCCCCCATTCACTGGTAGCTGCCCTCACCTTTATGACTGTGTGAGCTGGTGGACAATGTCAGTGAGGCCAAGCAGGCACCACAGTAAGAAGAACTGCTAAGGCTTGAGCTGCACAAAGCGTTTTAGCAGGTCCCGTTCAGTGGGAGCCGCTTGGCAGGAAGAAGCCTGCACATGGACTCCTATGTGGCGACTGCACATATGTGGCGGTACTGCAGCTGCCATATCCAACAGCAGCTCTCTGCGGTTCAGCAAGATAACGGGACGACCGGATTTCAAGTAAAACACATACATGTATGTGTTCACACAGTGTGGCTCTGCCGCACTGTGTTCTACTTGAAATTAGAGATGAGCGGGTTCGGTTTCTTTGAATCCGAACCCGCACGAACTTCACTTTTTTTTTTCACGGGTCCGAGCGACTCGGATCTTCCCGCCTTGCTCGGTTAACCCGAGCGCGCCCGAACGTCATCATGACGCTGTCGGATTCTCGCGAGACTCGGATTCTATATAAGGAGCCGCGCGTCGCCGCCATTTTCACACGTGCATTGAGATTGATAGGGAGAGGACGTGGCTGGCGTCCTCTCCATTTAGATTAGATTTAGAAGAGAGAGAGAGAGAGAGAGATTGCTGTGATACTGTAGATTAGAAGAGAGTGCAGAGTGCAGACAGAGTTTAGTGACTGACGACCACAGTGACCAGTGACCACCAGAGACAGTGCAGTTGTTTGTTTTATTTAATATATCCGTTCTCTGCCTGAAAAAAACGATACACAGTCACACAGTGACTCAGTCTGTGTGCACTGCTCAGCCCAGTGTGCTGCACATCAATGTATTGTATATAAAGCTTATAATTGTGGGGGAGACTGGGGAGCACTGCAGGTTGTTATAGCAGGAGCCAGGAGTACATGATAAATAATATTATATTAAAATTAAACAGTGCACACTTTTGCTGCAGGAGTGCCACTGCCAGTGTGACTAGTGGTGACCAGTGCCTGACCACCAGTATATTAGTAGTATTGTATACTATCTCTTTATCAACCAGTCTATATTAGCAGCAGACACAGTACAGTGCGGTAGTTCACGGCTGTGGCTACCTCTGTGTCGGCACTCGGCAGGCAGTCCGTCCATCCATAATTGTATTATATACCACCTAACCGTGGTTTTTTTTTTCTTTCTTTATACCGTCGTCATAGTCATACTAGTTGTTACGAGTATACTACTATCTCTTTATCAACCAGTGTACAGTGCGGTAGTTCACGGCTGTGGCTACCTCTGTGTCGGAACTCGGCAGGCAGTCCGTCCATCCATAATTGTATTATAATATATACCACCTAACCGTGGTTTTTTTTTCGTTCTTTATACCGTCGTCATACTAGTTGTTACGAGTATACTACTATCTCTTTATCAACCAGTGTACAGTGCGGTAGTTCACGGCTGTGGCTACCTCTGTGTCGGAACTCGGCAGGCAGTCCGTCCATCCATAATTGTATTATAATATATACCACCTAACCGTGTTTTTTTTTTCGTTCTTTATACCGTCGTCATACTAGTTGTTACGAGTATACTACTATCTCTTTATCAACCAGTGTACAGTGCGGTAGTTCACGGCTGTGGCTACCTCTGTGTCGGCACTCGGCAGGCAGTCCGTCCAACCATAATTGTATTATATACCACCTAACCGTGGTTTTTTTTTCATTCTTTATACCGTCGTCATACTAGTTGTTACGAGTATACTACTATCTCTTTATCAACCAGTGTACAGTGCGGTAGTTCACGGCTGTGGCTACCTCTGTGTCGGCACTCGGCAGGCAGTCCGTCCAACCATAATTGTATTATATACCACCTAACCGTGGTTTTTTTTTCATTCTTTATACCGTCGTCATACTAGTTGTTACGAGTATACTACTATCTCTTTATCAACCAGTGTACAGTGCGGTAGTTCACGGCTGTGGCTACCTCTGTGTCGGCACTCGGCAGCCCGTCCATAATTGTATATACCAGTGACCTAACCGTGGTTTTTTTTTCTTTCTTTATACATACATACTAGTTACGAGTATACTATCTCTTTATCAACCAGTCTATATATTAGCAGCAGACACAGTACAGTGCGGTAGTTCACGGCTGTGGCTACCTCTGTGTCGGCACTCGGCAGCCCGTCCATAATTGTATATACCACCTAACCGTGGTTTTTTTTTCTTTCTTTATACATACATACTAGTTACGAGTATACTATCTCTTTATCAACCAGTCTATATATTAGCAGCAGACACAGTACAGTGCGGTAGTTCACGGCTGTGGCTACCTCTGTGTCGGCACTCGGCAGCCCGTCCATAATTGTATACTAGTATCCAATCCATCCATCTCCATTGTTTACCTGAGGTGCCTTTTAGTTGTGCCTATTAAAATATGGAGAACAAAAATGTTGAGGTTCCAAAATTAGGGAAAGATCAAGATCCACTTCCACCTCGTGCTGAAGCTGCTGCCACTAGTCATGGCCGAGACGATGAAATGCCAGCAACGTCGTCTGCCAAGGCCGATGCCCAATGTCATAGTACAGAGCATGTCAAATCCAAAACACCAAATATCAGTAAAAAGCCTCTTTTTTTCTTTGCGTCATGTGCTGTTTGGGGAGGGTTTTTTGGAAGGGCCATCCTGCGTGACACTGCAGTGCCACTCCTAGATGGGCCCGGTGTTTGTGTCGGCCACTAGGGTCGCTAATCTTACTCACACAGCTACCTCATTGCGCCTCTTTTTTTCTTTGCGTCATGTGCTGTTTGGGGAGGGTTTTTTGGAAGGGACATCCTGCGTGACACTGCAGTGCCACTCCTAGATGGGCCCGGTGTTTGTGTCGGCCACTAGGGTCGCTTATCTTACTCACACAGCGACCTCATTGCGCCTCTTTTTTTCTTTGCGTCATGTGCTGTTTGGGGAGGGTTTTTTGGAAGGGCCATCCTGCGTGACACTGCAGTGCCACTCCTAGATGGGCCCGGTGTTTGTGTCGGCCACTAGGGTCGCTTATCTTACTCACACAGCGACCTCGGTGCAAATTTTAGGACTAAAAATAATATTGTGAGGTGTGAGGTATTCAGAATAGACTGAAAATGAGTGTAAATTATGGTTTGTGAGGTTAATAATACTTTGGGATCAAAATGACCCCCAAATTCTATGATTTAAGCTGTTTTTTAGTGTTTTTTTGAAAAAAACACCCGAATCCAAAACACACCCGAATCCGACAAAAAAAATTCGGTGAGGTTTTGCCAAAACGCGTTCGAACCCAAAACACGGCCGCAGAACCGAACCCAAAACCAAAACACAAAACCCGAAAAATTTCAGGCGCTCATCTCTACTTGAAATCCCATTCTGACCCTGGACGAATCCTGTTCTGTGGCATCCGGCGATGCCGCATATGTGTGATCCGAAAGCGCTCCTTCCTGCCAAGCCTTCCACAGTATTATGTGACACAATAGAAGAATCAGTAGTAACATAAGGCACACAGCAGTAATAGCCACACAACAGTCATTAGCGGATCTTGCTACAGGCACACAGGATTTTTGCCCGGGGAACCGCCTTCTGGAGGGCGCCGTCGCCGTAGCAAGATCCGCTACTGGTGGTGCCCCCCTGTGCTGTGCTGTCACAGCTGTGACGTGCACGATGCCGCTCCTCTGATCTATGGGAAAGATGTCATGACGTCTCTCCCATAGCACAGCATAGACACTAGAGGTCAATTATGACCCCTAGTGTCTATGTGCCGCTCCCACATAGCTAGCATACACACTGCCCGATCCGTCGGGGACTGACGTCATGAACTGGGCGGGCGTGTACCAGATATTTTTGTGTAATGCACCATATACATAGAAACATATCATTTTCAGCAGATAAGAATTACATGGCCCATCTATTCTGCAATTTAGAGCTAGTTTAGGGGTCTGGGTTAGGGTCAGGACCAGCAACAGAAATCTTGAGGCCTTTGCAAACCTCCCTTGACCACCACCTTTTAAAGCAGGGGGTGTTTTAAAAAAAAATAGTCGGGGGACTGACGTCATGAACTGGGCGGGCGGGCGCGCCCGCCCATTTCACTGTCAATCACCGCCGGCCGCCGCAGCATGTGTACACACACAGCGACGCGCCAATATATCGTTAGATATATTGGCTGTCGGCTGTGCTGCGCAGCCGACTCGATACGTCTGTGAACGACGGAGTTCACAGACGTATCGCCCGTACACACTGGCCGACGGTCCCGCGATATATCGGCCGTTCAGGAAAACGGCCGATATATCGACCAGTGTGTACGGGCCTTAAGGCTGATGTGATTGGGCAGTAGGCAGGGCTGTACTGGATTTCTGCCACCAAAGCACCCTCCTTCCCGGGGGCCAGCTAACGCGAGCGTTTTAGACACCCCTACCCTGCCCCCATTCTTATACCAGAGGGAGCCGATAGTGCCCCTCGCCCGCAGCCCCCTCCCCCCGCTGGAGTATACAGCCGCGATGGCCGCATCATATGCAGGAAGAGCAGGGCTGTAGTGGAGGTCTTGCCCCCATCCCAGGGCCGCCCGCTGCCTACTCTACCTACTTTCACACAGACAGCGCCAGCTGTGCTCAGGGGAACACACTGTCTCTGGTGCGAGGAGCTGAGGAACTGCAGCCAGAGTTGCAGCTGTCCATCTCTAGTGCGGCTGCCTTGTCCCTCTTGACTGGTGAAAGTGCTGCAGTTACTTTGGACTTTGAGTGCCATGACCCGTCTGTGCACTTGAAATTTTTCGGGTCTTGTGTTTTGGTTTTGGGTTCGGTTCCGTGGCCGTGTTTTGGGTTCGAACGCATTTTGGCAAAACCTCACCGAATTTTTTTTTGTCGGATTCGGGTGTGTTTTGGATTCGGGTGATTTTTTCAAAAAACCCTAAAAAACAGCTTAAATCATAGAATTTGGGGGTCATTTTGATCCCATAGTATTATTAACTAGAGATGTGCACTTGAAATTTTTCGGGTTTTGTGTTTTGGTTTTGGGTTCGGTTCCGCGGCCGTGTTTTGGGTTCGACTGCGTTTTGGCAAAACCTCACCGAATTTTTTTTGTCGGATTCGGGTGTGTTTTGGATTCGGGTGTTTTTTTCAAAAAACACTAAAAAACAGCTTAAATCATAGAATTTGGGGGTCATTTTGATCCCAAAGTATTATTAACCTCAAAAACCATAATTTCCACTCATTTTCAGTCTATTCTGAATACCTCACACCTCACAATATTATTTTTAGTCCTAAAATTTGCACCGAGGTCGCTGGATGACTAAGCTAAGCGACCCTAGTGGCCGACACAAACACCTGGCCCATCTAGGAGTGGCACTGCAGTGTCACGCAGGATGGCCCTTCCAAAAAACACTCCCCAAACAGCACATGACGCAAAGAAGAAAAAAAGAGGCGCAATGAGGTAGCTGTGTGAGTAAGATAAGCGACCCTAGTGGCCGACACAAACACCTGGCCCATCTAGGAGTGGCACTGCAGTGTCACGCAGGATGGCCCTTCCAAAAAACACTCCCCAAACAGCACATGACGCAAAGAAGAAAAAAAGAGGCGCAATGAGGTAGCTGTGTGAGTAAGCTAAGCGACCCTAGTGGCCGACACAAACACCTGGCCCATCTAGGAGTGGCACTGCAGTGTCACGCAGGATGGCCCTTCCAAAAAACACTCCCCAAACAGCACATGACGCAAAGAAGAAAAAAAGAGGCGCAATGAGGTAGCTGTGTGAGTAAGATAAGCGACCCTAGTGGCCGACACAAACACCTGGCCCATCTAGGAGTGGCACTGCAGTGTCACGCAGGATGGCCCTTCCAAAAAACACTCCCCAAACAGCACATGACGCAAAGAAGAAAAAAAGAGGCGCAATGAGGTAGCTGTGTGAGTAAGCTAAGCGACCCTAGTGGCCGACACAAACACCTGGCCCATCTAGGAGTGGCACTGCAGTGTCACGCAGGATGGCCCTTCCAAAAAACACTCCCCAAACAGCACATGACGCAAAGAAGAAAAAAAGAGGCGCAATGAGGTAGCTGTGTGAGTAAGATAAGCGACCCTAGTGGCCGACACAAACACCTGGCCCATCTAGGAGTGGCACTGCAGTGTCACGCAGGATGGCCCTTCCAAAAAACACTCCCCAAACAGCACATGACGCAAAGAAGAAAAAAAGAGGCGCAATGAGGTAACTGTGTGAGTAAGCTAAGCGACCCTAGTGGCCGACACAAACACCTGGCCCATCTAGGAGTGGCACTGCAGTGTCACGCAGGATGGCCCTTCCAAAAAACACTCCCCAAACAGCACATGACGCAAAGAAGAAAAAAAGAGGCGCAATGAGGTAGCTGTGTGAGTAAGATAAGCGACCCTAGTGGCCGACACAAACACCTGGCCCATCTAGGAGTGGCACTGCAGTGTCACGCAGGATGGCCCTTCCAAAAAACACTCCCCAAACAGCACATGACGCAAAGAAGAAAAAAAGAGGCGCAATAAGGTAGCTGTGTGAGTAAGATAAGCGACCCTAGTGGCCGACACAAACACCTGGCCCATCTAGGAGTGGCACTGCAGTGTCACGCAGGATGGCCCTTCCAAAAAACACTCCCCAAACAGCACATGACGCAAATAAAAATGAAAGAAAAAAGAGGTGCAAGATGGAATTGTCCTTGGGCCCTCCCACCCACCCTTATGTTGTATAAACAGGACATGCACACTTTAACCAACCCATCATTTCAGTGACAGGGTCTGCCACACGACTGTGACTGAAATGACGGGTTGGTTTGGACCCCCACCGAAATAGAAGCAATTAATCTCTCCTTGCACAAACTGGCTCTACAGAGGCAAGATGTCCACCTCATCATCATCCTCCGATATATCACCGTGTACATCCCGCTCCTCACAGATTATCAATTCGTCCCCACTGGAATCCACCATCTCAGCTCCCTGTGTACTTTGTGGAGGCAATTGCTGCTGGTCAATGTCTCCACGGAGGAATTGATTATAATTCATTTTAATGAACATCATCTTCTCCACATTTTCTGGAAGTAACCTCGTACGCCGATTGCTGACAAGGTGAGCGGCGGCACTAAACACTCTTTCGGAGTACACACTTGTGGGAGGGCAACTTAGGTAGAATAAAGCCAGTTTGTGCAAGGGCCTCCAAATTGCCTCTTTTTCCTGCCAGTATAAGTACGGACTGTCTGACGTGCCTACTTGGATGCGGTCACTCATATAATCCTCCACCATTCTTTCAATGGGGAGAGAATCATATGCAGTGACAGTAGACGACATGTCCGTAATCGTTGTCAGGTCCTTCAGTCCGGACCAGATGTCAGCATCAGCAGTCGCTCCAGACTGCCCTGCATCACCGCCAGCGGGTGGGCTCGGAATTCTGAGCCTTTTCCTCGCACCCCCAGTTGCGGGAGAATGTGAAGGAGGAGATGTTGACAGGTCGCGTTCCGCTTGACTTGACAATTTTGTCACCAGCAGGTCTTTGAACCCCAGCAGACTTGTGTCTGCCGGAAAGAGAGATCCAAGGTAGGTTTAAAATCTAGGATCGAGCACGGTGGCCAAAATGTAGTGCTCTGATTTCAACAGATTGACCACCCGTGAATCCTTGTTAAGCGAATTAAGGGCTCCATCCACAAGTCCCACATGCCTAGCGGAATCGCTCCCTTTTAGCTCCTCCTTCAATGCCTCCAGCTTCTTCTGCAAAAGCCTGATGAGGGGAATGACCTGACTCAGGCTGGCAGTGTCTGAACTGACTTCACGTGTGGCAAGTTCAAAAGGTTGCAGAACCTTGCACAACGTTGAAATCATTCTCCACTGCGCTTGAGACAGGTACATTCCACCTCCTATATCGTGCTCAATTGTATAGGCTTGAATGGCCTTTTGCTGCTCCTCCAACCTCTGAAGCATATATAGGGTTGAATTCCACCTCGTTACCACTTCTTGCTTCAGATGATGGCAGGGCAGGTTCAGGCGTTTTTGGTGGTGCTCCAGTCTTCTGTACGTGGTGCCTGTACGCCGAAAGTGTCCCGCAATTCTTCTGGCCACCGACAGCATCTCTTGCACGCCCCTGTCGTTTTTTTAAAAATTCTGCACCACCAAATTCAAGGTATGTGCAAAACATGGGACGTGCTGGAATTTGCCCATATTTAATGCACACACAATATTGCTGGCGTTGTCCGATGCCACAAATCCACAAGAGAGTCCAATTGGGGTAAGCCATTCCGCGATGATCTTCCTCAGTTGCCGTAAGAGGTTTTCAGCTGTGTGCGTATTCTGGAAACCGGTGATACAAAGCGTAGCCTGCCTAGGAAAGAGTTGGCGTTTGCGAGATGCTGCTACTGGTGCCGCCGCTGCTGTTCTTGCGGCGGGAGTCCATACATCTACCCAGTGGGCTGTCACAGTCATATAGTCCTGACCCTGCCCTGCTCCACTTGTCCACATGTCCGTGGTTAAGTGGACATTGGGTACAACTGCATTTTTTAGGACACTGGTGAGTCTTTTTCTGACGTCCGTGTACATTCTCGGTATCGCCTGCCTAGAGAAGTGGAACCTAGATGGTATTTGGTAACGGGGGCACACTACCTCAAGAAATTGTCTAGTTCCCTGTGAACTAACGGCGGATACCGGACGCACGTCTAACACCAACATAGTTGTCAAGGCCTCAGTTATCCGCTTTGCAACAGGATGACTGCTGTGATATTTCATCTTCCTCGCAAAGGACTGTTGGACAGTCAATTGCTTGGTGGAAGTAGTAAAAGTGGGCTTACGACTTCCCCTCTGGGATGACCATCGACTCCCAGCAGCAACAACAGCAGCGCCAGCAGCAGTAGGCGTTACACGCAAGGATGCATCGGAGGAATCCCAGGCAGGAGAGGACTCGTCAGAATTGCCAGTGACATGGCCTGCAGGACTATTGGCATTCCTGGGGAAGGAGGAAATTGACACTGAGGGAGTTGGTGGGGTGGTTTGCGTGAGCTTGGTTACAAGAGGAAGGGATTTACTGGTCAGTGGACTGCTTCCGCTGTCGCCCAAAGTTTTTGAACTTGTCACTGACTTATGATGAATGCGCTGCAGGTGACGTATAAGGGAGGATGTTCCGAGGTGGTTAACGTCCTTACCCCTACTTATTACAGCTTGACAAAGGCAACACACGGCTTGACAAATGTTGTCCGCATTTCTGTTGAAATACTTCCACACCGAAGAGCTGATTTTTTTTGTATTTTCACCAGGCATGTCAACGGCCCTATTCCTCCCACGGACAACAGGTGTCTCCCCGGGTGCCTGACTTAAACAAACCACCTCACCATCAGAATCCTCCTTGTCAATTTCCTCCCCAGCGCCAGCAACACCCATTTCCTCCTCATCCTGGTGTACTTCAACACTGACATCTTCAATCTGACTATCAGGAACTGGACTGCGGGTGCTCCTTCCAGCACTTGCAGGGGGCGTGCAAATGGTGGAAGGCGCATGCTCTTCACGTCCAGTGTTTGGAAGGTCAGGCATCGCAACCGACACAATTGGACTCTCCTTGTGGATTTGGGATTTGGAAGAACGCACAGTTCTTTGCGGTGCTTTTGCCAGCTTGAGTCTTTTCATTTTTCTAGCGAGAGGCTGAGTGCTTCCATCCTCATGTGAAGCTGAACCACTAGCCATGAACATAGGCCAGGGCCTCAGCCGTTCCTTGCCACTCCGTGTGGTAAATGGCATATTGGCAAGTTTACGCTTCTCCTCCGACAATTTTATTTTAGATTTTGGAGTCCTTTTTTTACTGATATTTGGTGTTTTGGATTTTACATGCTCTGTACTATGACATTGGGCATCGGCCTTGGCAGACGACGTTGCTGGCATTTCATCGTCTCGGCCATGACTAGTGGCAGCAGCTTCAGCACGAGGTGGAAGTGGATCTTGATCTTTCCCTAATTTTGGAACCTCAACATTTTTGTTCTCCATATTTTAATAGGCACAACTAAAAGGCACCTCAGGTAAACAATGGAGATGGATGGATACTAGTATACTTATGGATGGACCAGCGACTGCCGACACAGAGGTAGCTACAGCCGTGGACTACCGTACTGTGTCTGCTGCTAATATAAACTGGATGATAATGAGATGAAATTAATATATATATATATATAATATCACTAGTACTGCAGCCGGACAGGTATATATATTTATTATGTAATGACTGATGACGGACCTGCTGGACACTGTCAGCTCAGCAGCACCGCAGACTGCTACAGTAAGCTACTATAGTAGTATGTATCAAGAAGAAAGAGAAAAAAAAAACCACGGGTAGGTGGTATACAATTATGGATGGACCAGCGACTGCCGACACAGAGGTAGCTACAGCCGTGGACTACCGTACTGTGTCTGCTGCTAATATAGACTGGATGATAATGAGATGAAATTAATATATATATAATATCACTAGTACTGCAGCCGGACAGGTATATATATTTATTATGTAATGACTGATGACGGACCTGCTGGACACTGTCAGCTCAGCAGCACCGCAGACTGCTACAGTAAGCTACTATAGTAGTATGTATCAAGAAGAAAGAGAAAAAAAAAACCACGGGTAGGTGGTATACAATTATGGATGGACCAGCGACTGCCGACACAGAGGTAGCTACAGCCGTGGACTACCGTACTGTGTCTGCTGCTAATATAGACTGGATGATAATGAGATGAAATTAATATATATATATATATATATATATATATATATATATATATAATATCACTAGTACTGCAGCCGGACAGGTATATATATTTATTATGTAATGACTGATGACGGACCTGCTGGACACTGTCAGCTCAGCAGCACTGCAGACTGCTACAGTAAGCTACTATAGTAGTATGTATCAAGAAGAAAGAGAAAAAAAAAAACACGGGTAGGTGGTATACAATTATGGATGGACCAGCGACTGCCGACACAGAGGTAGCTACAGCCGTGGACTACCGTACTGTGTCTGCTGCTAATATAGACTGGATGATAATGAGATGAAATTAATATATATATATATATATATATATAATATCACTAGTACTGCAGCCGGACAGGTATATATATTTATTATGTAATGACTGATGATGGACCTGCTGGACACTGTCAGCTCAGCAGCACTGCAGACTGCTACAGTAAGCTACTATAGTAGTATGTATCAAGAAGAAAGAGAAAAAAAAAACCACGGGTAGGTGGTATACAATTATGGATGGACCAGCGACTGCCGACACAGAGGTAGCTACAGCCGTGGACTACCGTACTGTGTCTGCTGCTAATATAGACTGGATGATAATGAGATGAAATTAATATATATATATATATATATAATATCACTAGTACTGCAGCCGGACAGGTATATATATTTATTATGTAATGACTGATGACGGACCTGCTGGACACTGTCAGCTCAGCAGCACCGCAGACTGCTACAGTAAGCTACTATAGTAGTATGTATCAAGAAGAAGAAAAAAAAAACACGGGTAGGTGGTATACATATACAATTATATATATATTATATACAATTATATATATATATATATTAAACTGGTGGTGATTAATTAAACTGGTGGTCAGGTCACTGGTCACACTATCAGCAACTTGCAAGTAGTACTCCTAAGCAGACAATCACAATATATACTGGTGGTCAGTGTGGTCACAATGGCAGTGTGGCACTCTGGCAGCAGAGTGCCAGCAAAAGTGTGCACTGTACGTTAAAATATGTACTCCTGCTCTCAGACTCTAACTGCTCCCCACTGTCTCCCCCACAAGTCAGATATACAGTCACACTATCACTTCAGCAAGTAGTAGTACTCCTCCTAATGCTCCCCAAAATTACTAAAGTAAATAATACTGTGTCTCTCTCTACTCTAGTAGTCTTACTCTCTATAAACGGAGAGGACGCCAGCCACGTCCTCTCCCTATCAATCTCAATGCACGTGTGAAAATGGCGGCGACGCGCGGCTCCTTATATAGAATCCGAGTCTCGCGATAGAATCCGAGCCTCGCGAGAATCCGACAGCGGGATGATGACGTTCGGGTGCGCTCGGGTTAACCGAGCAAGGCGGGAAGATCCGAGTCGCTCGGACCCGTGTAAAAAAAACTGAAGTTCGGGCGGGTTCGGTTTCCGAGGAACCGAACCCGCTCATCTCTATTATTAACCTCAATAACCATAATTTCCACTCATTTTCAGTCTATTCTGAACACCTCACACCTCACAATATTATTTTTAGTCCTAAAATTTGCACCGAGGTCGCTGTATGGCTAAGCTAAGCGACCCAAGTGGCCGACACAAACACCTGGCCCATCTAGGAGTGGCACTGCAGTGTCACGCAGGATGGCCCTTCCAAAAAATACTCCCCAAACAGCACATGACGCAAAGAAGAAAAAAAAGAGGCGCAATGAGGTAGCTGTGTGAGTAAGCTAAGCGACCCTAGTGGCCGACACAAACACCTGGCCCATCTAGGAGTGGCACTGCAGTGTCACGCAGGATTGCCCTTCCAAAAACGACTCCCCAAGCAGCACATGAGGCAAAGAAGAAAAAAAGAGGCGCAATGAGGTAGCTGTGTGAGTAAGCTAAGCGACCCTAGTGGCCGACACAAACACCTGGCCCATCTAGGAGTGGCACTGTAGTGTCACGCAGGATGGCCCTTCCAAAAAATACTCCCCAAACAGCACATGACGCAAAGAAAAATGAAAGAAAAAAGAGGTGCAAGATGGAATTGTCCTTGGGCCCTCCCACCCACCCTTATAGTGTATAAACAGGACATGCACACTTTAACCAACCCATCATTTCAGCGACAGGGTCTGCCACACGACCGTGACTGAAATGACTGGTTGGTTTGGGCCCCCACCAAAAAAGAAGCAATCAATCTCTCCTTGCACAAACTGGCTCTACAGAGGCAAGATGTCCACCTCATCATCATCGTCCGATTCATCACCCCTTTCACTGTGTACATCCCCCTCCTCACAGATTATTAATTCGTCCCCACTGGAATCCACCATCTCAGATCCCCGTGTACTTTCTGGAGGCAATTGCTGCTGGTGAATGTCTCCATGGAGTAATTGATTATAATTCATTTTAATGAACATCATCTTCTCCACATTTTCTGGAAGTAGCCTCGTACGCCGATTGCTGACAAGGTGAGCGGCGGCACTAAACACTCTTTCGGAGTACACACTGGAGGGAGGGCAACTTAGGTAGAATAAAGCCAGTTTGTGCAAGGGCCTCCAAATTGCCTCTTTTCTCTGCCAGTATACGTACGGACTGTCTGACGTGCCTACTTGGATGCGGTCACTCATATAATCCTCCACCATTCTTTCAATGGTGAGAGAATCATATGCAGTGACAGTAGACGACATGTCAGTAATCGTTGGCAGGTCCTTCAGTCCGGACCAGATGTCAGCAGTCACTCCAGACTGCCCTGCATCACCGCCAGCGGGTGGGCTCGGAATTCGTAGCCTTTTCCTCCCCAGTTGCGGGAGAATGTGAAGGAGGAGATGTTGACAGGTCGCGTTCCGCTTGACTTGACAATTTTCTCACCAGCAGTTCTTTGAACCCCTGCAGACTTGTGTCTGCCGGAAAGAGAGATCCAACGTAGGTTTTAAATCTAGGATCAAGCACGGTGGCCAAAATGTAGTGCTCTGATTTCAACAGATTGACCACACGTGAATCCTGGTTAAGCGAATGAAGGGCTCCATCCACAAGTCCCACATGCCTAGCGGAATCGCTCTGTTTTAGCTCCTCCTTCAATGCATCCAGCTTCTTCTGCAAAAGCCTGATGAGGGGAATGACCTGACTCAGGCTGGCAGTGTCTGAACTGACTTCACGTGTGGCAAGTTCAAAGGGCAGCAGAACCTTGCACAACGTTGAAATCATTCTCCACTGCGCTTGAGACAGGTGCATTCCACCTCCTTTGCCTATATCGTGGTCAGATGTATAGGCTTGAATGGCCTTTTGCTGCTCCTCCATCCTCTGAAGCATATAGAGGGTTGAATTCCACCTCGTTACCACCTCTTGCTTCAGATGATGGCAGGGCAGGTTCAGGTTTTTTTGGTGGTGCTCCAGTCTTCTGTACGCGGTGCCTGCACGCCGAAAGTGGCCCGCAATTCTTCTGGCCACCGACAGCAACTCATGCACGCCCCTGTCGTTTTTTAAATAATTCTGCACCACCAAATTCAAGGTATGTGCAAAACATGGGACGTGCTGGAATTTGCCCAGATGTAATGCGCGCACAATATTGCTGGCGTTGTCCGATGTCACAAATCCCCAGGAGAGTCCAATTGGGGTAAGCCATTCTGCGATGATCTTCCTCAGTTGCCGTAAGAGGTTTTCAGCTGTGTGCGTATTCTGGAAAGCGGTGATACAAAGCGTAGCCTGCCTAGGAACGAGTTGGCGTTTGCGAGATCCTGCTACTGGTGCCGCCGCTGCTGTTCTTGCAGTGGGAGGCAATACATCTACCCAGTGGGCTGTCACAGTCATGTAGTCCTGAGTCTGCCCTGCTCCACTTGTCCACATGTCCGTGGTTAAGTGGACATTGGGTACAACTGCATTTTTTAGGACACTTGTGAGTCTTTTTCTGACGTCCGTGTACATTCTCGGTATCGCCTGCCTAGAGAAGTGGAACCTAGATGGTATTTGGTAACGGGGGCACACTGCCTCAATAAATTGTCTAGTTCCCTGTGAACTAACGGCGGATACCGGACGCACGTCTAACACCAACATAGTTGTCAAGGCCTCAGTTATCCACTTTGCAGCAGGATGACTGCTGTGATATTTCATCTTCCTCGCAAAGGACTGTTGGACAGTCAATTGCTTACTGGAAGTAGTACAAGTGGTCTTCCGACTTCCCCTCTGGGATGACGATCGACTCCCAGCAGCAACAACAGCAGCACCAGCAGCAGTAGGCATTACACTCAAGGATGCATCGGAGGAATCCCAGACAGGAGAGGACTCGTCAGACTTGCCAGTGACATGGCCTGCAGGACTATTGGCTTTCCTGGGTAAGGAGGAAATTGACACTGAGGGAGTTGGTGGTGTGGTTTGCGCGAGCTTGGTTACAAGAGGAAGGGATTTACTGGTCAGTGGACTGCTTCCGCTGTCGCCCAAAGTTTTTGAACTTGTCACTGACTTATTATGAATGTGCTGCAGGTGACGTATAAGGGAGGATGTTCCGAGGTGGTTAACGTCCTTACCCCTACTTATTACCGCTTGACAAAGGCAACACACGGCTTGACACCTGTTGTCCGCATTTCTGTTGAAATACTTCCACACGGAAGAGCTGATTTTTTTTGATATTTTCACCAGGCATGTCAATGGCCATATTCCTCCCACGGACAACAGGTGTCTCCCCGGGTGCCTGACTTAAACAAACCACCTCACCATCAGAATCCTCCTTGTCAATTTCCTCCCCAGCGCCAGCAACACCCATATCCTCATCCTGGTGTACTTCAACACTGACATCTTCAATTTCACTATCAGGAACTGGACTGCGGGTGCTCCTTTCAACACTTGCAGGGGGCGTGCAAATGGTGGAAGGCGCAAGCTCTTCCCGTCCAGTGTTGGGAAGGTCAGGCATCGCAACCGACACAATTGGACTCTCCTTTGGGATTTGTGATTTCGAAGAACGCACAGTTCTTTGCTGTGCTTTTGCCGCAAGTCTTTTCTTTTTTCTAGTGAGAGGATGAGTGCTTCCATCCTCATGTGAAGCTGAACCACTAGCCATGAACATAGGCCAGGGCCTCAGCCGTTCCTTGCCACTCTGTGTCGTAAATGGCATATTGGCAAGTTTACGCTACTCCTCAGACGCTTTTAATTTTGATTTTTGGGTCATTTTTTTACTGATCTTTTGTGTTTTGGATTTTACATGCTCTGTACTATGACATTGGGCATCGGCCTTGGCAGACGACGTTGATGGCATTTCATAGTCTCGGCCATGACTAGTGGCAGCAGCTTCAGCACGAGGTGGAAGTGGATCTTGATCTTTCCCTATTTTTTTAACTTCCACATTTTTGTTCTCCATATTTTGCGCACTACTAAAAGCCACCACAGGTATACAATGTAGATGGACGGATAGTATAGTATTACTTATACTTATGGACGACGAGTGACGACACAGAGGTAGGTACAGCCGTGGCCTACCGTACTGCTGCTTAGTGCTTATATATAAATATAATATACTGTATAACGGACCTGGTGGACAGTGTCAGCAGACTGCTAAACTAGTATGAAGAAAGAAAAAAAAAACACCACAGGTATACAATGTAGATGGATGGATAGTATTACTTATACTTATGGACGACGAGTGACGAGTCGACACAGAGGTAGTTACAGCCGTGGCCTACCGTACTGCTGCTTAGTGCTTATATATAAATATAATATACTGTATAACGGACCTGGTGGACAGTGTCAGCAGACTGCTAATCTAGTATGAAGAAAGAAAAAAAAAACACCACAGGTATACAATGTAGATGGATGGATGGATAGTATTACTTATACTTATGGACGACGAGTGACGAGTCGACACAGAGGTAGGTACAGCCGTGGCCTACCGTACTGCTGCTTAGTGCTTATATATAAATATAATATACTGTATAACGGACCTGGTGGACAGTGTCAGCAGACTGCTAAACTAGTATGAAGAAAGAAAAAAAAAACACCACAGGTATACAATGTAGATGGATGGATGGATAGTATTACTTATACTTATGGACGACGAGTGACGAGTCGACACAGAGGTAGGTACAGCCGTGGCCTACCGTACTGCTGCTTAGTGCTTATATATAAATATAATATACTGTATAACGGACCTGGTGGACAGTGTCAGCAGACTGCTAAACTAGTATGAAGAAAGAAAAAAAAAACACCACAGGTATACAATGTAGATGGATGGATAGTATTACTTATACTTATGGACGAAGAGTGACGAGTCGACACAGAGGTAGGTACAGCCGTGGCCTACCGTACTGCTGCTTAGTGCTTATATATAAATATAATATACTGTATAATGAACCTGGTGGACAGTGTCAGCAGACTGCTAAACTAGTATGAAGAAAGAAAAAAAAACACCACAGGTATACAATGTAGATGGATTGATAGTATTACTTATACTTATGGACGACGAGTGACGAGTCGACACAGAGGTAGGTACAGCCGTGGCCTACCGTACTGCTGCTTAGTGCTTATATATAAATATAATATACTGTATAACGGACCTGGTGGACAGTGTCAGCAGACTGCTAAACTAGTATGAAGAAAGAAAAAAAATCACAACAGGTATACAATATAGATGGATGGATAGTATTACTTATACTTATGGACGACGAGTGACGAGTCGACACAGAGGTAGGTACAGCCGTGGCCTACCGTACTGCTGCTTAGTGCTTATATATAAATATAATATACTGTATAACGGACCTGGTGGACAGTGTCAGCAGACTGCTAAACTAGTATGAAGAAAGAAAAAAAAAACACCACAGGTATACAATGTAGATGGATGGATAGTATTACTTATACTTATGGACGAAGAGTGACGAGTCGACACAGAGGTAGGTACAGCCGTGGCCTACCGTACTGCTGCTTAGTGCTTATATATAAATATAATATACTGTATAACGGACCTGGTGGACAGTGTCAGCAGACTGCTAAACTAGTATGAAGAAAGAAAAAAAAACACCACAGGTATACAATGTAGATGGATGGATAGTATTACTTATACTTATGGACGAAGAGTGACGAGTCGACACAGAGGTAGGTACAGCCGTGGCCTACCGTACTGCTGCTTAGTGCTTATATATAAATATAATATACTGTATAACGAACCTGGTGGACAGTGTCAGCAGACTGCTAAACTAGTATGAAGAAAGAAAAAAAAACACCACAGGTATACAATGTAGATGGATTGATAGTATTACTTATACTTATGGACGACGAGTGACGAGTCGACACAGAGGTAGGTACAGCCGTGGCCTACCGTACTGCTGCTTAGTGCTTGTATATAAATATAATATACTGTATAACGGACCTGGTGGACAGTGTCAGCAGACTGCTAAACTAGTATGAAGAAAGAAAAAAAATCACAACAGGTATACAATATAGATGGATGGATAGTATTACTTATACTTATGGACGACGAGTGACGAGTCGACACAGAGGTAGGTACAGCCGTGGCCTACCGTACTGCTGCTTAGTGCTTATATATAAATATAATATACTGTATAACGGACCTGGTGGACAGTGTCAGCAGACTGCTAAACTAGTATGAAGAAAGAAAAAAAAAACACCACAGGTATACAATGTAGATGGATGGATAGTATTACTTATACTTATGGACGACGAGTGACGAGTCGACACAGAGGTAGGTACAGCCGTGGCCTACCGTACTGCTGCTTAGTGCTTATATATAAATATAATATACTGTATAACGAACCTGGTGGACAGTGTCAGCAGACTGCTAAACTAGTATGAAGAAAGAAAAAAAAACACCACAGGTATACAATGTAGATGGATTGATAGTATTACTTATACTTATGGACGACGAGTGACGAGTCGACACAGAGGTAGGTACAGCCGTGGCCTACCGTACTGCTGCTTAGTGCTTATATATAAATATAATATACTGTATAACGGACCTGGTGGACAGTGTCAGCAGACTGCTAAACTAGTATGAAGAAAGAAAAAAAAACACCACAGGTATACAATGTAGATGGATGGATAGTATTACTTATACTTATGGACGAAGAGTGACGAGTCGACACAGAGGTAGGTACAGCCGTGGCATACCGTACTGCTGCTTAGTGCTTATATATAAATATAATATACTGTATAACGAACCTGGTGGACAGTGTCAGCAGACTGCTAAACTAGTATGAAGAAAGAAAAAAAAACACCACAGGTATACAATGTAGATGGATTGATAGTATTACTTATACTTATGGACGACGAGTGACGAGTCGACACAGAGGTAGGTACAGCCGTGGCCTACCGTACTGCTGCTTAGTGCTTGTATATAAATATAATATACTGTATAACGGACCTGGTGGACAGTGTCAGCAGACTGCTAAACTAGTATGAAGAAAGAAAAAAAATCACAACAGGTATACAATATAGATGGATGGATAGTATTACTTATACTTATGGACGACGAGTGACGAGTCGACACAGAGGTAGGTACAGCCGTGGCCTACCGTACTGCTGCTTAGTGCTTATATATAAATATAATATACTGTATAACGGACCTGGTGGACAGTGTCAGCAGACTGCTAAACTAGTATGAAGAAAGAAAAAAAAAACACCACAGGTATACAATGTAGATGGATGGATAGTATTACTTATACTTATGGACGACGAGTGACGAGTCGACACAGAGGTAGGTACAGCCGTGGCCTACCGTACTGCTGCTTAGTGCTTATATATAAATATAATATACTGTATAACGAACCTGGTGGACAGTGTCAGCAGACTGCTAAACTAGTATGAAGAAAAAAAAAAAAACACCACAGGTATACAATGTAGATGGATTGATAGTATTACTTATACTTATGGACGACGAGTGACGAGTCGACACAGAGGTAGGTACAGCCGTGGCCTACCGTACTGCTGCTTAGTGCTTATATATAAATATAATATACTGTATAACGGACCTGGTGGACAGTGTCAGCAGACTGCTAAACTAGTATGAAGAAAGAAAAAAAATCACAACAGGTATACAATATAGATGGATGGATAGTATTACTTATACTTATGGACGACGAGTGATGAGTCGACACAGAGGTAGGTACAGCCGTGGCCTACCGTACTGCTGCTTAGTGCTTATATATAAATATAATATACTGTATAACGGACCTGGTGGACAGTGTCAGCAGACTGCTAAACTAGTATGAAGAAAGAAAAAAAAACACCACAGGTATACAATGTAGATGGATGGATAGTATTACTTATACTTATGGACGAAGAGTGACGAGTCGACACAGAGGTAGGTACAGCCGTGGCATACCGTACTGCTGCTTAGTGCTTATATATAAATATAATATACTGTATAACGAACCTGGTGGACAGTGTCAGCAGACTGCTAAACTAGTATGAAGAAAGAAAAAAAAACACCACAGGTATACAATGTAGATGGATTGATAGTATTACTTATACTTATGGACGACGAGTGACGAGTCGACACAGAGGTAGGTACAGCCGTGGCCTACCGTACTGCTGCTTAGTGCTTGTATATAAATATAATATACTGTATAACGGACCTGGTGGACAGTGTCAGCAGACTGCTAAACTAGTATGAAGAAAGAAAAAAAATCACAACAGGTATACAATATAGATGGATGGATAGTATTACTTATACTTATGGACGACGAGTGACGAGTCGACACAGAGGTAGGTACAGCCGTGGCCTACCGTACTGCTGCTTAGTGCTTATATATAAATATAATATACTGTATAACGGACCTGGTGGACAGTGTCAGCAGACTGCTAAACTAGTATGAAGAAAGAAAAAAAAAACACCACAGGTATACAATGTAGATGGATGGATAGTATTACTTATACTTATGGACGACGAGTGACGAGTCGACACAGAGGTAGGTACAGCCGTGGCCTACCGTACTGCTGCTTAGTGCTTATATATAAATATAATATACTGTATAACGAACCTGGTGGACAGTGTCAGCAGACTGCTAAACTAGTATGAAGAAAGAAAAAAAAAAACCACAGGTATACAATGTAGATGGATGGATAGTATTACTTATACTTATGGATGACGAGTGACGAGTCGACACAGAGGTAGGTACAGCCGTGGCCTACCGTACTGCTGCTTAGTGCTTATATATAAATATAATATACTGTATAACGGACCTGGTGGACAGTCTCAGCAGACTGCTAAACTAGTATGAAGAAAGAAAAAAAAACACCACAGGTATACAATGTAGATGGATGGATAGTATTACTTATACTTATGGACGACGAGTGACGAGTCGACACAGAGGTAGGTACAGCCGTGGCCTACCGTACTGCTGCTAAGTGCTTATATATAAATATAATATACTGTATAATGGACCTGGTGGACAGTGTCAGCAGACTGCTAAACTAGTATGAAGAAAGAAAAAAAAAACCACCACAGGTATACAATGTAGATGGATGGATAGTATTACTTATACTTATGGACGACGAGTGACGAGTCGACACAGAGGTAGGTACAGCCGTGGCCTACCGTACTGCTGCTTAGTGCTTATATATAAATATAATATACTGTATAACGGACCTGGTGGACAGTGTCAGCAGAGTGCTAAACTAGTATGAAGAAAGAAAAAAAAAACACCACAGGTATACAATGTAGATGGATGGATAGTATTACTTATACTTATGGACGACGAGTGATGAGTCGACACAGAGGTAGGTACAGCCGTGGCCTACCGTACTGCTGCTTAGTGCTTATATATAAATATAATATACTGTATAACGGACCTGGTGGACAGTGTCAGCAGACTGCTAAACTAGTATGAAGAAAGAAAAAAAAAACCACCACAGGTATACAATGTAGATGGATGGATAGTATTACTTATACTTATGGACGACGAGTGACGAGTCGACACAGAGGTAGGTACAGCCGTGGCCTACCGTACTGCTGCTTAGTGCTTATATATAAATATAATATACTGTATAACGGACCTGGTGGACAGTGTCAGCAGAGTGCTAAACTAGTATGAAGAAAGAAAAAAAAAACACCACAGGTATACAATGTAGATGGATGGATAGTATTACTTATACTTATGGACGACGAGTGACGAGTCGACACAGAGGTAGGTACAGCCGTGGCCTACCGTACTGCTGCTTAGTGCTTATATATAAATATAATATACTGTATAACGGACCTGGTGGACAGTGTCAGCAGACTGCTAAACTAGTATGAAAAAAAAAAAAAAAAACACCACAGGTATACAATGTAGATGGATGGATAGTATTACTTATACTTATGGACGACGAGTGACGAGTCGACACAGAGGTAGGTACAGCCGTGGCCTACCGTACTGCTGCTTAGTGCTTATATATAAATATAATATACTGTATAACGGACCTGGTGGACAGTGTCAGCAGACTGCTAAACTAGTATGAAGAAAGAAAAAAAAAACACCACAGGTATACAATGTAGATGGATGGATAGTATTACTTATACTTATGGACGAAGAGTGACGAGTCGACACAGAGGTAGGTACAGCCGTGGCATACCGTACTGCTGCTTAGTGCTTATATATAAATATAATATACTGTATAACGAACCTGGTGGACAGTGTCAGCAGACTGCTAAACTAGTATGAAGAAAGAAAAAAAAACACCACAGGTATACAATGTAGATGGATTGATAGTATTACTTATACTTATGGACGACGAGTGACGAGTCGACACAGAGGTAGGTACAGCCGTGGCCTACCGTACTGCTGCTTAGTGCTTGTATATAAATATAATATACTGTATAACGGACCTGGTGGACAGTGTCAGCAGACTGCTAAACTAGTATGAAGAAAGAAAAAAAATCACAACAGGTATACAATATAGATGGATGGATAGTATTACTTATACTTATGGACGACGAGTGACGAGTCGACACAGAGGTAGGTACAGCCGTGGCCTACCGTACTGCTGCTTAGTGCTTATATATAAATATAATATACTGTATAACGGACCTGGTGGACAGTGTCAGCAGACTGCTAAACTAGTATGAAGAAAGAAAAAAAAAACACCACAGGTATACAATGTAGATGGATGGATAGTATTACTTATACTTATGGACGACGAGTGACGAGTCGACACAGAGGTAGGTACAGCCGTGGCCTACCGTACTGCTGCTTAGTGCTTATATATAAATATAATATACTGTATAACGAACCTGGTGGACAGTGTCAGCAGACTGCTAAACTAGTATGAAGAAAGAAAAAAAAACACCACAGGTATACAATGTAGATGGATGGATAGTATTACTTATACTTATGGATGACGAGTGACGAGTCGACACAGAGGTAGGTACAGCCGTGGCCTACCGTACTGCTGCTTAGTGCTTATATATAAATATAATATACTGTATAACGGACCTGGTGGACAGTCTCAGCAGACTGCTAAACTAGTATGAAGAAAGAAAAAAAAACACCACAGGTATACAATGTAGATGGATGGATAGTATTACTTATACTTATGGACGACGAGTGACGAGTCGACACAGAGGTAGGTACAGCCGTGGCCTACCGTACTGCTGCTAAGTGCTTATATATAAATATAATATACTGTATAATGGACCTGGTGGACAGTGTCAGCAGACTGCTAAACTAGTATGAAGAAAGAAAAAAAAAACCACCACAGGTATACAATGTAGATGGATGGATAGTATTACTTATACTTATGGACGACGAGTGACGAGTCGACACAGAGGTAGGTACAGCCGTGGCCTACCGTACTGCTGCTTAGTGCTTATATATAAATATAATATACTGTATAACGGACCTGGTGGACAGTGTCAGCAGAGTGCTAAACTAGTATGAAGAAAGAAAAAAAAAACACCACAGGTATACAATGTAGATGGATGGATAGTATTACTTATACTTATGGACGACGAGTGATGAGTCGACACAGAGGTAGGTACAGCCGTGGCCTACCGTACTGCTGCTTAGTGCTTATATATAAATATAATATACTGTATAACGGACCTGGTGGACAGTGTCAGCAGACTGCTAAACTAGTATGAAGAAAGAAAAAAAAAACCACCACAGGTATACAATGTAGATGGATGGATAGTATTACTTATACTTATGGACGACGAGTGACGAGTCGACACAGAGGTAGGTACAGCCGTGGCCTACCGTACTGCTGCTTAGTGCTTATATATAAATATAATATACTGTATAACGGACCTGGTGGACAGTGTCAGCAGAGTGCTAAACTAGTATGAAGAAAGAAAAAAAAAACACCACAGGTATACAATGTAGATGGATGGATAGTATTACTTATACTTATGGACGACGAGTGACGAGTCGACACAGAGGTAGGTACAGCCGTGGCCTACCGTACTACTGCTGCTTAGTGCTTATATATAAATATAATATACTGTATAACGGACCTGGTGGACAGTGTCAGCAGACTGCTAAACTAGTATGAAAAAAGAAAAAAAAAACACCACAGGTATACAATGTAGATGGATGGATAGTATTACTTATACTTAATGGACGACGAGTGATGAGTCGACACAGAGGTAGGTACAGCCGTGGCCTACCGTACTGCTGCTTAGTGCTTATATATAAATATAATATACTGTATAACGGACCTGGTGGACAGTGTCAGCAGACTGCTAAACTAGTATGAAGAAAGAAAAAAAAAAACACCACAGGTATACAATGTAGATGGATGGATAGTATTACTTATACTTACGGACGACGAGTGACGAGTCGACACAGAGGTAGGTACAGCCGTGGCCTACCGTACTGCTGCTTAGTGCTTATATATAAATATAATATACTGTATAACGGACCTGGTGGACAGTGTCAGCAGACTGCTAAACTAGTATGAAGAAAGAAAAAAAAAAACACCACAGGTATACAATGTAGATGGATGGATAGTATTACTTATACTTATGGACGACGAGTGACGAGTCGACACAGAGGTAGGTACAGCCGTGGCCTACCGTACTGCTGCTTAGTGCTTATATATAAATATAATATACTGTATAACGGACCTGGTGGGACAGTGTCAGCAGAGTGCTAAACTAGTATGAAGAAAGAAAAAAAAAAACACCACAGGTATACAATGTAGATGGATGGATAGTATTACTTATACTTATGGACGACGAGTGACGAGTCGACACAGAGGTAGGTACAGCGTGGCCTACCGTACTGCTGCTTAGTGCTTATATATAAATATAATATACTGTATGACGGACCTGGTGGACAGTGTCAGCAGAGTGCTAAACTAGTATGAAGAAAGAAAAAAAAAACACCACAGGTATACAATGTAGATGGATGGATAGTATTACTTATACTTATGGACGACGAGTGACGAGTCGACACAGAGGTAGGTACAGCCGTGGGCCTACCGTACTGCTGCTTAGTGCTTATATATAAATATAATATACTGTATAACGGACCTGGTGGACAGTGTCAGCAGACTGCTAAACTAGTATGAAGAAAGAAAAAAAAAACACCACAGGTATACAATGTAGATGGATGGATAGTATTACTTATACTTATGGACGACGAGTGACGAGTCGACACAGAGGTAGTTACAGCCGTGGCCTACCGTACTGCTGCTTAGTGCTTTATATATAAATATAATATACTGTATAACGGACCTGGTGGACAGTGTCAGCAGACTGCTAATCTAGTATGAAGAAAGAAAAAAAAAAAACACCACAGGTATACAATGTAGATGGATGGATGATAGTATTACTTATACTTATGGACGACGAGTGACCGAGTCGACACAGAGGTAGGTACAGCCGTGGCCTACCGTACTGCTGCTTAGTGCTTATATATAAATATAATATACTGTATAACGGACCTGGTGGACAGTGTCAGCAGACTGCTAAACTAGTATGAAGAAAGAAAAAAAAAAACACCACAGGTATACAATGTAGATGGATGGATGGATAGTATTACTTATACTTATGGACGACGAGTGACGAGGTCGACACAGAGGTAGGTACAGCCGTGGCCTACCGTACTGCTGCTTAGTGCTTATATATAAATATAATATACTGTATAACGGACCTGGTGGACAGTGTCAGCAGACTGCTAAACTAGTATTGAAGAAAGAAAAAAAAAACACCACAGGTATACAATGTAGATGGATGGATAGTATTACTTATACTTATGGACGAAGAGTGACGAGTCGACACAGAGGTAGGTACAGCCGTGGCCTACCGTACTGCTGCTTAGTGCTTATATATAAATATAATATACTGTATAATGAACCTGGTGGACAGTGTCAGGCAGACTGCTAAACTAGTATGAAGAAAGAAAAAAAAACACCACAGGTATACAATGTAGATGGATTGATTGTATTACTTATACTTATGGACGACGAGTGACGAGTCGACACAGAGGTAGGTACAGCCGTGGCCTACCATACTGCTGCTTAGTGCTTATATATAAATATAATATACTGTATAACGGACCTGGTGGACAGTGTCAGCAGACTGCTAAACTAGTATGAAGAAGAAAAAAAAATCACAACAGGTATACAATATAGATGGATGGATAGTATTACTTATACTTATGGACGACGAGTGACGAGTCGACACAGAGGTAGGTACAGCCGTGGCCTACCGTACTGCTGCTTAGTGCTTATATATAAATATAATAAACTGTATAACGGACCTGGTGGACAGTGTCAGCAGACTGCTAAACTAGTATGAAGAAAGAAAAAAAAAACACCACAGGTATACAATGTAGATGGATGGATAGTATTACTTATACTTATGGACGAACGAGTGACGAGTCGACACAGAGGTAGGTACAGCCGTGGCCTACCGTACTGCTGCTTAGTGCTTATATATAAATATAATATACTGTATAACGGACCTGGTGGACAGTGTCAGCAGACTGCTAAACTAGTATGAAGAAAGAAAAAAAAAAACCACCACAGGTATACAATGTAGATGGATGGATAGTATTACTTATACTTATGGACGACGAGTGACGAGTCGACACAGAGGTAGGTACAGCCGTGGCCTACCGTACTGCTGCTTAGTGCTTATATATAAATATAATATACTGTATAACGGACCTGGTGGACAGTGTCAGCAGAGTGCTAAACTAGTATGAAGAAAGAAAAAAAAAACACACAGGTATACAATGTAGATGGATGGATAGTATTACTTATACTTATGGGACGACGAGTGACGAGTCGACACAGAGGTAGGTACAGCCGTGGCCTACCGTACTGCTGCTTAGTGCTTATATATAAATATAATATACTGTATAACGGACCTGGTGGACAGTGTCAGCAGACTGCTAAACTAGTATGAAAAAGAAAAAAAAAACACCACAGGTATACAATGTAGATGGATGGATAGTATTACTTATACTTATGGACGACGAGTGATGAGTCGACACAGAGGTAGGTACAGCCGTGGCCTACCGTACTGCTGCTTAGTGCTTATATATAAATATAATATACTGTATAACGGACCTGGTGGACAGTGTCAGCAGACTGCTAAACTAGTATGAAGAAAGAAAAAAAAAAACACCACAGGTATACAATGTAGATGGATGGATAGTATTACTTATACTTACGGACGACGAGTGACGAGTCGACACAGAGGTAGGTACAGCCGTGGCCTACCGTACTGCTGCTTAGTGCTTATATATAAATATAATATACTGTATAACGGGACCTGGTGGACAGTGTCAGCAGACTGCTAAACTAGTATGAAGAAAGAAAAAAAAAACACCACAGGTATACAATGTAGATGGATGGATAGTATTACTTATACTTATGGACGACGAGTGACGAGTCGACACAGAGGTAGGTACAGCCGTGGCCTACCGTACTGCTGCTTAGTGCTTATATATAAATATAATATACTGTAGGACCTGGTGGACAGTGTCAGCAGAGTGCTAAACTAGTATGAAGAAAGAAAAAAAAAACACCACAGGTATACAATGTAGATGGATGGATAGTATTACTTATACTTATGGACGACGAGTGACGAGTCGACACAGAGGTAGGTACAGCCGTGGCCTACCGTACTGCTGCTTAGTGCTTATATATAAATATAATATACTGTATGACGGACCTGGTGGACAGTGTCAGCAGAGTGCTAAACTAGTATGAAGAAAGAAAAAAAAACACCACAGGTATACAATGTAGATGGATGGATAGTATTACTTATACTTATGGACGACGAGTGACGAGTCGACACAGAGGTAGGTACAGCCGTGGCCTACCGTACTGCTGCTTAGTGCTTATATATAAATATAATATACTGTATAACGGACCTGGTGGACAGTGTCAGCAGACTGCTAAACTAGTATGAAGAAAGAAAAAAAAAACACCACAGGTATACAATGTAGATGGATGGATAGTATTACTTATACTTATGGACGACGAGTGACGAGTCGACACAGAGGTAGTTACAGCCGTGGCCTACCGTACTGCTGCTTAGTGCTTATATATAAATATAATATACTGTATAACGGACCTGGTGGACAGTGTCAGCAGACTGCTAATCTAGTATGAAGAAAGAAAAAAAAAAACACCACAGGTATACAATGTAGATGGATGGATGGATAGTATTACTTATACTTATGGACGACGAGTGACGAGTCGACACAGAGGTAGGTACAGCCGTGGCCTACCGTACTGCTGCTTAGTGCTTATATATAAATATAATATACTGTATAACGGACCTGGTGGACAGTGTCAGCAGACTGCTAAACTAGTATGAAGAAAGAAAAAAAAAACACCACAGGTATACAATGTAGATGGATGGATGGATAGTATTACTTATACTTATGGACGACGAGTGACGAGTCGACACAGAGGTAGGTACAGCCGTGGCCTACCGTACTGCTGCTTAGTGCTTATATATAAATATAATATACTGTATAACGGACCTGGTGGACAGTGTCAGCAGACTGCTAAACTAGTATGAAGAAAGAAAAAAAAAACACCACAGGTATACAATGTAGATGGATGGATAGTATTACTTATACTTATGGACGAAGAGTGACGAGTCGACACAGAGGTAGGTACAGCCGTGGCCTACCGTACTGCTGCTTAGTGCTTATATATAAATATAATATACTGTATAATGAACCTGGTGGACAGTGTCAGCAGACTGCTAAACTAGTATGAAGAAAGAAAAAAAAACACCACAGGTATACAATGTAGATGGATTGATTGTATTACTTATACTTATGGACGACGAGTGACGAGTCGACACAGAGGTAGGTACAGCCGTGGCCTACCATACTGCTGCTTAGTGCTTATATATAAATATAATATACTGTATAACGGACCTGGTGGACAGTGTCAGCAGACTGCTAAACTAGTATGAAGAAAGAAAAAAAATCACAACAGGTATACAATATAGATGGATGGATAGTATTACTTATACTTATGGACGACGAGTGACGAGTCGACACAGAGGTAGGTACAGCCGTGGCCTACCGTACTGCTGCTTAGTGCTTATATATAAATATAATAAACTGTATAACGGACCTGGTGGACAGTGTCAGCAGACTGCTAAACTAGTATGAAGAAAGAAAAAAAAAACACCACAGGTATACAATGTAGATGGATGGATAGTATTACTTATACTTATGGACGAAGAGTGACGAGTCGACACAGAGGTAGGTACAGCCGTGGCCTACCGTACTGCTGCTTAGTGCTTATATATAAATATAATATACTGTATAACGGACCTGGTGGACAGTGTCAGCAGACTGCTAAACTAGTATGAAGAAAGAAAAAAAAACACCACAGGTATACAATGTAGATGGATGGATAGTATTACTTATACTTATGGACGAAGAGTGACGAGTCGACACAGAGGTAGGTACAGCCGTGGCATACCGTACTGCTGCTTAGTGCTTATATATAAATATAATATACTGTATAACGAACCTGGTGGACAGTGTCAGCAGACTGCTAAACTAGTATGAAGAAAGAAAAAAAAACACCACAGGTATACAATGTAGATGGATTGATAGTATTACTTATACTTATGGACGACGAGTGACGAGTCGACACAGAGGTAGGTACAGCCGTGGCCTACCGTACTGCTGCTTAGTGCTTGTATATAAATATAATATACTGTATAACGGACCTGGTGGACAGTGTCAGCAGACTGCTAAACTAGTATGAAGAAAGAAAAAAAATCACAACAGGTATACAATATAGATGGATGGATAGTATTACTTATACTTATGGACGACGAGTGACGAGTCGACACAGAGGTAGGTACAGCCGTGGCCTACCGTACTGCTGCTTAGTGCTTATATATAAATATAATATACTGTATAACGGACCTGGTGGACAGTGTCAGCAGACTGCTAAACTAGTATGAAGAAAGAAAAAAAAACACCACAGGTATACAATGTAGATGGATGGATAGTATTACTTATACTTATGGACGACGAGTGACGAGTCGACACAGAGGTAGGTACAGCCGTGGCCTACCGTACTGCTGCTTAGTGCTTATATATAAATATAATATACTGTATAACGAACCTGGTGGACAGTGTCAGCAGACTGCTAAACTAGTATGAAGAAAGAAAAAAAAACACCACAGGTATACAATGTAGATGGATTGATAGTATTACTTATACTTATGGACGACGAGTGACGAGTCGACACAGAGGTAGGTACAGCCGTGGCCTACCGTACTGCTGCTTAGTGCTTATATATAAATATAATATACTGTATAACGGACCTGGTGGACAGTGTCAGCAGACTGCTAAACTAGTATGAAGAAAGAAAAAAAATCACAACAGGTATACAATATAGATGGATGGATAGTATTACTTATACTTATGGACGACGAGTGACGAGTCGACACAGAGGTAGGTACAGCCGTGGCCTACCGTACTGCTGCTTAGTGCTTATATATAAATATAATATACTGTATAACGGACCTGGTGGACAGTGTCAGCAGACTGCTAAACTAGTATGAAGAAAGAAAAAAAAACACCACAGGTATACAATGTAGATGGATGGATAGTATTACTTATACTTATGGACGAAGAGTGACGAGTCGACACAGAGGTAGGTACAGCCGTGGCATACCGTACTGCTGCTTAGTGCTTATATATAAATATAATATACTGTATAACGAACCTGGTGGACAGTGTCAGCAGACTGCTAAACTAGTATGAAGAAAGAAAAAAAAACACCACAGGTATACAATGTAGATGGATTGATAGTATTACTTATACTTATGGACGACGAGTGACGAGTCGACACAGAGGTAGGTACAGCCGTGGCCTACCGTACTGCTGCTTAGTGCTTGTATATAAATATAATATACTGTATAACGGACCTGGTGGACAGTGTCAGCAGACTGCTAAACTAGTATGAAGAAAGAAAAAAAATCACAACAGGTATACAATATAGATGGATGGATAGTATTACTTATACTTATGGACGACGAGTGACGAGTCGACACAGAGGTAGGTACAGCCGTGGCCTACCGTACTGCTGCTTAGTGCTTATATATAAATATAATATACTGTATAACGGACCTGGTGGACAGTGTCAGCAGACTGCTAAACTAGTATGAAGAAAGAAAAAAAAAACACCACAGGTATACAATGTAGATGGATGGATAGTATTACTTATACTTATGGACGACGAGTGACGAGTCGACACAGAGGTAGGTACAGCCGTGGCCTACCGTACTGCTGCTTAGTGCTTATATATAAATATAATATACTGTATAACGAACCTGGTGGACAGTGTCAGCAGACTGCTAAACTAGTATGAAGAAAGAAAAAAAAAACACCACAGGTATACAATGTAGATGGATGGATAGTATTACTTATACTTATGGATGACGAGTGACGAGTCGACACAGAGGTAGGTACAGCCGTGGCCTACCGTACTGCTGCTTAGTGCTTATATATAAATATAATATACTGTATAACGGACCTGGTGGACAGTGTCAGCAGACTGCTAAACTAGTATGAAGAAAGAAAAAAAAACACCACAGGTATACAATGTAGATGGATGGATAGTATTACTTATACTTATGGACGACGAGTGACGAGTCGACACAGAGGTAGGTACAGCCGTGGCCTACCGTACTGCTGCTAAGTGCTTATATATAAATATAATATACTGTATAATGGACCTGGTGGACAGTGTCAGCAGACTGCTAAACTAGTATGAAGAAAGAAAAAAAAAACCACCACAGGTATACAATGTAGATGGATGGATAGTATTACTTATACTTATGGACGACGAGTGACGAGTCGACACAGAGGTAGGTACAGCCGTGGCCTACCGTACTGCTGCTTAGTGCTTATATATAAATATAATATACTGTATAACGGACCTGGTGGACAGTGTCAGCAGAGTGCTAAACTAGTATGAAGAAAGAAAAAAAAAACACCACAGGTATACAATGTAGATGGATGGATAGTATTACTTATACTTATGGACGACGAGTGATGAGTCGACACAGAGGTAGGTACAGCCGTGGCCTACCGTACTGCTGCTTAGTGCTTATATATAAATATAATATACTGTATAACGGACCTGGTGGACAGTGTCAGCAGACTGCTAAACTAGTATGAAGAAAGAAAAAAAAAACCACCACAGGTATACAATGTAGATGGATGGATAGTATTACTTATACTTATGGACGACGAGTGACGAGTCGACACAGAGGTAGGTACAGCCGTGGCCTACCGTACTGCTGCTTAGTGCTTATATATAAATATAATATACTGTATAACGGACCTGGTGGACAGTGTCAGCAGAGTGCTAAACTAGTATGAAGAAAGAAAAAAAAAACACCACAGGTATACAATGTAGATGGATGGATAGTATTACTTATACTTATGGACGACGAGTGACGAGTCGACACAGAGGTAGGTACAGCCGTGGCCTACCGTACTGCTGCTTAGTGCTTATATATAAATATAATATACTGTATAACGGACCTGGTGGACAGTGTCAGCAGACTGCTAAACTAGTATGAAAAAAGAAAAAAAAAACACCACAGGTATACAATGTAGATGGATGGATAGTATTACTTATACTTATGGACGACGAGTGACGAGTCGACACAGAGGTAGGTACAGCCGTGGCCTACCGTACTGCTGCTTAGTGCTTATATATAAATATAATATACTGTATAACGGACCTGGTGGACAGTGTCAGCAGACTGCTAAACTAGTATGAAGAAAGAAAAAAAAAAACACCACAGGTATACAATGTAGATGGATGGATAGTATTACTTATACTTACGGACGACGAGTGACGAGTCGACACAGAGGTAGGTACAGCCGTGGCCTACCGTACTGCTGCTTAGTGCTTATATATAAATATAATATACTGTATAACGGACCTGGTGGACAGTGTCAGCAGACTGCTAAACTAGTATGAAGAAAGAAAAAAAAAAACACCACAGGTATACAATGTAGATGGATGGATAGTATTACTTATACTTATGGACGACGAGTGACGAGTCGACACAGAGGTAGGTACAGCCGTGGCCTACCGTACTGCTGCTTAGTGCTTATATATAAATATAATATACTGTATAACGGACCTGGTGGACAGTGTCAGCAGAGTGCTAAACTAGTATGAAGAAAGAAAAAAAAAACACCACAGGTATACAATGTAGATGGATGGATAGTATTACTTATACTTATGGACGACGAGTGACGAGTCGACACAGAGGTAGGTACAGCCGTGGCCTACCGTACTGCTGCTTAGTGCTTATATATAAATATAATATACTGTATGACGGACCTGGTGGACAGTGTCAGCAGAGTGCTAAACTAGTATGAAGAAAGAAAAAAAAACACCACAGGTATACAATGTAGATGGATGGATAGTATTACTTATACTTATGGACGACGAGTGACGAGTCGACACAGAGGTAGGTACAGCCGTGGCCTACCGTACTGCTGCTTAGTGCTTATATATAAATATAATATACTGTATAACGGACCTGGTGGACAGTGTCAGCAGACTGCTAAACTAGTATGAAGAAAGAAAAAAAAAACACCACAGGTATACAATGTAGATGGATGGATAGTATTACTTATACTTATGGACGACGAGTGACGAGTCGACACAGAGGTAGTTACAGCCGTGGCCTACCGTACTGCTGCTTAGTGCTTATATATAAATATAATATACTGTATAACGGACCTGGTGGACAGTGTCAGCAGACTGCTAATCTAGTATGAAGAAAGAAAAAAAAAACACCACAGGTATACAATGTAGATGGATGGATGGATAGTATTACTTATACTTATGGACGACGAGTGACGAGTCGACACAGAGGTAGGTACAGCGGTGGCCTACCGTACTGCTGCTTAGTGCTTATATATAAATATAATATACTGTATAACGGACCTGGTGGACAGTGTCAGCAGACTGCTAAACTAGTATGAAGAAAGAAAAAAAAAACACCACAGGTATACAATGTAGATGGATGGATGGATAGTATTACTTATACTTATGGACGACGAGTGACGAGTCGACACAGAGGTAGGTACAGCCGTGGCCTACCGTACTGCTGCTTAGTGCTTATATATAAATATAATATACTGTATAACGGACCTGGTGGACAGTGTCAGCAGACTGCTAAACTAGTATGAAGAAAGAAAAAAAAAACACCACAGGTATACAATGTAGATGGATGGATAGTATTACTTATACTTATGGACGAAGAGTGACGAGTCGACACAGAGGTAGGTACAGCCGTGGCCTACCGTACTGCTGCTTAGTGCTTATATATAAATATAATATACTGTATAATGAACCTGGTGGACAGTGTCAGCAGACTGCTAAACTAGTATGAAGAAAGAAAAAAAAACACCACAGGTATACAATGTAGATGGATTGATAGTATTACTTATACTTATGGACGACGAGTGACGAGTCGACACAGAGGTAGGTACAGCCGTGGCCTACCGTACTGCTGCTTAGTGCTTATATATAAATATAATATACTGTATAACGGACCTGGTGGACAGTGTCAGCAGACTGCTAAACTAGTATGAAGAAAGAAAAAAAATCACAACAGGTATACAATATAGATGGATGGATAGTATTACTTATACTTATGGACGACGAGTGACGAGTCGACACAGAGGTAGGTACAGCCGTGGCCTACCGTACTGCTGCTTAGTGCTTATATATAAATATAATAAACTGTATAACGGACCTGGTGGACAGTGTCAGCAGACTGCTAAACTAGTATGAAGAAAGAAAAAAAAAACACCACAGGTATACAATGTAGATGGATGGATAGTATTACTTATACTTATGGACGAAGAGTGACGAGTCGACACAGAGGTAGGTACAGCCGTGGCCTACCGTACTGCTGCTTAGTGCTTATATATAAATATAATATACTGTATAACGGACCTGGTGGACAGTGTCAGCAGACTGCTAAACTAGTATGAAGAAAGAAAAAAAAACACCACAGGTATACAATGTAGATGGATGGATAGTATTACTTATACTTATGGACGAAGAGTGACGAGTCGACACAGAGGTAGGTACAGCCGTGGCATACCGTACTGCTGCTTAGTGCTTATATATAAATATAATATACTGTATAACGAACCTGGTGGACAGTGTCAGCAGACTGCTAAACTAGTATGAAGAAAGAAAAAAAAACACCACAGGTATACAATGTAGATGGATTGATAGTATTACTTATACTTATGGACGACGAGTGACGAGTCGACACAGAGGTAGGTACAGCCGTGGCCTACCGTACTGCTGCTTAGTGCTTGTATATAAATATAATATACTGTATAACGGACCTGGTGGACAGTGTCAGCAGACTGCTAAACTAGTATGAAGAAAGAAAAAAAATCACAACAGGTATACAATATAGATGGATGGATAGTATTACTTATACTTATGGACGACGAGTGACGAGTCGACACAGAGGTAGGTACAGCCGTGGCCTACCGTACTGCTGCTTAGTGCTTATATATAAATATAATATACTGTATAACGGACCTGGTGGACAGTGTCAGCAGACTGCTAAACTAGTATGAAGAAAGAAAAAAAAAACACCACAGGTATACAATGTAGATGGATGGATAGTATTACTTATACTTATGGACGACGAGTGACGAGTCGACACAGAGGTAGGTACAGCCGTGGCCTACCGTACTGCTGCTTAGTGCTTATATATAAATATAATATACTGTATAACGAACCTGGTGGACAGTGTCAGCAGACTGCTAAACTAGTATGAAGAAAGAAAAAAAAACACCACAGGTATACAATGTAGATGGATTGATAGTATTACTTATACTTATGGACGACGAGTGACGAGTCGACACAGAGGTAGGTACAGCCGTGGCCTACCGTACTGCTGCTTAGTGCTTATATATAAATATAATATACTGTATAACGGACCTGGTGGACAGTGTCAGCAGACTGCTAAACTAGTATGAAGAAAGAAAAAAAATCACAACAGGTATACAATATAGATGGATGGATAGTATTACTTATACTTATGGACGACGAGTGACGAGTCGACACAGAGGTAGGTACAGCCGTGGCCTACCGTACTGCTGCTTAGTGCTTATATATAAATATAATATACTGTATAACGGACCTGGTGGACAGTGTCAGCAGACTGCTAAACTAGTATGAAGAAAGAAAAAAAAACACCACAGGTATACAATGTAGATGGATGGATAGTATTACTTATACTTATGGACGAAGAGTGACGAGTCGACACAGAGGTAGGTACAGCCGTGGCATACCGTACTGCTGCTTAGTGCTTATATATAAATATAATATACTGTATAACGAACCTGGTGGACAGTGTCAGCAGACTGCTAAACTAGTATGAAGAAAGAAAAAAAAACACCACAGGTATACAATGTAGATGGATTGATAGTATTACTTATACTTATGGACGACGAGTGACGAGTCGACACAGAGGTAGGTACAGCCGTGGCCTACCGTACTGCTGCTTAGTGCTTGTATATAAATATAATATACTGTATAACGGACCTGGTGGACAGTGTCAGCAGACTGCTAAACTAGTATGAAGAAAGAAAAAAAATCACAACAGGTATACAATATAGATGGATGGATAGTATTACTTATACTTATGGACGACGAGTGACGAGTCGACACAGAGGTAGGTACAGCCGTGGCCTACCGTACTGCTGCTTAGTGCTTATATATAAATATAATATACTGTATAACGGACCTGGTGGACAGTGTCAGCAGACTGCTAAACTAGTATGAAGAAAGAAAAAAAAAACACCACAGGTATACAATGTAGATGGATGGATAGTATTACTTATACTTATGGACGACGAGTGACGAGTCGACACAGAGGTAGGTACAGCCGTGGCCTACCGTACTGCTGCTTAGTGCTTATATATAAATATAATATACTGTATAACGAACCTGGTGGACAGTGTCAGCAGACTGCTAAACTAGTATGAAGAAAGAAAAAAAAACACCACAGGTATACAATGTAGATGGATGGATAGTATTACTTATACTTATGGATGACGAGTGACGAGTCGACACAGAGGTAGGTACAGCCGTGGCCTACCGTACTGCTGCTTAGTGCTTATATATAAATATAATATACTGTATAACGGACCTGGTGGACAGTGTCAGCAGACTGCTAAACTAGTATGAAGAAAGAAAAAAAAACACCACAGGTATACAATGTAGATGGATGGATAGTATTACTTATACTTATGGACGACGAGTGACGAGTCGACACAGAGGTAGGTACAGCCGTGGCCTACCGTACTGCTGCTAAGTGCTTATATATAAATATAATATACTGTATAATGGACCTGGTGGACAGTGTCAGCAGACTGCTAAACTAGTATGAAGAAAGAAAAAAAAAACCACCACAGGTATACAATGTAGATGGATGGATAGTATTACTTATACTTATGGACGACGAGTGACGAGTCGACACAGAGGTAGGTACAGCCGTGGCCTACCGTACTGCTGCTTAGTGCTTATATATAAATATAATATACTGTATAACGGACCTGGTGGACAGTGTCAGCAGAGTGCTAAACTAGTATGAAGAAAGAAAAAAAAAACACCACAGGTATACAATGTAGATGGATGGATAGTATTACTTATACTTATGGACGACGAGTGATGAGTCGACACAGAGGTAGGTACAGCCGTGGCCTACCGTACTGCTGCTTAGTGCTTATATATAAATATAATATACTGTATAACGGACCTGGTGGACAGTGTCAGCAGACTGCTAAACTAGTATGAAGAAAGAAAAAAAAAACCACCACAGGTATACAATGTAGATGGATGGATAGTATTACTTATACTTATGGACGACGAGTGACGAGTCGACACAGAGGTAGGTACAGCCGTGGCCTACCGTACTGCTGCTTAGTGCTTATATATAAATATAATATACTGTATAACGGACCTGGTGGACAGTGTCAGCAGAGTGCTAAACTAGTATGAAGAAAGAAAAAAAAAACACCACAGGTATACAATGTAGATGGATGGATAGTATTACTTATACTTATGGACGACGAGTGACGAGTCGACACAGAGGTAGGTACAGCCGTGGCCTACCGTACTGCTGCTTAGTGCTTATATATAAATATAATATACTGTATAACGGACCTGGTGGACAGTGTCAGCAGACTGCTAAACTAGTATGAAAAAAGAAAAAAAAAACACCACAGGTATACAATGTAGATGGATGGATAGTATTACTTATACTTATGGACGACGAGTGACGAGTCGACACAGAGGTAGGTACAGCCGTGGCCTACCGTACTGCTGCTTAGTGCTTATATATAAATATAATATACTGTATAACGGACCTGGTGGACAGTGTCAGCAGACTGCTAAACTAGTATGAAGAAAGAAAAAAAAAAAACACCACAGGTATACAATGTAGATGGATGGATAGTATTACTTATACTTACGGACGACGAGTGACGAGTCGACACAGAGGTAGGTACAGCCGTGGCCTACCGTACTGCTGCTTAGTGCTTATATATAAATATAATATACTGTATAACGGACCTGGTGGACAGTGTCAGCAGACTGCTAAACTAGTATGAAGAAAGAAAAAAAAAAACACCACAGGTATACAATGTAGATGGATGGATAGTATTACTTATACTTATGGACGACGAGTGACGAGTCGACACAGAGGTAGGTACAGCCATGGCCTACCGTACTGCTGCTTAGTGCTTATATATAAATATAATATACTGTATAACGGACCTGGTGGACAGTGTCAGCAGAGTGCTAAACTAGTATGAAGAAAGAAAAAAAAAACACCACAGGTATACAATGTAGATGGATGGATAGTATTACTTATACTTATGGACGACGAGTGACGAGTCGACACAGAGGTAGGTACAGCTGTGGCCTACCGTACTGCTGCTTAGTGCTTATATATAAATATAATATACTGTATGACGGACCTGGTGGACAGTGTCAGCAGAGTGCTAAACTAGTATGAAGAAAGAAAAAAAAACACCACAGGTATACAATGTAGATGGATGGATAGTATTACTTATACTTATGGACGACGAGTGACGAGTCGACACAGAGGTAGGTACAGCCGTGGCCTACCGTACTGCTGCTTAGTGCTTATATATAAATATAATATACTGTATAACGGACCTGGTGGACAGTGTCAGCAGACTGCTAAACTAGTATGAAGAAAGAAAAAAAAAACACCACAGGTATACAATGTAGATGGATGGATAGTATTACTTATACTTATGGACGACGAGTGACGAGTCGACACAGAGGTAGTTACAGCCGTGGCCTACCGTACTGCTGCTTAGTGCTTATATATAAATATAATATACTGTATAACGGACCTGGTGGACAGTGTCAGCAGACTGCTAATCTAGTATGAAGAAAGAAAAAAAAAACACCACAGGTATACAATGTAGATGGATGGATGGATAGTATTACTTATACTTATGGACGACGAGTGACGAGTCGACACAGAGGTAGGTACAGCCGTGGCCTACCGTACTGCTGCTTAGTGCTTATATATAAATATAATATACTGTATAACGGACCTGGTGGACAGTGTCAGCAGACTGCTAAACTAGTATGAAGAAAGAAAAAAAAAACACCACAGGTATACAATGTAGATGGATGGATGGATAGTATTACTTATACTTATGGACGACGAGTGACGAGTCGACACAGAGGTAGGTACAGCCGTGGCCTACCGTACTGCTGCTTAGTGCTTATATATAAATATAATATACTGTATAACGGACCTGGTGGACAGTGTCAGCAGACTGCTAAACTAGTATGAAGAAAGAAAAAAAAAACACCACAGGTATACAATGTAGATGGATGGATAGTATTACTTATACTTATGGACGAAGAGTGACGAGTCGACACAGAGGTAGGTACAGCCGTGGCCTACCGTACTGCTGCTTAGTGCTTATATATAAATATAATATACTGTATAATGAACCTGGTGGACAGTGTCGGCAGACTGCTAAACTAGTATGAAGAAAGAAAAAAAAACACCACAGGTATACAATGTAGATGGATTGATAGTATTACTTATACTTATGGACGACGAGTGACGAGTCGACACAGAGGTAGGTACAGCCGTGGCCTACCGTACTGCTGCTTAGTGCTTATATATAAATATAATATACTGTATAACGGACCTGGTGGACAGTGTCAGCAGACTGCTAAACTAGTATGAAGAAAGAAAAAAAATCACAACAGGTATACAATATAGATGGATGGATAGTATTACTTATACTTATGGACGACGAGTGACGAGTCGACACAGAGGTAGGTACAGCCGTGGCCTACCGTACTGCTGCTTAGTGCTTATATATAAATATAATATACTGTATAACGGACCTGGTGGACAGTGTCAGCAGACTGCTAAACTAGTATGAAGAAAGAAAAAAAAAACACCACAGGTATACAATGTAGATGGATGGATAGTATTACTTATACTTATGGACGAAGAGTGACGAGTCGACACAGAGGTAGGTACAGCCGTGGCCTACCGTACTGCTGCTTAGTGCTTATATATAAATATAATATACTGTATAACGGACCTGGTGGACAGTGTCAGCAGACTGCTAAACTAGTATGAAGAAAGAAAAAAAAACACCACAGGTATACAATGTAGATGGATGGATAGTATTACTTATACTTATGGACGAAGAGTGACGAGTCGACACAGAGGTAGGTACAGCCGTGGCATACCGTACTGCTGCTTAGTGCTTATATATAAATATAATATACTGTATAACGAACCTGGTGGACAGTGTCAGCAGACTGCTAAACTAGTATGAAGAAAGAAAAAAACACACCACAGGTATACAATGTAGATGGATTGATAGTATTACTTATACTTATGGACGACGAGTGACGAGTCGACACAGAGGTAGGTACAGCCGTGGCCTACCGTACTGCTGCTTAGTGCTTGTATATAAATATAATATACTGTATAACGGACCTGGTGGACAGTGTCAGCAGACTGCTAAACTAGTATGAAGAAAGAAAAAAAATCACAACAGGTATACAATATAGATGGATGGATAGTATTACTTATACTTATGGACGACGAGTGACGAGTCGACACAGAGGTAGGTACAGCCGTGGCCTACCGTACTGCTGCTTAGTGCTTATATATAAATATAATATACTGTATAACGGACCTGGTGGACAGTGTCAGCAGACTGCTAAACTAGTATGAAGAAAGAAAAAAAAAACACCACAGGTATACAATGTAGATGGATGGATAGTATTACTTATACTTATGGACGACGAGTGACGAGTCGACACAGAGGTAGGTACAGCCGTGGCCTACCGTACTGCTGCTTAGTGCTTATATATAAATATAATATACTGTATAACGAACCTGGTGGACAGTGTCAGCAGACTGCTAAACTAGTATGAAGAAAGAAAAAAAAACATCACAGGTATACAATGTAGATGGATTGATAGTATTACTTACACTTATGGACGACGAGTGACGAGTCGACACAGAGGTAGGTACAGCCGTGGCCTACCGTACTGCTGCTTAGTGCTTATATATAAATATAATATACTGTATAACGGACCTGGTGGACAGTGTCAGCAGACTGCTAAACTAGTATGAAGAAAGAAAAAAAAACACCACAGGTATACAATGTAGATGGATGGATAGTATTACTTATACTTATGGACGAAGAGTGACGAGTCGACACAGAGGTAGGTACAGCCGTGGCATACCGTACTGCTGCTTAGTGCTTATATATAAATATAATATACTGTATAACGAACCTGGTGGACAGTGTCAGCAGACTGCTAAACTAGTATGAAGAAAGAAAAAAAAACACCACAGGTATACAATGTAGATGGATTGATAGTATTACTTATACTTATGGACGACGAGTGACGAGTCGACACAGAGGTAGGTACAGCCGTGGCCTACCGTACTGCTGCTTAGTGCTTGTATATAAATATAATATACTGTATAACGGACCTGGTGGACAGTGTCAGCAGACTGCTAAACTAGTATGAAGAAAGAAAAAAAATCACAACAGGTATACAATATAGATGGATGGATAGTATTACTTATACTTATGGACGACGAGTGACGAGTCGACACAGAGGTAGGTACAGCCGTGGCCTACCGTACTGCTGCTTAGTGCTTATATATAAATATAATATACTGTATAACGGACCTGGTGGACAGTGTCAGCAGACTGCTAAACTAGTATGAAGAAAGAAAAAAAAAACACCACAGGTATACAATGTAGATGGATGGATAGTATTACTTATACTTATGGACGACGAGTGACGAGTCGACACAGAGGTAGGTACAGCCGTGGCCTACCGTACTGCTGCTTAGTGCTTATATATAAATATAATATACTGTATAACGAACCTGGTGGACAGTGTCAGCAGACTGCTAAACTAGTATGAAGAAAGAAAAAAAAACACCACAGGTATACAATGTAGATGGATTGATAGTATTACTTATACTTATGGACGACGAGTGACGAGTCGACACAGAGGTAGGTACAGCCGTGGCCTACCGTACTGCTGCTTAGTGCTTATATATAAATATAATATACTGTATAACGGACCTGGTGGACAGTGTCAGCAGACTGCTAAACTAGTATGAAGAAAGAAAAAAAATCACAACAGGTATACAATATAGATGGATGGATAGTATTACTTATACTTATGGACGACGAGTGACGAGTCGACACAGAGGTAGGTACAGCCGTGGCCTACCGTACTGCTGCTTAGTGCTTATATATAAATATAATATACTGTATAACGGACCTGGTGGACAGTGTCAGCAGACTGCTAAACTAGTATGAAGAAAGAAAAAAAAACACCACAGGTATACAATGTAGATGGATGGATAGTATTACTTATACTTATGGACGAAGAGTGACGAGTCGACACAGAGGTAGGTACAGCCGTGGCATACCGTACTGCTGCTTAGTGCTTATATATAAATATAATATACTGTATAACGAACCTGGTGGACAGTGTCAGCAGACTGCTAAACTAGTATGAAGAAAGAAAAAAAAACACCACAGGTATACAATGTAGATGGATTGATAGTATTACTTATACTTATGGACGACGAGTGACGAGTCGACACAGAGGTAGGTACAGCCGTGGCCTACCGTACTGCTGCTTAGTGCTTATATATAAATATAATATACTGTATAACGGACCTGGTGGACAGTGTCAGCAGACTGCTAAACTAGTATGAAGAAAGAAAAAAAATCACAACAGGTATACAATATAGATGGATGGATAGTATTACTTATACTTATGGACGACGAGTGACGAGTCGACACAGAGGTAGGTACAGCCGTGGCCTACCGTACTGCTGCTTAGTGCTTATATATAAATATAATATACTGTATAACGGACCTGGTGGACAGTGTCAGCAGACTGCTAAACTAGTATGAAGAAAGAAAAAAAAAACACCACAGGTATACAATGTAGATGGATGGATAGTATTACTTATACTTATGGACGAAGAGTGACGAGTCGACACAGAGGTAGGTACAGCCGTGGCCTACCGTACTGCTGCTTAGTGCTTATATATAAATATAATATACTGTATAACGGACCTGGTGGACAGTGTCAGCAGACTGCTAAACTAGTATGAAGAAAGAAAAAAAAACACCACAGGTATACAATGTAGATGGATGGATAGTATTACTTATACTTATGGACGAAGAGTGACGAGTCGACACAGAGGTAGGTACAGCCGTGGCATACCGTACTGCTGCTTAGTGCTTATATATAAATATAATATACTGTATAACGAACCTGGTGGACAGTGTCAGCAGACTGCTAAACTAGTATGAAGAAAGAAAAAAAAACACCACAGGTATACAATGTAGATGGATTGATAGAATTACTTATACTTATGGACGACGAGTGACGAGTCGACACAGAGGTAGGTACAGCCGTGGCCTACCGTACTGCTGCTTAGTGCTTGTATATAAATATAATATACTGTATAACGGACCTGGTGGACAGTGTCAGCAGACTGCTAAACTAGTATGAAGAAAGAAAAAAAATCACAACAGGTATACAATATAGATGGATGGATAGTATTACTTATACTTATGGACGACGAGTGACGAGTCGACACAGAGGTAGGTACAGCCGTGGCCTACCGTACTGCTGCTTAGTGCTTATATATAAATATAATATACTGTATAACGGACCTGGTGGACAGTGTCAGCAGACTGCTAAACTAGTATGAAGAAAGAAAAAAAAAACACCACAGGTATACAATGTAGATGGATGGATAGTATTACTTATACTTATGGACGACGAGTGACGAGTCGACACAGAGGTAGGTACAGCCGTGGCCTACCGTACTGCTGCTTAGTGCTTATATATAAATATAATATACTGTATAACGAACCTGGTGGACAGTGTCAGCAGACTGCTAAACTAGTATGAAGAAAGAAAAAAAAACACCACAGGTACACAATGTAGATGGATGGATAGTATTACTTATACTTATGGACGACGAGTGACGAGTCGACACAGAGGTAGGTACAGCCGTGGCCTACCGTACTGCTGCTTAGTGCTTATATATAAATATAATATACTGTATGACGGACCTGGTGGACAGTGTCAGCAGAGTGCTAAACTAGTATGAAGAAAGAAAAAAAAACACCACAGGTATACAATGTAGATGGATGGATAGTATTACTTATACTTATGGACGACGAGTGACGAGTCGACACAGAGGTAGGTACAGCCGTGGCCTACCGTACTGCTGCTTAGTGCTTATATATAAATATAATATACTGTATAACGGACCTGGTGGACAGTGTCAGCAGACTGCTAAACTAGTATGAAAAAAGAAAAAAAAAACATCACAGTGTTTTTCAGGCAGACAAACGTATACTGGACTGGTGGTCACTGTCAGCAAAACTGTGCACTGACTGTACTCCTGCTATAACTGCTCCCCAGTCCCCACAATTAGGCAGTGTGAGCAGGGCACTCAGCACAGATATATCATACAGCAGTGCAGCACACTGAGTGAGCACAGATATGGTGGAGCGTTTATTTTCAGGCAGAGAAACAACGGATTAAACTCAAAACCCTGCACTGTACTCCCTAACAGCTGCTCCCCGTCCCCAATCCTCCCCACAATTTATAACTAACTAAGTTCTACTATAACGGAGAGGACGCCAGCCACGTCCTCTCCCTATCAATCTCAATGCACGTGTGAAAATGGCGGCGACGCGCGGCTCCTTATATAGAATCCGAGTCTCGCGAGAATCCGACAGCGGGATGATGACGTTCGGGCGCGCTCGGGTTAACCGAGCAAGGCGGGAGGATCCGAGTCTGCTCTGACCCGTGCAAAAAAGGGTGAAGTTCGGGCGGGTTCGGATTCTGAGGAACCGAACCCTCTCATCACTAGTCCACATACCTCCCAACTTTGGTGGCTGATAAAGAGGTACATTGGCGGAGCCCCGCCGGAAATAGGGGGCATGGCCTCCAGAGAGGGTGTGGCTTCGCGGGAGTGCTGCGATCGCAAGCCACGCCCCAGTTTTCATCACTTTGGGAGCATGCCCAGCACTCTGTGAGCTGCTGTCATCCCTCCTCTTCCTCTGTCTCTAGTGAATAGACGCTGTGCGCACAGCATTTATTCACCTCTGCTCTGCTAACCAGAGCAGCGAGTACAGGAGCCTCCCAACTGCACCCCCCCCCCCCCCCAACTGCGGGACACTGTGGCCCGCAGGTGGGACATCGAGACAGTCCCAAAAAGACGGGACTGTCCTGCGAAAATTGGGACAGTTGGGAGGTATGCGTCCAGCATAACTACCGGCGCCCGTTCCCCCACCTGCACACACAAACCTTGCTGCTGAGTTAGTGTGTTGTGTAGGACTGGGGAGTGAAGACAGTCTGTCGCCACTGCTTCACAAGCTCTACCGTGTGAACAGCCTGGGAGGAGCTGATTCCGCTACATACAGCCAGCGGTCATAGTGTATGGACAGAGGATGCAGCTGCACATCGGTGAGCTGCATGATACATCGCTTGCCGGGAAGGGTTTCTAGGTACCCTCCCACCCCCGCGCGCGTGCCCGTACGGTATGTTGCTAATATTCCCCCACCCTTTTGAGTCTCCCCCACTCCCCCTGCCCTTTCCCACTCATCCTTCTCCTGTCTACTTTCCCTGTAACTAAATTTCTACTGGGAGGTGCTGAACTTTGTATACAGTCTCCCCCTGTTCTCACTCCTATCTCCCCCTATTTCTCCTCTCTCCTGTTACCCCCGTATACCCCTATTCTTCCGCTCTTTTTCTCTTTGCCATCTCCCCTATTCCTTCTCTCTCCCCTATCTCCCTTTGTTCCTTCTCTCTCTCCCCATCTCCCCTATTCCTTCTCTCTCTTCCATCTCCCTCTGTTCCTTCTCTCTCTCCCATCTCCCTCTGTTCCTTTTCTCTCTCCCATCTCCCTCTGTTGCTTCTCTCTATCCCATCTCCCTCTGTTCCTTCTCTCTCCCCCATCTCCCTCTGTTCCTTCTCTCTCTCCCATCTCCCTCTGTTGCTTCTCTCTATCCCATCTCCCTCTGTTCCTTCTCTCTCCCCCATCTCCATCTGTTCCTTCTCTCTCCCCCATCTCCATCTGTTCCTTCTCTCTCTCCCATCTCCCTCTGTTGCTTCTCTCTATCCCATCTCCCTCTGTTCCTTCTCTCTCCCCCATCTCCAGTTCCTTCTCTCTCTCCCATCTCCCTCTGTTGCTTCTCTCTCTCCCATCTCCCTCTGTTCCTTCTCTCTCTCTCCCATCTCCCTCTGTTCCTTCTCTCTCCCCCATCTCCATCTGTTCCTTCTCTCTCTCTCCCATCTCCCTCTGCTCCTTCTCTCTCTCTCTCCCATCTCCATCTGTTCATTCTCTCTCTCTCTCCCATCTCCTTCTGTTCCTTCTCTCTCTCCTATCTCCTTCTGTTCCTTCTCTCTCTCCCCCATCTCCCTCTGTTCCTTTTCTCTCTTCCATCTCCCCCTATTCATCTCTCTCTATCTGCTGTCTCCCCGTTCTTCCTCTTTCCCTCTGCGTTGTCTCTCCCCTTCTTCCTCGCTCTCTCTGGGTGGCATGTACTAACCTCTCCTGCAGCGTTAACTGGCTTTCTCAGCGGCCACCTGTCTCCTCCCCATCTCGGCGTTATTCCTGTACAGTACATAATGGTGGGAAATTCTCCTCCACTCTGTGTAATGCCGGTTATCTTTGGAAACATCAATAGCTGAATCGGCAGCAGTCACTCACTAAATTGGTCGGGGAAAGCAAGCAATGTAGTTTTCTCCCAGTTGTTTTAATTATGTGAATAAGACACTTGGCGCAGGCAAGCTGCACGGAACCTGGCGCGGTGAGAAGGGCTATTTTGTGCGACATGAGCACAGTATAAAGGACACATATGTACTAACTAGCAGGGCTGGCTCCAGACCTACTAGCAACCCAAGCAAGAAATTTTAAAGTGCCCCCTACCCCTCTAATGCCTAAGGCGTGCGCGCTCCTGAGAAAGTGGGCATGGTCTTGCAACTTTATATTATGAAACTCTAAATATATATTTATTTCCACACCCCCTGTACAGACACAATTAGCAGCTTACATATAACACCCACAGCAGTGTTACACACATATAACGTCCCCAGTATATTGGGGGTAATTCTGAGTTGATCGCAGCAGCAAGTTTGTTAGCAATTGGGAAAAACCATGTGCACTGCAGGGGAGGCAGATATAACATGTGCAGAGAGAGTTAGATTTGGGTGGGTTATTTTCGTTTCTGTGCATGGTAAATACTGACTGCTTTATTTTAACACTGTAATTTAGATTGCAGATTGAACACACCACACCCAAATCTAACTCTCTCTGCACATGTTATATCTGTCCCCCCAGCAGTGCACATGGTTTTGCCCAACTGCTAACAAAGTTGCTGCTGCGATCAACTCAATTGTCAGATACACAAAACGTTTCAGTAGAGTGCCAGATATACATACGCCCCCAATTGTGCCATGCCAGATACACAAATACCCCCACAGTGCTGCCAGATACACAAATACCCCCACAGTGCTGTCAGATACACATTATATGCCCCCAGCAGTGCTGCCAGATACATAAAAGCCCCAACAGTGCTGCCAGATACATAAATGCCCCAACAGTGCTACCAGATACATAAATGCCCCCACAGTGCTGCCAGATACATAAATGCCCCCACATTGGATGACAGACACACAAATGCCCCCACAGTGCTGCCAGATACATAAATGCCCCCACAGTGCTGCCAGATACACATTATATGCCCCCAGCACTGCTGCCAGATACATAAATGCCCACACAGTGTACGCCAAATACATAAATGCCCCCACAGTGTACGCCAAATACATAAATGCCTCCACAGTGGATGCCAGATACATAAATGCCCCCACAGTGGATGCCAGATACATAAATGCCCCCACAGTGCTACCAGATACATAAATGCCCCCAGAGTGCTGCCAGATACATAAATGCCCCCACAGTGCTGTCAGATACACAAATGCCCCCAGTGCCAGATAACAGTATCCAACTTCACTCCCGGGACCTCAGCTACATGCAGGCAGCAGGGACAAGATCGAGCTACGGCAGCAGGGACAAGAGACACCCATCCCGCCCTCAACCCCCAGACTGGACGACTCACCCGTGACCCACCACGATGTCGTCGGTGCTGCGGCTGCTCTCTCCCCGGTGCCAGTCATCTCAAATATTGCGCCAGTCCTTGAGCCAATCAGAGCTCGTGGCCCGGCAGCAGTGGCTCCTGATTGGCTGACGGCCAGCACCATATGTGAAATGGGCAGCCGCCCTTAAATAGCCGGCGCCCTGTTAGGCCGCTCCAGTCGAATGAGCCTGGAGCTGGCCCTGCTAACTAGATAGTAAGCTCTTGGTTTGAATGTCCCATCATGATGCCTACTGTGCTTTGAGCCTAATTCAGACCTGATCGCAGCAACATTTTTCTCTAATGGGCAAAACCATGTGCAGTGCAGGTGGGGCAGATGTAACATGTGCAGAGAGAGTTAGATTTGGGTGGGGTGTGTTCGGCTTCAAATTGAAATCTAAATTGCAATGTAGTGTGTGTCACCAGTAGCGGATCTTGCCACGGGCAAGCAGGACTTTTGCCCGGGGCGCCGCCTTCCGGAGGGCGCCGGCGCCATCCGGAGGGCGCCGCACCACGGCAAGATCCGCTGCTGATGTGCCGTGCGCCCCCCGCTGCCCGCTGTCCCCCGCCGTGAAGGGAACTAGACGCGTAGCGTCTAGTTTCCCTTCGTGGAGAGGACGTTTACTGTGCGGTGCGCGATGACGTCATCGCGCACTGCACAGCAAAGGTCCTCTCCACGAAGGGAACTAGACACAAAGCATCTAGTTCCCCTTCGTGGAGAGGACCTTTGCTGTGCGGTGCGCGATGACGTCATCGCGCACCGCACATCTTTCATCGGCGCTACTACTGTACAGGGGGCGTAAGTGACAACGCCCCCTGTATGAAGCCACGCCCCCATCGCCTGCCCGGGGCGCTCAAAACCCTGGAGCCGGCCCTGTGTGTCACATATTCACACACTCTGTCTGAATCTCCCAGTGTGTCACACGACCATGCTGGCCTATTCTCTCAGTGTGTCACACAGAATGGGCCTAATTCAAACCTGATCGCAGGCGTGCCTGGACCATTGGAGGAGTGGGCCACGGCGGCTGTGTGACCTTCACAGTGACAAGTAGCTCCTGCCAGCTCGCAAGATGCAGGGAGCTACTCCTAAAGTACAAAAGAATCACCGCTGTGCAATGCTTTTATACTTGTGTGGGAGGGGGGGTCGGGTCTGACATGGGGGGAGGACTAGCCCTGTGCTGGGCGTCCCCCCACATGTCTGAAGACTGATCGTAGATGTGCTAAAAGAGTTTTATGGTAAGAACTTACTCTTGTTAAAACTCTTTCTGCAAGGTACACTGGGCTCCACAGGTCTGGACAATGGGGTGTAGAGTAGGCTCTTGATCCGAGGCACCAACAGGATCAAAGCTTTGACCTTCTTCCCAAGATGCATAGCGCCGCCTCCTATATCACCCCGCCTCCCAGCACAGGAGCTCAGTTTAGTTAACCAGCCAAATGCAGTAGCAGGAAAAGAGACGACAACGGTTAGTAGCCACATACACCACACTCTCACAACAAGAGAAGTGTCAGCGGCTAATGCCATATCAACCCAAAAAAGCTAAGTGAGTCAGGGTGGGCGCCTTGTGGAGCCCAGTGTACCTCGCAGAAAGAGTTTTAACAAGGGTAAGTTCTTACCATAAGACTCATTTTCTGCTGCGGGGTACACGGGGCTCCACAAGTCTGGACAATGGGGATGTCCTAAAGCACTTCCTTATGGGAGGGGACGCACTGTAGCGGGTACAAGAACCTGGCATCCAAAGGAAGCATCCTGGGAAGCGGCAGTATCGAAGGCATAGAACCTTATGAACGTGTTCCCGGAGGACCACGTAGCCGCCTTGCACAATTGATCAAGGGTCGCACCATGATGGGCCGCCCAAGAAGGTCCAACAGACCGAGTAGAATGGGCCGTAATGTGAACAGGAGCTGACAGACCAGCCTTCACATAAGCATGCGCAATCACCATTCTGATCCGCCTGGCCAGGGTCTACTTGTGAGCAGGCCAGCCACGTTTGTGAAATCCAAACAAAACAAAGAGAGAATCAGACTTTCGAATAAAAGCAGTTCTCTTCACATAGATACGGAGAGCCCGTACCACATCCAAAGACTCTTGGGAGACAAATCAGGAGAGACAAAAGCTGGAACCACAATCTCCTGGTTAAGGTGGAACGAAGAAACCACCTTAGGCAAATATCCGAGATGAGTCCTAAGAACCGCCCGGTCACGGCGTAAAATCAGATATGAGGAACTACAAGACAAGGCACCCAAATCCGACACTCTTCTAGCAGAGGCAATAACCAACAGAAACACCACCTTAAGGGAAAGCCACTTAAGGTCAGCTGTACCAAGAGGTTCAAATGGAGACTCTTGTAACGCCTCCAAAACCACCGACAAGTCCCAAGGAGCCACAGGCGGGACATAGGGAGGTTGGATACGCAACACACCCTGAGTGAAAGTATGAACATCAGGTAAAGTCGCAATTTTTCTCTGAAACCACACCGACAAGGCAGAATTATGAACCTTGAGGGAGGCCATACGCAGGCTTAAATCTAGGCCCTGCTGTAGAAAAGCCAAAAGTTTGGCTGTACTAAACTTGGAAGCGTCATAATGGTTAGATGCGCACCAAACAAAGTAAGAATGCCAGACCCGATGGTAAATCCGAGCAGAGGCCGGTTTCCGGGCCCGCAACATAGTTTTAATGACCTCTTCAGAAAAACCCTTAGCTCTTAAGATGGAAGCTTCAAGAGCCAAGCCGTCAAAGACAGCTGGGCTAGGTCCTGGTAGACACAGGGGCCCTGAACGAGGAGGTCTGGGCGTTGTGGAAGTAGAAGTGAACGCTCTGACTATAGGCCTTGCAGGTCTGAGAACCAGTGCCGTCTGGGACACGCCGGAGCTATGAGAAGCAGATTTCCTTTTTCTTGCTTGAACTTCCGAATTACCCTGGGCAGGAGTGACACCGGAGGGAACACGTACGGCAGCCGAAACCTCCACGGCACTGCCAGCGCATCCACGAATGCTGCTTCAGGATCCCTTGTCCTTGCTCCGAAGACCGGAACCTTGTGATTGTGTCGATACGCCATCGGATCCACATCTGGAAGACCCCACCTTTCCACGAGGAGTTGAAACACTTCTGGATGGAGGCCCCACTCATTGGCATGCACTTCCTGACGACTGAGAAAGTCTGCTTCCCAATTCAGGACTCCCAGAATGAATATTGCCGATATTGCCGGTAGATGGCGTTCTGCCCAACGTAGAATCCGTGCGGCTTCCTTCATTGCCAAACGGCTTCGAGTGCCGCCTTGATGATTTATGTAAGCCACTGTAGTGGCGTTGTCCTTGAACAGGACGGTTCTGAATCAAATGCTGGGCTAGGTTCAATGCATTGAAGACCGCCCGCAATTTCAGAATGTTGATCGAGATGAGAGATTCCTCCTTGGTCCACCGACCCTGCAAGGAGTGCTGCTCCAGCACCGCGCCCCAACCTCTTAGACTGGCATCTGTCGTCAACAGGACCCAGTTGGATATCCAGAAGGGACGGCCTCTGCACAATTATCAGTACTGGAGCCACCAAAGCAGCGACAGACGGACCTCCGGAGTCAAAGAGATCATTTGAGACCTAATCCGGTGAGGCAGGCCATCCCACTTGGCTAGAATCAGCTTCTGGAGGGGGCGAGAATGGAATTGAGCATACTCCACCATGTCGAATGCTGATACCATGAGGCCCAGCACCTGCATTGCCGAATGTATCGACACTTGCGGACGAGAAAGGAAGCAACGAATCCTGTCCTGAAGTTTCAGGACTTTCTCCTGAGACAAGAACAACCTCTGGTTGTGAGTGTCCAACAGCGCTCCCAGATGCACCATGCTCTGAGCAGGGACCAGGGAGGATTTCTTCCAGTTGATGAGCCACCCGTGGGCTTGTAGAAACCGGACCGTCATATCCAGATGACGCAGGAGAAGATCTGGGGAATTTGCCAGGATTAACAAGTCGTCCAGATACGGCAGTATCCTGACCCCTTGACGGCGGAGTACCACCGTCATCACCGCCATAACTTTGGTGAAGACTCGCGGAGCCATTGTTAAACCAAAAGGTAACGCCCGAAACTGGTAATGGAGGTTGCCAATAGCGAACCTCAGGTATTGTTGATGTGACACTGCTATAGGAATATGCAGGTAAGCATCCTGTATGTCCAGGGAGACCATGTAGTCCCCAGGTTCCAAGGCTAGCACTATAGAGCGAAGGGTTTCCATACGGAACTTGGAAACCTTCACAAACTTGTTCAGTGCCTTGAGGTTGAAAATGGGCCGGCAGGACCCATTCGGTTTTGGGACTAGAAACAGCGGAGAATAGTACCCCCGGACCCTCTGAGCAAGAGGCACCTGTACTACGACTCCTGAATGCAGGAGGGTCTGTACCACCGAATGCAGAGTGTTTGCCTTTGTCTGGTCCGACGGGACGTCTGTCTGGCAAAATCGATGAGGGGGTCGGTTTTTGAATGGCTATGGCGTAACCTCGAGTGACGACTTCCCATACCCAGGCATCTGAACTGGTCTTCAACCATTCCTGGGTATACTCTAGAAGCCGGCCCCCCACCCTGAGATCTCCCAGGGGGAGGCCCGCCCCGTCATGCGGCAGGCTTATCGGTCTTGGCTGCAGGCTGACGGGCAGCTTCGGCTTACCAGGTTTGAAAGTGCGGGCCTGCTTATGGTACACCTGACCTTTTACTTTACCTGAAGGACGAAAGGGGCGAAAGGACGTGCCTTTGGCCTTCAACACAGAAAGAGCTGTATTAGGCAGACAGGCAGTTTTGGCAGTAGCCAAGTCAGCCACTATCTTATTTAAGTCCTCCCCAAACAGAATATCCCCCTTGAAATGGAGTACCTCCAGGGTTTTCCACAGACCAGGATCTCAGCCACAATATCCTGCGAGCCAGGACTGACGTAGTAGAGGCCTTGGCTGCTAGGATATCGGCATCAGAAGCCGCCTCTTTAATATAGCGAGAAGCTGTGACAATATATGACAAGCATTGTCTAGCATGGTCAGAGGAGATTTCAGCTTCTAACTCCAAGGCCCATGCTTCAATAGCCTCTGCCGCCCCTGTAGTTGCAATAGTGGGCCTTTGTGCAGCACCCGTGAGAGTGTAAATCGCTTTTAGACAACCCTCGACACGTTTATCCGTAGGCTCTTTTAGAGACGTGATGGTAGTGACAGGTAGAGCTGAGAAAACCACCATCCTAGCCACATGTGAGTCTACTGGAGGAGGCGTTTCCCAATTCTTAGACAGCTCTGGCGCGAGGGGATAGCGAGCCAGCATCTTCTTTTGAGGCACAAACTTCGTACCCGGGCTTTGACGTATATCCACTAGGTGGTCAGAGTGAGGTAAAACTTGTTTAATCACCGTCTGACGCTTGAACCTATCTGGTTTCTTAGGAGGAACGGATGGCTCGGGATCATCCGTAATCTGCAGAATTAACTTAATAGCCTCTAAAAGATTAGGAACATCCACATGTGAACTACCCTCCCCATCAGCGGTATCTGAGTCAGAACCTGTGGGGTCAGTGTATGTACTGTCTTCATCAGACGAGGTGTCAGTGACAGCAGTGGATTATGAGGAGACGAGCGCTCGCTTAGAGGACCTCTTGGACTTAGGCGAGCGTTGGTCAGGCTTTTTAGTAGTCAGGGACTGGTTCAACTTCTTTAATTGAGCAGATAAATCATCCGCCCATGGCGGGTTAGCTGCAGGGACCACATACGGTTGTACCGGCATTGGGGGTCCCGTTGGGGGTGTTAGTTTATGAACTAGCATATGCAGAAGCGTGGAAAAAGCGGCCCACGGAGGGTCAGTATGTGCCTCCGTTGCCATAGTCCCACTGGGGGGCAAGGAGCCCCCAGAACCAGAGCCCACAGCTGCTATATTTTCCCCATATGTGCCTGTGGCTTCAGCAACACCTGCAGTGTGTTCCGCCCCAGAACCGTTACCCTCAGAAGCAGACATGATATAACTTGCAGTATGAGGTAACACAGTACAATTATTAGCAGCACTATATCCCTAAACCCAAGCCCCTGCGCAGTGTAGTCAGCAACAGCAGAGATAAAGGAGAGATATGGTGACAAAATCACAGAGAAAAATACGTAATACAGTATATCCTTGTGAAAATCATATATTAAATAACACCTGACGCACCAAGCCCCCTCAGGTTATAGAATATAGAGATAGCAAGTTGAGTGAAAGACACGAGATGGACACCACTCAGCTATCAATGCACACACAAATAGTCAGAGTTTGTACAATGCAGAGGTTATTACAGACAATAATACTGTACTGGACTAGCTTACACAGCTATATAGTCAGTAGATATAACACTACACAGTAAGAAACTGGATGTATATCACAAGGTAATTGTACTATAAACCCATGACTAAATTAGAGATGAGCGGGTTCGGTTTCTCTGAATCCGAACCCGCCAGAACTTCATGGTTTTTTTCACGGGTCCGAGCAGACTCGGATCTTCCCGCCTTGCTCGGTTAACCCGAGCGCGCCCGAACGTCATCATGACGCTGTCGGATTCTCGCGAGGCTCGGATTCTATCGCGAGACTCGGATTCTATATAAGGAGCCGCGCGTCGCCGCCATTTTCACACGTGCATTGAGATTGATAGGGAGAGGACGTGGCTGGCGTCCTCTCCATTTAGATTATAAGAGACTGAGAGAGATTTACTGGAGCTGACTAGGAGGAGTACTGTTACTGTAGAAGTGTAGAGACTGAGTGGAGAGAGTTTACTAGTGAGGACAGTGCAGTTTACTTTATAATCCGTTCTCTGCCTGAAAAAAGCGATACACAGCACACAGTGACTCAGTCACATACCATATCTGTGTGCACTGCTCAGGCTCAGGCCAGTGTGCTGCATCATCTATTATCTATATATAATATTATATATATCTGTCTGACTGCTCAGCTCACACAGCTTATAATTGTGGGGGAGACTGGGGAGCACTACTGCAGTGCCAGTTATAGGTTATAGCAGGAGCCAGGAGTACATAATATATTATATAGTGAGTGACCACCAGACACACAGTGCAGTTTATTTAATATATCCGTTCTCTGCCTGAAAAAAGCGATACACACAGTGACTCAGTCAGTCACATACCATATCTGTGTGCACTGCTCAGGCTCAGGCCAGTGTGCTGCATCATCTATTATCTATATATAATATTATATATATCTGTCTGACTGCTCAGCTCACACAGCTTATAATTGTGGGGGAGACTGGGGAGCACTACTGCAGTGCCAGTTATAGGTTATAGCAGGAGCCAGGAGTACATAATATATTATATAGTGAGTGACCACCAGACACACAGTGCAGTTTATTTAATATATCCGTTCTCTGCCTGAAAAAAGCGATACACACAGTGACTCAGTCAGTCACATACCATATCTGTGTGCACTGCTCAGGCTCAGGCCAGTGTGCTGCATCATCTATATATATTATATATCTGTCTGACTGCTCAGCTCACACAGCTTATAATTGTGGGGGAGACTGGGGAGCACTACTGCAGTGCCAGTTATAGGTTATAGCAGGAGCCAGGAGTACATATTATATTAAAATTAAACAGTGCACACTTTTGCTGCAGGAGTGCCACTGCCAGTGTGACTGACCAGTGACCTGACCACACTGACCACCAGTATAGTTAGTAGTATACTTATATTGTGATTGCCTGAAAAAGTTAAACACTCGTCGTGTGACTTCACTTGTGTGTTTTTTTTTTTTTATTCTATAAAAATAAAACTCATTCTGCTGACAGACAGTGTCCAGCAGGTCCGTCATTATATAATATATAATATATACCTGTCCGGCTGCAGTAGTGATATATATATATTTTTTATATCATTTATCATCCAGTCGCAGCAGACACAGTACGGTAGTTCACGGCTGTGGCTACCTCTGTGTCTCTGCACTCGGCAGGCAGTCCGTCCATAATTGTAATACCACCTAACCGTGGATTTTTTTCATTCTTCTTTATACATACATAGTTACATAGACATCTTCTCTTTATCAACCAGTCTATATTAGCTGCAGACACAGTACAGTACGGTAGTTCACGGCTGTGGCTACCTCTGTGTCTGCACTCGGCAGGCAGTCCGTCCATAATTGTATACCACCTAACCGTGGTTTTTTTTCATTCTTCTTTATACATACATAGTTACATAGACATCTTCTCTTTATCAACCAGTCTATATTAGCTGCAGACACAGTACAGTACGGTAGTTCACGGCTGTGGCTACCTCTGTGTCTGCACTCGGCAGGCAGTCCGTCCATAATTGTATACCACCTAACCGTGGATTTTTTTCAGTCTTCTTTATACATACATAGTTACATAGACATCTTCTCTTTATCAACCAGTCTATATTAGCTGCAGACACAGTACAGTACGGTAGTTCACGGCTGTGGCTACCTCTGTGTCTGCAGTCGGCAGGCAGTCCATAATTGTATACTAGTATCCATCTCCATTGTTTACCTGAGGTGCCTTTTAGTTGTGCCTATTAAAATATGGAGAACAAAAATGTTGAGGTTCCAAAATTAGGGAAAGATCAAGATCCACTTCCACCTCGTGCTGAAGCTGCTGCCACTAGTCATGGCCGAGACGATGAAATGCCAGCAACGTCGTCTGCCAAGGCCGATGCCCAATGTCATAGTACAGAGCATGTCAAATCCAAAACACCAAATATCAGAAAAAAAAGGACTCCAAAACCTAAAATAAAATTGTCGGAGGAGAAGCGTAAACTTGCCAATATGCCATTTACCACACGGAGTGGCAAGGAACGGCTGAGGCCCTGGCCTATGTTCATGGCTAGTGGTTCAGCTTCACATGAGGATGGAAGCACTCAGCCTCTCGCTAGAAAAATGAAAAGACTCAAGCTGGCAAAAGCAGCACAGCAAAGAACTGTGCATTCTTCGAAATCCCAAATCCACAAGGAGAGTCCAATTGTGTCGGTTGCGATGCCTGACCTTCCCAACACTGGACGTGAAGAGCATGCGCCTTCCACCATTTGCACGCCCCCTGCAAGTGCTGGAAGGAGCACCCGCAGTCCAGTTCCTGATAGTCAGATTGAATATGTCAGTGTTGAAGTACACCAGGATGAGGAGGATATGGGTGTTGCTGGCGCCGGGGAGGAAATTGACCAGGAGGATTCTGATGGTGAGGTGGTTTGTTTAAGTCAGGCACCCGGGGAGACACCTGTTGTCCGTGGGAGGAATATGGCCGTTGACATGCCAGGTGAAAATACCAAAAAAATCAGCTCTTCGGTGTGGAGGTATTTCACCAGAAATGCGGACAACAGGTGTCAAGCCGTGTGTTCCCTTTGTCAAGCTGTAATAAGTAGGGGTAAGGACGTTAACCACCTCGGAACATCCTCCCTTATACGTCACCTGCAGCGCATTCATAATAAGTCAGTGACAAGTTCAAAAACTTTGGGTGACAGCGGAAGCAGTCCACTGACCAGTAAATCCCTTCCTCTTGTAACCAAGCTCACGCAAACCACCCCACCAACTCCCTCAGTGTCAATTTCCTCCTTCCCCAGGAATGCCAATAGTCCTGCAGGCCATGTCACTGGCAATTCTGACGAGTCCTCTCCTGCCTGGGATTCCTCCGATGCATCCTTGCGTGTAACGCCTACTGCTGCTGGCGCTGCTGTTGTTGCCGCTGGGAGTCGATGGTCATCCCAGAGGGGAAGTCGTAAGCCCACTTGTACTACTTCCAGTAAGCAATTGACTGTTCAACAGTCCTTTGCGAGGAAGATGAAATATCACAGCAGTCATCCTACTGCAAAGCGGATAACTGAGGCCTTGACAACTATGTTGGTGTTAGACGTGCGTCCGGTATCCGCCGTTAGTTCACAGGGAACTAGACAATTTATTGAGGCAGTGTGCCCCCGTTACCAAATACCATCTAGGTTCCACTTCTCTAGGCAGGCGATACCGAGAATGTACACGGACGTCAGAAAAAGACTCACCAGTGTCCTAAAAAATGCAGTTGTACCCAATGTCCACTTAACCACGGACATGTGGACAAGTGGAGCAGGGCAGGGTCAGGACTATATGACTGTGACAGCCCACTGGGTAGATGTATGGACTCCCGTCGCAAGAACAGCAGCGGCGGCACCAGTAGCAGCATCTCGCAAACGCCAACTCTTTCCTAGGCAGGCTACGCTTTGCATCACCGCTTTCCAGAATACGCACACAGCTGAAAACCTCTTACGGCAACTGAGGAAGATCATCGCGGAATGGCTTACCCCAATTGGACTCTCCTGTGGATTTGTGGCATCGGACAACGCCAGCAATATTGTGTGTGCATTAAATATGGGCAAATTCCAGCACGTCCCATGTTTTGCACATACCTTGAATTTGGTGGTGCAGAATTTTTTTAAAAACGACAGGGGCGTGCAAGAGATGCTGTCGGTGGCCAGAAGAATTGCGGGACACTTTCGGCGTACAGGCACCACGTACAGAAGACTGGAGCACCACCAAAAACTACTGAACCTGCCCTGCCATCATCTGAAGCAAGAAGTGGTAACGAGGTGGAATTCAACCCTCTATATGCTTCAGAGGTTGGAGGAGCAGCAAAAGGCCATTCAAGCCTATACAATTGAGCACGATATAGGAGGTGGAATGCACCTGTCTCAAGTGCAGTGGAGAATGATTTCAACGTTGTGCAAGGTTCTGATGCCCTTTGAACTTGCCACACGTGAAGTCAGTTCAGACACTGCCAGCCTGAGTCAGGTCATTCCCCTCATCAGGCTTTTGCAGAAGAAGCTGGAGGCATTGAAGAAGGAGCTAAAAGGGAGCGATTCCGCTAGGCATGTGGGACTTGTGGATGCAGCCCTTAATTCGCTTAACAAGGATTCACGGGTGGTCAATCTGTTGAAATCAGAGCACTACATTTTGGCCACCGTGCTCGATCCTAGATTTAAAGCCTACCTTGGATCTCTCTTTCCGGCAGACACAAGTCTGCTGGGGTTGAAAGACCTGCTGGTGACAAAATTGTCAAGTCAAGCGGAACGCGACCTGTCAACATCTCCTCCTTCACATTCTCCCGCAACTGGGGGTGCGAGGAAAAGGCTCAGAATTCCGAGCCCACCCGCTGGCGGTGATGCAGGGCAGTCTGGAGCGACTGCTGATGCTGACATCTGGTCCGGACTGAAGGACCTGACAACGATTACGGACATGTCGTCTACTGTCACTGCATATGATTCTCTCAACATTGATAGAATGGTGGAGGATTATATGAGTGACCGCATCCAAGTAGGCACGTCACACAGTCCGTACTTATACTGGCAGGAAAAAGAGGCAATTTGGAGGCCCTTGCACAAACTGGCTTTATTCTACCTAAGTTGCCCTCCCACAAGTGTGTACTCCGAAAGAGTGTTTAGTGCCGCCGCTCACCTTGTCAGCAATCGGCGTACGAGGTTACATCCAGAAAATGTGGAGAAGATGATGTTCATTAAAATGAATTATAATCAATTCCTCCGCGGAGACATTGACCAGCAGCAATTGCCTCCACAAAGTACACAGGGAGCTGAGATGGTGGATTCCAGTGGGGACGAATTGATAATCTGTGAGGAGGGGGATGTACACGGTGATATATCGGAGGGTGAAGATGAGGTGGACATCTTGCCTCTGTAGAGCCAGTTTGTGCAAGGAGAGATTAATTGCTTCTTTTTTGGGGGGGGTCCAAACCAACCCGTCATATCAGTCACAGTCGTGTGGCAGACCCTGTCACTGAAATGATGGGTTGGTTAAAGTGTGCATGTCCTGTTTTGTTTATACAACATAAGGGTGGGTGGGAGGGCCCAAGGACAATTCCATCTTGCACCTCTTTTTTCTTTTCTTTTTCTTTGCATCATGTGCTGATTGGGGAGGGTTTTTTGGAAGGGACATCCTGCGTGACACTGCAGTGCCACTCCTAGATGGGCCCGGTGTTTGTGTCGGCCACTAGGGTCGCTAATCTTACTCACACAGTCAGCTACCTCATTGCGCCTCTTTTTTTCTTTGCGTCATGTGCTGTTTGGGGAGGGTTTTTTGGAAGGGACATCCTGCGTGACACTGCAGTGCCACTCCTAGATGGGCCCGGTGTTTGTGTCGGCCACTAGGGTCGCTAATCTTACTCACACAGCTACCTCATTGCGCCTCTTTTTTTCTTTGCGTCATGTGCTGTTTGGGGAGGGTTTTTTGGAAGGGACATCCTGCGTGACACTGCAGTGCCACTCCTAGATGTGCCCGGTGTTTGTGTCGGCCACTAGGGTCGCTAATCTTACTCACACAGCTACCTCATTGCGCCTCTTTTTTTCTTTGCGTCATGTGCTGTTTGGGGAGGGTTTTTTGGAAGGGCCATCCTGCGTGACACTGCAGTGCCACTCCTAGATGGGCCCGGTGTTTGTGTCGGCCACTAGGGTCGCTAATCTTACTCACACAGCTACCTCATTGCGCCTCTTTTTTTCTTTGCGTCATGTGCTGTTTGGGGAGGGTTTTTTGGAAGGGACATCCTGCGTGACACTGCAGTGCCACTCCTAGATGGGCCCGGTGTTTGTGTCGGCCACTAGGGTCGCTTATCTTACTCACACAGCGACCTCTGTGCAAATTTTAGGACTAAAAATAATATTGTGAGGTGTGAGGTATTCAGAATAGACTGAAAATGAGTGTAAATTATGGTTTTTGAGGTTAATAATACTTTGGGATCAAAATGACCCCCAAATTCTATGATTTAAGCTGTTTTTTAGTGTTTTTTGAAAAAAACACCCGAATCCAAAACACACCCGAATCCGACAAAAAAAATTCGGTGAGGTTTTGCCAAAACGCGTTCGAACCCAAAACACGGCCGCGGAACCGAACCCAAAACCAAAACACAAAACCCGAAAAATTTCAGGCGCTCATCTCTAGACTAAATGCACTCTTTCTTACTAACACTGACTAAAAAGGCAGGTAGAATTAGAGATGTACACCGGAAATTTTTCGGGTTTTGTGTTTTGGTTTTGGGTTCGGATCCGCGGCCGTGTTTTGGGTTCGAACGCGTTTTGGCAAAACCTCACCGAATTTTTTTTGTCGGATTCGGGTGTGTTTTGGATTCGGGTGTTTTTTTCAAAAAACCCTAAAAAACAGCTTAAATCATTGAATTTGGGGGTCATTTTGATCCCATAGTATTATTAACCTCAATAACCATAATTTACACTCATTTTCAGTCTATTCTGAACACCTCACACCTCACAATATTATTTTTAGTCCTAAAATTTGCACCGAGGTCGCTGGATGACTAAGCTCAGCGACCCAAGTGGCCGACACAAACACCTGGCCCATCTAGGAGTGGCACTGCAGTGTCACGCAGGATGGCCCTTCCAAAAAACACTCCCCAAACAGCACATGATGCAAAGAAAAAAAGAGGCGCAATGAGGTAGCTGTGTGACTAAGCTCAGCGACCCAAGTGGCCGACACAAACACCTGGCCCATCTAGGAGTGGCACTGCAGTGTCACGCAGGATGGCCCTTCCAAAAAACACTCCCCAAACAGCACATGACGCAAAGAAAAAAAGAGGCGCAATGAGGTAGCTGTGTGACTAAGCTCAGCGACCCAAGTGGCCGACACAAACACCTGGCCCATCTAGGAGTGGCACTGCAGTGTCACGCAGGATGGCCCTTCCAAAAAACACTCCCCAAACAGCACATGACGCAAAGAAAAAAAGAGGCGCAATGAGGTAGCTGTGTGACTAAGCTCAGCGACCCAAGTGGCCGACACAAACACCTGGCCCATCTAGGAGTGGCACTGCAGTGTCACGCAGGATGGCCCTTCCAAAAAACCCTCCCCAAACAGCACATGACGCAAAGAAAAAAAGAGGCGCAATGAGGTAGCTGTGTGACTAAGCTCAGCGACCCAAGTGGCCGACACAAACACCTGGCCCATCTAGGAGTGGCACTGCAGTGTCACGCAGGATGGCCCTTCCAAAAAACACTCCCTAAAACAGCACATGACGCAAAGAAAAAAAGAGGCGCAATGAGGTAGCTGTGTGACTAAGCTCAGCGACCCAAGTGGCCGACACAAACAGCTGGCCCATCTAGGAGTGGCACTGCAGTGTCACGCAGGATGGCCCTTCCAAAAAACACTCCCCAAACAGCACATGACGCAAAGAAAAAAAGAGGCGCAATGAGGTAGCTGTGTGACTAAGCTCAGCGACCCAAGTGGCCGACACAAACACCTGGCCCATCTAGGAGTGGCACTGCAGTGTCACGCAGGATGGCCCTTCCAAAAAACACTCCCTAAAACAGCACATGACGCAAAGAAAAAAAGAGGCGCAATGAGGTAGCTGTGTGACTAAGCTCAGCGACCCAAGTGGCCGACACAAACAGCTGGCCCATCTAGGAGTGGCACTGCAGTGTCACGCAGGATGGCCCTTCCAAAAAATACTCCCCAAACAGCACATGACGCAAAGAAAAATTAAAGAAAAAAGAGGTGCAAGATGGAATTGTCCTTGGGCCCTCCCACCCACCCTTATGTTGTATAAACAGGACATGCACACTTTAACCAACCCATCATTTCAGTGACAGGGTCTGCCACACGACTGTGACTGAAATGACGGGTTGGTTTGGACCCCCACCAAAAAAGAAGCAATTAATCTCTCCTTGCACAAACTGGCTCTACAGAGGCAAGATGTCCACCTCATCATCATCCTCCGATTCATCACCGTGTACATCCCCCTCCTCACAGATTATCAATTCGTCCCCATTGGAATCCACCATCACAGCTCCCTGTGTACTTTCTGGAGGCAATTGCTGCTGGTGAATGTCTCCACGGAGGAATTGATTATAATTCATTTTAATGAACATCATCTTCTCCACATTTTCTGGAAGTAACCTCGTACGCCGATTGCTGACAAGGTGAGCGGCGGCACTAAACACTCTTTCGGAGTACACACTTGTGGGAGGGCAACTTAGGTAGAATAAAGCCAGTTTGTGCAAGGGCCTCCAAATTGCCTCTTTTTCCTGTCAGTATACGTACGGACTGTCTGACGTGCCTACTTGGATGCGGTCACTCATATAATCCTCCACCATTCTTTCAATGGTGAGAGAATCATATGCAGTGACAGTAGACGACATGTCAGTAATCGTTGGCAGGTCCTTCAGTCCGGACCAGATGTCAGCATCAGCAGTCGCTCCAGACTGCCCTGCATCACCGCCAGCGGGTGGGCTCGGAATTCTGAGCCTTTTCCTCGCACCCCCAGTTGCGGGAGAATGTGAAGGAGGAGATGTTGACAGGTCGCGTTCCGCTTGACTTGACAATTTTCTCACCAGCAGTTCTTTGAACCCCTGCAGACTTGTGTCTGCCAGAAAGAGAGATCCAACGTAGGTTTTAAATCTAGGATCGAGCACGGTGGCCAAAATGTAGTGCTCTGATTTCAACAGATTGACCACCCGTGAATCCTGGTTAAGCGAATGAAGGGCTCCATCCACAAGTCCCACATGCCTAGCGGAATCGCTCTGTCTTAGCTCCTCCTTCAATGTCTCCAGCTTCTTCTGCAAAAGCCTGATGAGGGGAATGACCTGACTCAGGCTGGCAGAGTCTGAACTGACTTCACGTGTGGCAAGTTCAAAAGGTTGCAGAACCTTGCACAACGTTGAAATCATTCTCCACTGCGCTTGAGACAGGTGCATTCCACCTCCTATATCGTGGTCAGATGTATAGGCTTGAATGGCCTTTTGCTGCTCCTCCATCCTCTGAAGCATATAGAGGGTTGAATTCCACCTCGTTACCACTTCTTGCTTTAGATGATGGCAGGGCAGGTTCAGGCGTTTTTGGTGTTGCTCCAGTCTTCTGTACGTGGTGCCTGTACGCCAAAAGTGTCCCGCAATTCTTCTGGCCACCGACAGCATCTCTTGCACGCCCCTGTCGTTTTTTAAATAATTCTGCACCACCAAATTCAAGGTATGTGCAAAACATGGGACGTGCTGGAATTTGCCCAGATATAATGCATGCACAATATTGCTGGCGTTGTCCGATGCCACAAATCCACAGGAGAGTCCAATTGGGGTAAGCCATTCTGCGATGATCTTCCTCAGTTGCCGTAAGAGGTTTTCAGCTGTGTGCGTATTCTGGAAAGCGGTGATACAAAGCGTAGCCTGCCTAGGAAAGAGTTGGCGTTTGCGAGATGCTGCTACTGGTGCCGCCGCTGCTGTTCTTGCGGCGGGAGTCAATACATCTACCCAGTGGGCTGTCACAGTCATATAGTCCTGAGTCTGCCCTGCTCCACTTGTCCACATGTCCGTGGTTAAGTGGACATTGGGTACAACTGCATTTTTTAGGACACTGGTGAGTCTTTTTCTGAGGTCTGTGTACATTTTCGGTATCGCCTGCCTAGAGAAATGGAACCTAGATGGTATTTGGTACCGGGGACACAGTACCTCAATCAAGTCTCTAGTTGGCTCTGAAGTAACGATGGATACCGGAATCACGTTTCTCACCGCCCAGGATGCCAAGGCCTCAGTTATCCGCTTTGCAGCAGGATGACTGCTGTGATAATTCATCTTCCTCGCAAAGGACTATTGGACAGTCAATTGCTTGGTGGAAGTAGTAAAAGTGGTCTTACGACTTCCCCTCTGGGATGACCATCGACTCCCAGCAGCAACAACAGCAGCGCCAGCAGCAGTAGGCGTTACACGCAAGGATGGTGGAAGGCGCATGCTCTTCACGTCCAGTGTTGGGAAGGCCAGGCATCGCAACCGACACAATTGGACTCTCCTTGTGGATTTGTGATTTCGAAGAACGCACAGTTCTTTGCTGTGCTTTTGCCAGCTTAAGTCTTTTAATTTTTCTAGCGAGAGGCTGAGTGCTTCCATCCTCATGTGAAGCTGAACCACTAACCATGAACATAGACAGGGCCTCAGCCGTTCCTTGCCACTCCGTGTGGTAAATGGCATATTGGCAAGTTTACGCTTCTCCTCCGACGATTTTAATTTAGATTTTTGAGTCCTTTTTTTACTGATCTTTTGTGTTTTGGATTTTACATGCTCTGTACTATGACATTGGGCATCGGCCTTGGCAGACGACGTTGATGGAATTTCATCGTCTCGGCCATGACTAGTGGCAGCAGCTTCAGCACGAGGTGGAAGTGGATCTTGATCTTTCCCTATTTTTGGAACCTCAACATTTTTGTTCTCCATATTTTAATAGGCACAACTAAAAGGCACCTCAGGTAAACAATGGAGATGGATGGATACTAGTATACTTATGGATGACGAGTGACTGACGACACAGAGGTAGCTACAGCCGTGGACTACCGTACTGCGTCTGCTAGTATAGAGATGATAATGATATAAAAAAAATATATATATAACTACTCTAGGTATATATAATATAATGACGGACCTGGTGGACACTGTCAGCAGACTCCTAAACTACTAGTATGAAGAAGATAGAAAAAAAAAACCACCACAGGTAGGTATACAATTATGGACGAGTGACGACACAGAGGTAGGTACAGCCGTGGCCTACCGTACTGCGTCTGCTAGTATAGATAATATACTAAATATATTACTACTGTAGGTATATAATATAATGACGGACCTGGTGGACACTGTCAGCAGACTCCTAAACTACTAGTATGAAGAAGATAGAAAAAAAAAACCCACCACAGGTATGTATACAATTATGGACGAGTGACGACACAGAGGTGGGTACAGCCGTGGCCTACCGTACTGCGTCTGCTAGTATAGATAATATACTAAATATATTACTACTGTAGGTATATAATATAATGACGGACCTGTTGGACACTGTCAGCAGACTCCTAAACTACTAGTATGAAGAAGATAGAAAAAAAAACCCACCACAGGTAGGTATACAATTATGGACGAGTGACGACACAGAGGTAGGTACAGCCGTGGCCTACCGTACTGCATCTGCTAGTATAGATAATATACTAAATATATTACTACTGTAGGTATATAATATAATGACGGACCTGGTGGACACTGTCAGCAGACTCCTAAACTACTAGTATGAAGAAGATAGAAAAAAAAAACCCACCACAGGTAGGTAGGTATACAATTATGGACGAGCACTGACGACACAGAGATAGCCACAGCCGTGGACTACCGTACTGCGTCTGCTAGTATAGATAATATAATAAATATATTACTACTGTAGGTATATAATATAATGACGGACCTGGTGGACACTGTCAGCAGACTCCTAAACTACTAGTATGAAGAAGATAGAAAAAAAAACCCCACCACAGGTAGGTAGGTATACAATAATGGACGAGCACTGACGACACAGAGGTAGGTACAGCCGTGGCCTACCGTACTGCGTCTGCTAGTATAGATAATATACTAAATATATTACTACTGTAGGTATATAATATAATGACGGACCTGGTGGACACTGTCAGCAGACTCCTAAACTACTAGTATGAAGAAGATAGAAAAAAAAACCCACCACAGGTAGGTAGGCATACAATTATGGACGAGCACTGACGACACAGAGATAGCCACAGCCGTGGACTACCGTACTGCGTCTGCTAATATAGAGATGATAAAGATGATAGAGATGAAAAAAAAATATAACACTACTGTAGGTAAATATTTATATAATATAATGAATGACGGACCTGCTGGACACTGTCAGCAGAATGCGTTTATAGAATTAAAAAAAAAAACACCACAGGAGTGTTTAACTTTTTCAGGCAGACAATATACTGGTGGTCACTGGCAGCAAAAGTGTGCACTGTACTCCTGCTATAACTGCTCCCCAGTCTCCCCCACAATTAAGCTGTGTGAGCAGTGAGCACTCAGCACAGTCAGATATACATAGATGATATATCATGCAGCACACTGAGGCTGAGCACAGATATGGTATGTATCGTTTTTTTCAGGCAGAGAACGGATTATAATAAAACTGGTGGTCACTATCAGCAAAACTCTGCACTGTACTGAGTACTCCTAACAACTGCTCCCCAAAATTAGTAGTAAATCAAATGTCACTCGTCTCTATCTTCTAATCTAAACGGAGAGGACGCCAGCCACGTCCTCTCCCTATCAATCTCAATGCACGTGTGAAAATGGCGGCGACGCGCGGCTCCTTATATAGAATCCGAGTCTTGCGAGAATCCGACAGCGGGATGATGACGTTCGGGCGTGCTCGGGTTAACCGAGCAAGGCGGGAGGATCCGAGTCTGCTCGGACCCGTGCAAAAAAGGCTGAAGTTCGGGCGGGTTCGGATTCCGAGGAACCGAACCCGCTCATCTCTAGGTAGAATACTTAAGTGTCATGTAAAGGCACAGCGCTGACAACCAGGCGGCTTTACATAGGAGGATTTGCCCAAGCAGTCCCAAGAACAGTGAGCTGAGGAGTAATGGCGCCGCAGACACTGACAGGGAGTGAGGAAAAGACAGAGATGCAGCTCCAGGGCGGGAACACTTGCTGGAAATGGCGCCCTGGGGCTGGATGAGGGGCTTCAGGTCTAAGCCTTATCCCCCTTGCTGGCAAAACCACCGGGTACTGTGGGCGATATTAAAATCGGTTTTAAGAGAAAACCTGACCTGCGCCCATGCCCTGGTGATCTAGTAGGATCGCCTGTATCCACAGTGTCCACCACCAGCGCGCGCAGCCCGCCTCCCACTGACCGCGTCGGATCGCGATAAAGACCGGGTCCCGCGAGCGGGACCCACTTACCACCTCGCGAAGTGCGGCCACGCGATCCTGAAGAGCCCCAGCCGTGTGTGTCTAACATAGTGATGTGCAAGGGAAATTTTTCGGGTTTTGTGTTTTGGTTTTGGATTCGGTTCCGCGGCCGTGTTTTGGATTCGGCCGCGTTTTGGCAAAACCTCCCTGAAATTTTTTTGTCGGATTCGGGTGTGTTTTGGATTCGTTTTTTTTTTTTTTTACAAAAAAACCCTCAAAAACAGCTTAAATCATAGAATTTGGGGGTCATTTTGATCCCATAGTATTATTAACCTCAATAACCATAATTTCCACTCATTTCCAGTCTATTCTGAACACCTCACACCTCACAATATTATTTTTAGTCCTAAAATGTGCACCGAGGTTGCTGGATGACTAAGATAAGCGACCCAAGTGGCCAACACAAACACCTGGCCCATCTAGGAGTGGCACTGCAGTGTCAGACAGGATGGCCGATTTAAAAAATAGTCCCCAAACAGCACATGATGCAAAGAAAAAAAGAGGTGCACCAAGGTCGCTGGATGGCTAAGCTAAGCGACCCAAGTGGCTGTCACAAACACCTGGCCCATCTAGGAGTGGCACTGCAGTGTCAGACAGGATGGCACTTCAAAAAAAATAGTCCCCAAACAACACATGATGCATAGAAAAAAAGAGGTGCACCAAGGTCGCTGGATGGCTAAGCTAAGCGACCCAAGTGGCCGTCACAAACACCTGGCCCATCTAGGAGTGGGACTGCAGTGTCAGACAGGATGGCACTTAAAAAAAATAGTCCCCAAACAGCACATGATGCAAAGAAAAAAAGAGGTGCAATGAGGTAGCTGGGTGACTAAGCTAAGCGACCCAAGTGGCCGACACAAACACCTGGCCCATCTAGGAGTGGCACTGCAGTGTCAGACAGGATGGCACGTCAAAAAATAGTTCCCAAAAAGCACATGATGCAAAGAAAAATTAACGAAAAAAGAGGTGCAAGATGGAATTGTCCTTGGGCCCTCCCACCCACCCTTATGTTGTATAAACAGGACATGCACACTTTAACAAACCCATCATTTCAGGACAGGGTCTGCCACATGACTGTGACTGAAATGACTGGGTGGTTTGGGCCCCCACCAAAAAAGAAGCAATCAATCTCTCCTTGCACAAACTGGCTATACAGAGGCAAGATGTCAACCTCATCGTCCGATTCCTCACCCCTTTCACTGTGTACATCCCCCTCCTCACAGATTATTAATTCGTCCCCACTGGAATCCACCATCTCAGGTCCCTGTGTACTTTCTGTAGGCAATTGCTGGTGAATGTCTCCATGGAGGAATCGATTATAATTCATTTTGATGAACATCATCTTCTCCACATTTTCTGGAAGTAACCTCGTACGCCGATTGCTGACAAGGTGAGCGGCTGCATTAAACAATTTTTCGGCGTACACACTGGAGGGGGGGCAACTAAGGTAAAATAAAGCCAGTTTCTGCAAGGGCCTCCAAATTGCCTCTTTTTCCTGCCAGTATACGTACGGACTGTTTGACGTGCCTACTTGGATGCGGTCACTTATATAATCCTCCACCTTCTTTCAATGGTGACAGAATCATATGCAGTGACAGTAGACGACATGTCAGTAATCGTTGGCAGGTCCTTCAGTCGGGACCAGATGTAAGCACTCGCTCCAGACTGCCCTGCATCACCGCCAGCGGGTGGGCTCGGAATTCTTAGCCTTTTCCTCGCAGCCCCAGTTGCGGGAGAATGTGAAGGAGAAGCTGTTGACGGGTCACGTTCCGCTTGACTTGACAATTTTCTCACCAGCAAGTCTTTGAACCTCTGCAGACTTGTGTCTGCCGGAAAGAGAGATACAACGTAGGTTTTAAATCTAGGATCGAGCACGGTGGCCAAAATGTAGTGCTCTGATTTCAACAGATTGACCACCCGTGAATCCTGGTTAAGCGAATTAAGGGCTCCATCCACAAGTCCCACATGCCTAGTGGAATCGCTCTGTTTTAGCTCCTCCTTCAATCTCTCCAGCTTCTTCTGCAAAAGCCTAATGAGGGGAATGACCTGACTCAGGCTGGCAGTGTCTGAACTGACTTCACGTGTGGCAAGTTCAAAGGGTTGCAGACCCTTGCACAACGTTGAAATCATTCTCCACTGCGCTTGAGTCAGGTGCATTCCCCCTCCTTTGCCTATATCGTAGGTAGCTGTATAGGCTTGAATGGCCTTTTGCTGCTCCTCCATCCTCTGAAGCATATAGAGGGTTGAATTCCACCTCGTTACCACAACTTGCTTCAGATGATGGAAGGGCAGGTTCAGGAGTGTTTGCTGGTGCTCCAGTCTTCGGCACGCGGTGGCTGAATGCCGAAAGTGGCCCGCAATTCTTTGGGCCACCGACAGCATCTCTTGCACGCCCCTGTCGTTTTTTAAATAATTCTGCACCACCAAATTCAATGTATCTGCAAAACATGGGACGTGCTGTAATTTGCCCAGATGTAATGCACGCACAATATGGGTGGTGTTGTCCGATGTCACAAATCCCCAGGAGAGTCCAATTGGGGTAAGCCATTCTGCGATGATGTTCCTCAGTTTCCGTAAGAGGTTGTCAGCTGTGTGCCTCTTATGGAAAGCGGTGATGCAAAGCGTAGCCTGCCTAGGAACGAGTTGGCATTTGCGATATGCTGCTACTGGTGCCGCCGCTGCTGTTCTTGCTGCGGGAGGCAATACATCTACCCAGTGGGCTGTCACAGTCATATAGTCCTGAGTCTGCCCTGCTCCACTTGTCCACATGTCCGTGGTTAAGTGAACATTGGGTACAATTGCATTTTTTAGGACACTGGTGACTCTTTTTGTGACGTATGTGTACATTTTCTGTATCGCCTGCCTAGAGAAATGGAACCTAGATGGGATTTGGTACCGGGGACACAGTACCTCAATCAATTCTCTAGTTCCCTGTGAATAAACGGTGGATACCGGAAACACGTTTTTCACCACCCAGGCTGCCAAGGCCTGAGTTATCCGCTTTGCAGCAGTATGACTGCTGTGATATTTTATCTTCCTCGCAAAGGACTGTTGGATAGTCAATTGCATTCTGGAAGTAGTACAAGTGGTCTTCCGACTTCCCCTCTGGGATGACAATCAACTCCCAGCAGCAACAACAGCAGTACCAGCAGCAGTAGGCGTTACACTCAAGGATGCATCGGCGGAATCCCAGGCAGGAGAGGACTCGTCAGACTTGACAGTGACATGGCCTGCAGGACTATTGGCTTGTTTCCTGTCTAAGGAGGAAATTGACACTGAGGGAGTTGGTGGTGTGGTTTGCAGGAGGTTGGTTACAAGAGGAAGGGATTTAGTTGGCAGTGGACTGCTTCCGCTGTCACCCAAAGTTTTTGAACTTGTCAATGACTTGTGATGAATGCGCTGCAGGTGACGTATAAGGGAGGATGTTCCGAGGTGGTTAACGTCCTTACCCCTACTTATTACAGCTTGACAAAGGCAACACATAGCTTGACACCAGTTGTCCGCATTTCTGTTGAAATAATTCCACACCGAAGAGGTGATTTTTTTTTTGTAATTTGACCAGGCATGTCAATGGCCATATTCGTCCCACGGACAACAAGTGTCTCCCCGGGTGCCTGACTTAAACAAACCACCTCACCATCAGAATCCTCCTTGTCAATTTCTTCCCCAGCGCCAGCAACACCCATATCCTCATCCTGGTGTACTTCAACAGTGACATCTTCAATTTTACTATCAGGAACTGGACTGCGGGTGCTCCTTCCAGCACTTGCAGGGGGCAGGCAAATGGTGGAAGGCGCCACCTCTTCCCGTCCAGTGTTGGGAAGGTCAGGCATCGCAACAGACACAATTAGACTCTCCTTGGGGATTTGTGATTTAGAAGAACGCAGTTCTTTGCTGTGCTTTTACAATCTTAACTCCTTTAAGTTTTCTAGCAGGAGGATGAGTGCTTCCATCCTCATGTGAAGCTGAACCACTAGCCATGAACATAGGCCAGGGCCTCAGCTGTTCATTGCCACACCGTGTCGTAAAATGGCATATTGGCAAGTTTACGCTTCTCCTCAGACGCTTTTAATTTAGATTTTACTGAACTTTTTTTTTTTGTATTTTACATGCTCTCTAGTACTAGAGATGTGCACCGGAAATTTTTCGGGTTTTGTGTTTTGGTTTTGGGTTCGGTTCCGTGGCCGTGTTTTGGGTTCAAACGCGTTTTGGCAAAACCTCACCGAATTTTTTTTGTCGGATTCGGGTGTGTTTTGGATACGGGTGTTTTTTTCAAAAAACCCTAAAAAACAGTTAAATCATAGAATTTGGGGGTCATTTTGATCCCAAAGTATTATTAACCTCAATAACCATAATTTCCACTCATTTTCAGTCTATTCTGTACACCTCACACCTCACAATATTATTTTTAGTCCTAAAATTTGCACCGAGGTCGCTGGATGACTAAGCTCAGCGACCCAAGTGGCCAACACAAACACCTGGCCCATCTAGGAGTGGCACTGCAGTGTCACGCAGGATGGCCCTTCCAAAAAACACTCCCCAAACAGCACATGACGCAAAGAAAAAAAGAGGCGCAATGAGGTAGCTGTGTGAGTAAGCTAAGCGACCCTAGTGGCCGACACAAACACCTGGCCCATCTAGGAGTGGCACTGCAGTGTCAGGCCGGATGGCCCTTCCAAAAAATACTCCCCAAACAGCACATGACGCAAAGAAGAAAAAAATGAGGCGCAATGAGGTAGCTGTGTGACTAAGATAAGTGACCCTAGTGGCCGACACAAACACCTGGCCCATCTAGGAGTGGCACTGCAGTGTCACGCAGGATGGCCCTTCCAAAAAACACTCCCCAAACAGCACATGACGCAAAGAAAAAAAAAGAGGCGCAATGAGGTAGCTGTGTGAGTAAGCTAAGCGACCCTAGTGGCCGACACAAACACCTGGCCCATCTAGGAGTGGCACTGCAGTGTCAGGCCGGATGGCCCTTCCAAAAAATACTCCCCAAACAGCACATGACGCAAAGAAGAAAAAAAAGAGGCGCAATGAGGTAGCTGTGTGACTAAGATAAGTGACCCTAGTGGCCGACACAAACACCTGGCCCATCTAGGAGTGGCACTGCAGTGTCACGCAGGATGGCCCTTCCAAAAAACACTCCCCAAACAGCACATGACGCAAAGAAAAATGAAAGAAAAAAGAGGTGCAAGATGGAATTGTCCTTGGGCCCTCCCACCCACCCTTATGTTGTATAAACAGGACATGCACACTTTAACCAACCCATCATTTCAGTGACAGGGTCTGCCACACGACTGTGACTGAAATGACGGGTTGGTTTGGACCTCCACCAAAAAAGAAGCAATTAATCTCTCCTTGCACAAACTGGCTCTACAGAGGCAAGATGTCCACCTCATCATCCTCCTCCGATTCATCACCGTGTACATCCCCCTCCTCACAGATTATCAATTCGTCCCCACTGGAATCCACCATCACAGCTCCCTGTGTACTTTGTGGAGGCAATTGCTGCTGGTGAATGTCTCCATGGAGGAATTGATTATAATTCATTTTAATGAACATCATCTTCTCCACACTTTCTGGAAGTAACCTCGTACGCCGATTGCTGACAAGGTGAGCGGCGGCACTAAACACTCTTTCGGAGTACACACTTGTGGGAGGGCAACTTAGGTAGAATAAAGCCAGTTTGTGCAAGGGCCTCCAAATTGCCTCTTTTTCCTGCCAGTATACGTACGGACTGTCTGACGTGCCTACTTGGATGCGGTCACTCATATAATCCTCCACCATTCTTTCAATGGTGAGAGAATCATATGCAGTGACAGTAGACGACATGTCCGTAATCTTTGGCAGGTCCTTCAGTCCGGACCAGATGTCAGCATCAGCAGTCGCTCCAGACTGCCCTGCATCACCGCCAGCGGGTGGGCTCGGAATTCTGAGCCTTTTCCTCGCACTCCCAGTTGCGGGAGAATGTGAAGGAGGAGATGTTGACAGGTCGCGTTCCGCTTGACTTGACAATTTTCTCACCAGCAGTTCTTTGAACCCCTGCAGACTTGTGTCTGCCGGAAAGAGAGATCCAAGGTAGGTTTTAAATCTAGGATCGAGCACGGTGGCCAAAATGTAGTGCTCTGTTTTAAACAGATTGACCACCCGTGAATCCTTGTTAAGCGAATTAAGGGCTCCATCCACAAGTCCCACATGCCTAGCGGAATCGCTCAGTGTTAGCTCCTCCTTCAATGTCCCCAGCTTCTTCTGCAAAAGCCTGATGAGGGGAATGACCTGACTCAGGCTGGCAGTGTCTGAACTGACTTCACGTGTGGCAAGTTCAAAAGGTTGCAGAACCTTGCACAACGTTGAAATCATTCTCCACTGCGCTTGAGACAGGTGCATTCCACCTCCTATATCGTGGTCAGTTGTATAGGCTTGAATGGCCTTTTGCTGCTCCTCCAACCTCTGAAGCATATAGAGGGTTGAATTCCACCTCGTTACCACTTCTTGCTTCAGATGATGGCAGGGCAGGTTCAGGCGTTTTTGGTGTTGCTCCAGTCTTCTGTACGTGGTGCCTGTACGCCGAAAGTGTCCCGCAATTCTTCTGGCCACCGACAGCATCTCTTGCACGCCCCTGTCGTTTTTTAAATAATTCTGCACCACCAAATTCAAGGTATGTGCAAAACATGGGACGTGCTGGAATTTGCCCATATTTAATGCACACACAATATTGCTGGCGTTGTCCGATGCCACAAATCCATAGGAGAGTCCAATTGGGGTAAGCCATTCTGCGATGATCTTCCTCAGTTGCCGTAAGAGGTTTTCAGCTGTGTGCGTATTCTGGAAAGCGGTGATACAAAGCGCAGCCTGCCTAGGAAAGAGTTGGCGTTTGCGAGATGCTGCTACTGGTGCCGCCGCTGCTGTTCTTGCGGCGGGAGTCAATACATCTACCCAGTGGGCTGTCACAGTCATATAGTCCTGAGTCTGCCCTGCTCCACTTGTCCACATGTCCGTGGTTAAGTGGACATTGGGTACAACTGCATTTTTTAGGACACTGGTGAGTCTTTTTCTGAGGTCTGTGTACATTTTCTGTATCGCCTGCCTAGAGAAATGGAACCTAGATGGTATTTGGTACCGGGGACACAGTACCTCAATCAAGTCTATAGTTGGCTCTGCAGTAATGATGGATACCGGAACCACGTTTCTCACCGCCCAGGATGCCAAGGCCTCAGTTATCCGCTTTGCAGCAGGATGACTGCTGTGATATTTCATCTTCCTCGCAAAGGACTGTTGGACAGTCAATTGCTTGGTGGAAGTAGTAAAAGTCGTCTTACGACTTCCCCTCTGGGATGACCATCGACTCCCAGCAGCAACAACAGCAGCGCCAGCAGCAGTAGGCGTTACACGCAAGGATGCATCGGTGGAATCCCAGGCAGGAGAGGACTCGTCAGAATTGCCAGCGACATGGCCTGAAGGACTATTGGCATTCCTGGGGAAGGAGGAAATTGACACTGAGGGAGTTGGTGGTTTGGTTTGCGTGAGCTTGGTTACAAGAGGAAGGGATTTACTGGTCAGTGGACTGCTTCCGCTGTCGCCCAAAGTTTTTGAACTTTTAACTGACTTATGATGAATGCGCTGCAGGTGACGTATAAGGGAGGATGTTCCGAGGTGGTTAACGTCCTTACCCCTACTTATTACAGCTTGACAAAGGCAACACACGGCTTGACAAATGTTGTCCGCATTTCTGTTGAAATACTTCCACACCGAAGAGCTGATTTTTTTGGTATTTTCACCAGGCATGTCAATGGCCATATTCCTCCCACGGACAACAGGTGTCTCCCCGGGTGCCTGACTTAAACAAACCACCTCACCATCAGAATCCTCCTTGTCAATTTCCTCCCCAGCGCCAGCAACACCCATATCCTCCTCATCCTGGTGTACTTCAACACTGACATCTTCAATCTGACTATCAGGAACTGGACTGCGGGTGCTCCTTCCAGCACTTGCAGGGGGCGTGCAAATGGTGGAAGGCGCATGCTCTTCACGTCCATTGTTGGGAAGGTCAGGCATCGCAACCGACACAATTGGACTCTCCTTGTGGATTTGTGATTTCGAAGAACGCACAGTTCTTTGCTGTGCTTTTGCCAGCTTAAGTCTTTTCATTTTTCTAGCGAGAGGCTGAGTGCTTCCATCCTCATGTGAAGCTGAACCACTAGCCATGAACATAAGCCAGGGCCTCAGCCGTTCCTTGCCACTCCGTGTGGTAAATGGCATATTGGCAAGTTTACGCTTCTCCTCCGACGATTTTATTTTAGATTTTTGAGTCCTTTTTTTACTGATATTTTGTGTTTTGGATTTTACATGCTCTGTACTATGACATTGGGCATCGGCCTTGGCAGACGACGTTGATGGAATTTCATCGTCTCGGCCATGACTAGTGGCAGCAGCTTCAGCACGAGGTGGAAGTGGATCTTGATCTTTCCCTATTTTTGGAACCTCAACATTTTTGTTCTCCATATTTTAATAGGCACAACTAAAAGGCACCTCAGGTAAACAATGGAGATGGATGGATACCAGTATACTTATGGATGACGAGTGACTGACGACACAGAGGTAGCTACAGCCGTGGACTACCGTACTGCGTCTGCTAGTATAGAGATGATAATGATATAAAAAATATATATCTATCACTACTGCAGGTATATATAATATAATGATGGACCTGCTGGACACTGTCAGCAGACTCCTAAACTACTAGTATGAAGAAGATAGGAAAAAAAAACCCACCACAGGTAGGTATACAATTATGGACGAGCACTGACGACACAGAGGTAGCTACAGCCGTGGACTACCGTACTGCGTCTGCTAGTATAGAGATGATAATGATATAAAAAATATATATATATCACTACTGCAGGTATATATAATATAATGACGGACCTGCTGGACACTGTCAGCAGACTCCTAAACTACTAGTATGAAGAAGATAGAAAAAAAAAACCCACCACAGGTAGGTATACAATTATGGACGAGCACTGACGACACAGAGGTAGCTACAGCCGTGGACTACCGTACTGCGTCTGCTAGTATAGAGATGATAATGATATAAAATATATATATATATATATCACTACTGCAGGTATATATAATATAATGACGGACCTGCTGGACACTGTCAGCAGACTCCTAAACTACTAGTATGAAGAAGATAGAAAAAAAAACCCCACCACAGGTAGGTATACAATTATGGACGAGCACTGACGACACAGAGGTAGCTACAGCCGTGGACTACCGTACTGCGTCTGCTAGTATAGAGATGATAATGATATAAAAATATATATATCACTACTGCAGGTATATATAATATAATGACGGACCTGCTGGACACTGGCAGCAGACTCCTAAACTACTAGTATGAAGAAGATTAAAAAAAAAACCCCACCACAGGTAGGTATACAATTATGGACGAGCACTGACGACACAGAGGTAGCTACAGCCGTGGACTACCGTACTGCGTCTGCTAGTATAGAGATGATAATGATATAAAAAATATATATATATATCACTACTGCAGGTATATATAATATAATGACGGACCTGCTGGACACTGTCAGCAGACTCCTAAACTACTAGTATGAAGAAGATAGAAAAAAAAAACCCACCACAGGTAGGTATACAATTATGGACGAGCACTGACGACACAGAGGTAGCCACAGCCGTGGACTACCGTACTGCGTCTGCTAATATAGAGATGATAAAGATGATAGAGATGAACAAAAAAAATATAACACTACTGCAGGTAAATATTTATATAATATAATGAATGACGGACCTGCTGGACACTGTCAGCAGAATGCGTTTATAGAATAATAAAAAAAAACACCACAGGAGTGTTTAACTTTTTCAGGCAGACAATATACTGGTGGTCACTGGTCAGTCACACTGGCAGCAAAAGTGTGCACTGTACTCCTGCTATAACTGCACCCCAGTCTCCCCCACAATTCAGCTGTGTGAGCAGTGAGCACTCAGCACAGTCAGATATACATATAGATGATATTATCAATATCATGCAGCACACTGAGGCTGAGCACAGATATGGTATGTGACTGTGTATCGTTTTTTTTTCAGGCAGAGAACGGATTATATTAAATAATAAATAAAACTGGTGGTGGTCAGTCACTAGTAAATATCAGCAAAACTCTGCACTCTGAGTACTCCTAATGCTCCCCAAAATTACTAAGTAATCAACTCAAGTGTCTCTATCTATTCTAACGGAGAGGACGCCAGCCACGTCCTCTCCCTATCAATCTCAATGCACGTGTGAAAATGGCGGCGACGCGCGGCTCCTTATATAGAATCCGAGTCTCGCGATAGAATATGAGCCTCGCGAGAATCCGACAGCGGGATGATGACGTTCGGGCGCGCTCGGGTTAGCCGAGCAAGGCGGGAAGATCCGAGTCTGCCTCGGACCCGTGTAAAAAGGCTGAAGTTCGGGGGGGTTCGGATTCCGAGGAACCGAACCCGCTCATCTCTACTCTCTACTATGACATTGGGCATCGGCCTTGGCAGACGACGTTGATGGCATTTCATCGTCTCAGCCATGACTAGTGGCAGCAGCTTCAGCAAGAGGTGGAAGTGGATCTTGATCTTTCCCTATTTTACCCTCTACATTTTTGTTCTCCATTTTTTAATGTGTGGAATTATATGCCAGTAATATATCAATAGCAATGGCCTACTACTATATATACTGCGCACAAAAACTTAAATGCACCACAGGTATGGATGGTTAGTATACCAGACGACATAGAGGTTAGTATACTTGACGACATAGAGGTAGGTAGAGCAGTGGCCTACTGTACCATACTGCTATATATTATATACTGGTGGTCAGCAAAATTATGCACTGTCCTACTACTATATATATACTGCGCACAAAAATAAGAATTTACTCACCGGTAATTCTATTTCTCGTAGTCCGTAGTGGATGCTGGGTACTCCGTAAGGACCATGGGGAATAGCGGGCTCCGCAGGAGACTGGGCACTCTAAAGAAAGATTAGGTACTATCTGGTGTGCACTGGTTCCTCCCCCTATGGCCCTCCTCCAGACCTCAGTTAGGGAAACTGTGCCCGGAAGAGCTGACATTACTAGGAAAGGATTTGGAATCCAGGGTAAGACTCATACCAGCTACACCAATCACACCGTACAACTTGTGATAACTATACCCAGTTAACAGTATGAAACAATAATGAGCCTCCTTAACAATTGGCTCATAACAAAACCCTTTAGTTACGCAATAACTATATACATGTATTGCAGAGAGTCCGCACTTGGGACGGGCTCCCAGCATCCACTACGGACTACGAGAAATAGAATTACCGGTGAGTAAATTCTTATTTTCTCTGACGTCCTAGTGGATGCTGGGTACTCCGTAAGGACCATGGGGATTATACCAAAGCTCCCAAATGGGCGGGAGAGTGCGGATGACTCTGGAGCACCGAATGAGCAAACTCAAGGTCCTCCTCAGCCAGGGTATCAAACTTGTAGAATTTTGCAAATGTGTTTGAACCCGACCAAGTAGCAGCTCGGCAAAGTTGTAAAGCCGAGACCCCTCGGGCAGCCGCCCAAGAAGAGCCCACCTTCCTCGTGGAATGGGCTTTTACAGATTTAGGATGCGGCAGTCCAGCCGCAGAATGTGCAAGTTGAATCGTGCTACAGATCCAGCGAGCAATGGTCTGCTTTGAAGCAGGAGCATCCAGTTTGTTGGGTGCATACAGGATAAATAGCGAGTCAGTTTTCCTGACTCCAGCCGTCCTGGAAACATAGATTTTCAGGGCCCTGACTACGTCCAGGAACTTGGAATCCTCCAAGTCCCGATTAGGCGCAGGCACCACAATAGGTTGGTTCAAATGAAACGCTGATACCACCTTAGGAAGAAATTGGGGATGAGTCCTCAATTCCGCCCTATCCATATGGAAAATCAGATAAGGGCTTTTACATGACAAAGCCGCCAATTCTGACACACGCCTGGCCGAAGAAAAGGCTAACAGCATGACCACTTTCCATGTGAGATATTTTAGATCCATGGTTTTAAGTGGCTCAAACCAATGTGACTTTAGGAAATCCAACACCACGTTGAGATCCCAAGGTGCCACTGGAGGCACAAAAGGGGGCTGAATATGCAGCACTCCTTTAACAAATGTCTGGACTTCAGGCAGTGAAGCCAGTTCTTTTTGGAAGAAAATCGACAGAGGCGAAATCTGGACCTTAATGGAACCCAATTTTAGGCCCATAGTCACCCCTGACTGTAGGAAGTGCAGAAATCGACCCAGCTGAAATTCCTCCGTTGGGGCCTTCCTGGCCTCACACCAAGCAACATATTTCCGCCATATGCAGTGATAATGTTTTGCGGTCCATCCTTCTGTTAGGGTATTTTAACCTCTTCTGGTCTGGTCTATAAACTCTCTGCAGTCATCAGTCAGAATTCTGTTCCTTAAGCAACCGGTTGGAGGTCAATGAATGATAAGATGACACAGATTCATGTGTAACCTTAAGCAAATCATAAATGACCCGCTAGGGGCCGTTCACAGGTTTATTTTTATAGCTTAAAGACAAAGGAACCATGTTTGCCAATACATTTAGCCAACAGAATACACCATGTATGTCTCAGAACCTGAAATACATCAATTGTCATACAATGTTTCAATTGGCAACCAGAACATTCTTGAAATGGTTATTATCTTGTTATTATCAGTCTTTTGGACATAAACTCAAAACATTCTTCTCAAGTAGCCTTGTATTCATCTGGTGTTGCTTTGTCCGCCTTGGATACATTTGATGTTGCCTTGTCCTTGAACAATTTATGCTTTAAACAAGATATTATATTCAAAGTATATAATATTCTGACTAGCTCTGTAATATTTTTAAGGATACATGAACACATTTTGTGATTAACAGTAAATATCTTAATAAATGTGAAAAAGCGTGAATCAATATATTTGCTATACTGCAGAAGCTCCTACACCATCATTTCCCCTCTTTTTGATTCCACTTTTTCTCCCTATTCTACTACACTAGGCCTGAACTATTCCCTTTCAGTAAACCAGTCCCCTGGACTTATAGCCCAAACCTTGGGGATTACCCCTAACAACAACCAAAGGATAAGCAACTTCATTCTTCTGGTTGGAGAGTCACTGTCAACTTCTTCGAGTGGGAGGCGTGTAATCAGGTATCACGACCTTTCACCTTAATTTGAGGTAGGCATGGTTAGCAGCACTTGATATGGACCATCATATCTTGGTTCAAAGGTCTTTCTCACATGTCTCTTTAAATAGACCCAATCTCCTGGATTTAGCTTATGCGTAGCTGATCCTTCTGGGTCTGGAATGGAAGAAAACACTCGGCAATGGAGGTTAGTCAATGTTTTACAGACCTCCTGTACATAACCTGTTAAATCACCATGATTATGTTGTAACTGTTGTGGATAATAACAACCTGTTCTTGGAGCTGACCCAAACAATATTTCATATGGAGTCAGTTTACTATGTCTCATGGGTGTGGTCCTAATATTGAACAAGACTATAGGTAGGCATTCCGGCCAAGTTCTTTTGGTTTCTGTCATCATTTTCTGTAGTTTTAGCTTAAGGTCAAAGTTCAGATGTCCCCCCCCCACTCGCCTGGGGACGGTAAGGCACGCGGAAGGCCTGCTGTACCCCCAAATCTTTCATTATATGCTGCATGACTTCTTCTGTGAAATGTGTACCTCTATCTGATTCTATAATCTCAGGTACCCCAAATCTACATACTACTTCTGCTATCAGTTTCTTTGCAGTGGTTTTTACTGTGGCTTTGCTTGCTGGCCAGGCTTCGGCCCAGTGACTAAACATGTCCGTTGCTACTAGTACATATTCATATGGACCGCTTCGTGGCAACTGTATATAGTCTATTTGTAGTCTTTGAAATGGGTAAGAGGCTTTGGGTATAGTTCCTAGAGGTGTCTTGGTTCTTTGTCCTGGATTGCTGAATCCACAGATCCAGCATCCTGCTACAAAGTTTGTTGCAGCTTTATTGAAGCATGGAGCTATCCAATGCACTTGTACTCTATTCACCATGGCTTCCTTTGAATGATGTACTTGTCCATGAGCTACTTGTAACATAGGTGGAAATAGAGCTGCTGGTAGACAGTACTGTAATTGTCTTGACTTCCAAAGTCCATGTTCATCTTCTTCTGCCCCCAATCGTGTCCATTTCTCCTTTTCTCCTTGTGATGCTTGTTGTTGAATTTTGATCAACTCCTCTTCACTGGGCATTTGCTTCACATCTTGAGCTACTAAGACTTGCTCAGGTTCTTTTGATTGTAAGGCAATTCTCTTGGCTTCTGCATCTGCAAATGCATTTCCTTTAGCTTCCATGGTTTGGCTCTTAGTATGTGCTTGTACCTTGATTATGCCAATTCTTTTAGGTAGTTCCAATGCTCTGAAGAGTTCCATAATCAAACTGGCATGTTTGATGGGTTTTCCGTTTGCACCTTTGAAATCCCTAATTTTCCAAATAACAGCGTAATCCTGGGACACCCCCCAAGCATAGCGTGAATCCGTGTAGATGTTAGCTGTCATGTTTTCAGCATGTATGCAGGCTTTGGTCATTGCTATGAGTTCTGCTTCTTGTGCTGACATGCTTGATAGCAATGGTCCAGAGTCTATGACTTCAGTTTCAGTTGTTACTGCATATCCTGTCCTTGGGGATCCATTATCATAATATCTTGATCCATCGACGAACAGGTTCATGTTTGGATTGTCCAGTGGTGTATCTTGGACATTAGGAAGAGGTAAAGTTTCTAATTTCATGAGGGCTAGGCAATCATGTAGAGATGATTGTGTTGTATTTTCTGCATCTGTAGCAGTATTTTCCTCCTCATCTGACCATTCACCATCATTACCATTTCCCCCTCTCCTCCCCTCTTTTGAATCGTTGATGGGAAGGAGTGTAGCTGGGTTTAGTACAGTGCATCTTGTGATGGTGACATGGGAGGCGCTTAATAGCGCTACTTCATATTTGGTAAGTCTGGCTGCAGAAAGATGCTTGGTTTTTGCTTGACTTAGTATTTCTGTTACAGCGTGAGGTACTTGTATACATAGTGGATGATCAAGCACAATGTCTGCCACCTTTTCCTTGAGTATCGCTGCTGCTGCTGCTGGAAAATAACTTTTTTGGGATTGCTCCAAGGATTGACTTGACCTTCTGTCCTGGATTGGACATTTCCAGTAGGCCTACATATCTACTAGGCTTGTACAAACTTGGTTGCGGCTGGATAACATCCTGGAGCTATCCATCTTCCATTAACTGAATTTTCCATGTTTGATTACCAGAATTATTTTTTTTCTCTTCTGGACCTGTATCCATGATGATCTGTTTGTATCTTGCTCTTCTGGACCACCTTCCTAGTCCTTATCATCAACTTCTTGCTTTCCCATTCATCAGTAGATAATCTGTTATTCCCTCCTTTTGAATCTGGAGATTCAACACCTTTATTGATTAATGCTGGAAAAGGGTTGCTGAGTTGAGGGTAATACATCTTCTGATGGTTACTTGTCGCACTTTGGCAGTGCTACTTCATACATGGTCGGTCTTGCCACTGACAGGTGTTTGGTTCTTGCTTGTTGAAGCTTCTCTGTACCTGCATGTGGACCCTGGATGATAAGTTCATGATTCAGCACTATGCCTGTGCTCTTGTCATCTTCTAGGACTACTGATTCAGCACTGTGTTTGTGTTCTTATACTCTTCTAGGACTGTTGCTGCTATCACTGCTCTGATGCCGGTAGGTGCTCTTTGATTACTGCTGTCAAGCTTGCTTGAGTTGTAGGCCACTGGTCTTCACCTCAGTCCATGATTTTGCGTAAGGACTTCTATGTATGGCCTCTTTCTTTAATAGTCAGGTAGTTCTAGGGCTTGAGATGAGGCAACTGCTGTTTCCAATTGTTTAATTGCTTCATTCATCTGTTGCTGTATGTAGGATGCGGACCCTCCTCCCTTTCAGTGTTGTCATACAATGCTTGCATGTAGACTGGTGCTAGAGGTATCCATGTTCTGTAGTGTCCTACTAGGCCCAGGAATGATCATCTGACTTGCTTGACACTAGTTGGCATCTTAGCTTGCAGTATGAATCTTTTCCCTCTCACTTTTGTTAGATGTCGGGTACCTTGAGTGTCCTAGGAAGATTAACTCTTGCTTGACTAGCTGCAATTTCTTCTTCTGAGGCTCTGCAGTCTTGTTCTTCCAGAAACTTCACTAAGGACACTGCCCCTTATTGGTGCTTCTTTTAGTAGTAGTGGCAATCAGCAGCTCATTCACATCCTGTATTTAGCTGTGTGTTTTGTGGATAAATCACTTGGTGATATAGCCCCTCCTCAGGGCTATCCTGGTCCAGTAGTGTTGCTTACTTTCTTCTACAACTGGTACTGCGGGAATGAGTCAATACTGAACTTCTGTTCTAACTTGTTTCTAAATGGCTTTTTGTTCTTTCCTTTGATAAGCTGCTGGAAAGTTAAACTTCTGCTGGTGTGTACTGTGGTCTCCTTGGATAAGCTTCAGTACATTGTGCTCCAGCAAAGTCACTGGACATGTACTCCGAGGTCAAGAACTGGGCTGGTATTGGTGACTGTAGTTCTTGCATCTCCTGTCCTTTTAAGAATTTCTGATATCATCAGTTCTTGTGGTATCTCCCTCTGCTGTCTTCTGCGTGTGCTGGCTCCAGTATTCATTAGGCACAAACGTATTTCTCCAGTGGGCAAGGTGACTGTAATCATACCTTCTGCTGTTTCCTCTGGAGACATTATGTTCACTGGGGAGTACCTGAAGAAGCTTGTACTTCATATTGGCAGAAGAAGCATCATTCATTTGTCTTCTGGAACTTTTTCTGTCTTGTTCCTTATTTTGCTTTGCTTTAAACCCAGAAGCTTCTGTTGCTTTAAATCATGGCATTATCTCTGTAATCTTGCCATGTAGTACTGACCACTTGTCAGATGTCTTTCTTTGTCCTTCTTAAAGCAGATTTCCTTTAGTCTCCAAACTTTCATGCGACCTTCATATTGTTTCTCAACTTTTCTTTTTCCAATCACCTCTTTTTATGATTCATTCATTATTCTTCATACTTTGTCCTTTCTTTACTTGCATATTCTTTCTCACTGCTGCTGGCATGTCATCTTCTTAGTCCAAATCCACCCAGGCTGGTGTTCAACATAATGATGTTCATGCTGGGAGTTGTTGTTCCTCTTTGTCTTACTTTTCCTGTGAGAGATAGACTTGTATAGCAGCTTGTATTTCAGGTTACATCTTTGCTTTCTTGCAGGGGTAGGGCTTAACCTCCCAATCCAGTCATTGTAATGGCCTGATCTGTAAGTAAACGTAGAGGAATCTGGTTGTGCATAAAAAAAACAGCTCTTGAAACCCTTGTGTCTCCTGTGGGTAAAGTCACTTTTATCGAACTGCCAGTGGTGACTGAGTACACTGTTGCCGACACAGGAGTTGCACACCCTCATATTCTATCATCTTGTGTGTCGTATAGTGACTTTATCATAGTAAGTTCTGATGGACTCAGTCTTCTCCTGTTTCAAGTCTGGGGCTGCTGGTGCCCTGAGTGTCTGTGCATGAGCATGGCGGTTCATGTGATGAAATCCAGTTTCCACAATTTGGGCAATGTTCATATCCTTCTGGAACGCAAAACTGACATACCGGACACAATCTTTCTGGAAAATATGTCACTTTATTCTGTACATTATGTACCTGGGCATGAAAAGCTGTAGAGGCTGTGTCTTGATCCCTTGCTTCTCCTCTGCGCCTGATTTGCACCCTTTCGCCTATAGTTCCTGATTGTGGACTATTGTTTACTGGACTCATAGCTTGATTCCAGGTGTCCACCACTCGTTTAAACATGAGGGGAGCTTTAGGTGGCCAGTTTCTTTGGTTCGATCTTGTTGGGGTTTCTTGTGATAAAGTATCAGGACACTGGGGCATACTCTGTACACATAGCTCAGGTAAATCATTCGGGTTTTCAACCACAGATAGATCCTTTCAAGATAGGGCTGATTAGTCGCCACTCTTTTCCTGGTTCATCTCTTTTCAATTTCACTGTTAGTGAGCTTGCAGATGATTCAATTCTGTTCATACTAGAGGTACCTGGGTGTGCATGCCTGTCTGAGTATAGGGGTGGGGTATAGTGTGGAGGTGCTGTTGCTGGAATCACAGGCAGTGAGTTTAACGCTGGTTGTGGTGCTATTGGGTACTCTGGTACAATGGGGAAATAATTTTCCTCATCTCTTCTTCTATTTTCTGCTTCTAATTCTTTTGCTACAGTGATCCAGATGGAAACTTGATCTCTACAATTATGCTTAAGTATCCAACTCTTGTTACAGGAGGCAAATTCTTCCCATTTCTCTAAGTCTAGTGTCCCTTCTGATGGAAAACCTGCTGTTTTGAAAATTTTTCTTATTCCTTTCAGAGCTTTCCTCCCCTCCCTGTTACTAACAATATCCACGGGTTTGAACCCCTCCTGATGTGGTATTTTAGTAACCCCTTATGAGGGACTTAAAATCTCCTTTCAGAGCTTTCCTCCCCTCCCTGTTACTAACAATATCCACGGGTTTGTCGGGCCCTGACATCTTTACAGACCGCGCTCCCATGCCTGAGTGAATGTGCGCGGAACACCTCCTGATGTGGTATTTTAGTAACCCCTTATGAGGGAATTAAAATCTCCTTGTGAGACGCTGACTCTGAAGAATCTCTTCTATCCTTGTACCTAAAGAGCTCCTTAAATCCGTCTGTGGACAAATGACTGGGGTTGTAGTGTTGCCCCTTCCTCCCTGTATTGGTGGAAAATCTATTAGTACTGCTCCCCAAGTGAGACCTGCATAATAGATTATTTCTTCTGGGTCACTTAGATGCGTCCCTAATATTATTGTTAAGTTACTCCAAGGGTCTATCCCCCTGCCTATATAGACTCCTGCTTGTACCAGTACCCCTGTTGTTCCTTGTGTTCTTGGTAAACTCCCCACTATTCTTGGAATTCGTTCACCTTGTGTCTGGAAAATTATGTGTCCTGTGCACCGCAGGCAATCATACCTGAGTCTCCTTTCTATTGGGTTTACCATTTAAGTTTATCCCTTGTTTCCTTTCAGACAGTAGCTGTTCTTTGTTACTGACCCTGGTTTCATTGCTTAGCAGACACCCGACTCCCCCCCCCCCCCCCCCCCCCCCGCCTTTTCAAAAGCATATTGGCAGAGTATATACAACAGTGCAAGGATCCAAAAACAAGGATGACAATAAGTGCTATCTTCTAAAAGCCGACCACTTCTTATATCTGATTTCTCTATCTTCTGGATACCCTCTCACTGCTATGTCTGTTATCTGTGTGCACGGCAACTGTTTGAGGCTGTACGGGCCTAATGGGTCTTAGACATGGGATTATGTGGTTCCTAGGCCAATAGGTTATGATGTTAGACCAATCATTCTCAATGTAATGTTCCAACAATTCTCTTTTTAAATGACAACCTATTGTACAATAAAATTCATCATCATTTTCCACATAACCAAATGAGACTTCAGTGCTTGTAATTGCCACCAATCTCGGTGCTACAGACCCTTTGTATTTTCTTAACACAACAACACAGGTACAAGATTTGCATACACCTCTTTGGTTAATTATCAATTCAAACTGTTTATCAGCATTAGAATACACCTTGGCCATACGCCACCTTTTAAAAATGTAAAAGTTTTCTGGATATTTGATTAATTCCCCCTGTGCACTTGTGACAAATTAGCTGAAGATATTTACCCACAATTCAACAATAAAACATAAATGTATGGTACCTTAAAAAAAAATTCTTCTGACTGACACTGGGTTCTTTAAGATATTCTCTGATCTTCCCGACTGGACTTCCCCAGATTTCAAGAAATGCTGAGTCAAGTGAGCAGGTAGAAATCTACACATTAAATCTCACTTACCGGGTTTTTTTTTATCAGCGGTTCCTGAAAGATCAGAGGATTTGTTGCCAGTGGAGGAGATGCTGGAATATCCCGGAAGATGCTCCCAAAATGTTAGGGTATTTTAACCTCTTCTGGTCTGGTCTATAAACTCTCTTCAGTAATCAGTCAGAATTCTGTTCCTTTAGCAACCGGTTGGAGGTCAATGAATGATAAGATGACACAGATTCATGTGTAACCTTAAGCAAATCATAAATGACCCGCTAGGGGCCGTTCACAGGTTTATTTTTATAGCTTAAAGACAAAGGAACCATGTTTGCCAATACATTTAGCCAACCAGAATACACCATGTATGTCTCAGAACCTGAAATACATCAATTGTCATACAATGTTTCAATTGGCAACCAGAACATTCTTGAAATGGTTATTATCTTGTTATTATCAGTCTTTTGGACATAAACTCAAAACATTCTTCTCAAGTAGCCTTGTATTCATCTGGTGTTGCTTTGTCCGCCTTGGATACATTTGATGTTGCCTTGTCCTTGAACAATTTATGCTTTAAACAAGATATTATATTCAAAGTATATAATATTCTGACTAGCTCTGTAATATTTTTAAGGATACATGAACACATTTTGTGATTAACAGTAAATATCTTAATAAATGCGAAAAAAGCGTGAATCAATATATTTGCTATACTGCGGAAGCTCCTACACCATCACTTCCTAGCTTTAATCAGCGTAGGAATGACTTCCTCTGGAATGCCCTTTTCCTTTAGGATCCGGCGTTCAACCGCCATGCCATCAAACGCAGCCACGGTAAGTCTTGGAACAGACAGGGCCCCTGCTGCAGCAGGTCCTGTCTGAGCGGCAGAGGCCATGGGTCCTCTGAGATCATGTCTTGAAGTTCTGGGTACCAAACTCTTCTTGGCCAATCCGGAACAATGAGTATAGTTCTTACTCCTCTCCTTCTTATTATCCTCAGTACCTTGGGTATGAGAGGAAGAGGAGGGAATACATAAACCGACTGGTACACCCACGGTGTCACCAGAGCGTCCACAGCTATCGCCTGAGGGTCTCTTGACCTGGCGCAATATCTTTTTAGTTTTTTGTTGAGGCGGGACGCCATCATGTCCACCTTTGGCCGTTCCCAACGGTTTACAATCATTTGGAAGACTTCTGGATGAAGTCCCCACTCTCCCGGGTGGAGGTCGTTCCTGCTGAGGAAGTCTGCTTCCCAGTTGTCCACTCCCGGAATGAACACTGCTGACAGTGCTATCACGTGATTCTCCGCCCATCGAAGAATCCTTGTGGCTTCTGCCATTGCCACCCTGCTTCTTGTGCCGCCCTGGTGGTTTACATGGGCGACCGCTCTGATGTTGTCTGACTGAATCAGAAACGGTTGATTTTGAAGCAGGGGTTCTGCTTGACTCAGGGCGTTGTAAATTGCCCTTAGTTCCAGAATATTTATGTGTAGGGAAGTTTCCTGACTCGACCATTGTCCTTGGAAGTTTCTTCCCTGGGTGACTGCCACCCAACCTCGGAGGCTTGCATCTGTGGTCACCAGGACCCAGTCCTGTATGCTGAATCTGCGGCCCTCGAGCAGATGAGGACTCTGCAGCCACCACAGCAGAGACACCCTGGCCCTCGGGGACAGGGTGATTAACCGCTGCATCTGGAGATGCGATCCAGACCACTTGTCCAATAGATCCCACTGGAAGATCCGTGCATGGAACCTGCCGAAGGGAATTGCTTCGTAAGAAGCTACCATCTTTCCCAGGACTCGCGTGCAGTGATGCACCGACACCTGCTTTGGTTTCAGGAGGTCCCTGACCAGAGATGATAGTTCCTGGGCATTCTCCTCCGGGAGAAAGATCTTCTTCTGTTCTGTGTCCAGAATCATGCCCAAGAACAGCAGACGCGTCGCAGGAATCAGCTGCGACTTTGGGATATTCAGAATCCAGCCGTGCTGATGCAGCACTTCCTGAGATAGTGCTACGCTGACTAGCAACTGCTCTTTCGATCTCGCCTTTATAAGGAGATCGTCCAAGTACGGAATAATCATGACTCCCTTCTTTCGGAGGAGCATCATCATTTCGGCCATTACCTTGGTAAATACCCGCTGTGCCCTGGATAGACCGAACGGCAACGTCTGGAATTGGTAATGACAGTCCTGTACCACAAACCTGAGGTACTCCTGGTGGGGTGGATAAATGGGGACATGCAGGTAAGCATCCTTGATGTCCAACGACACCATAAAATCCCCCTTTTCCAGGCTTGCAATAACTGCCCTGAGCGATTCCATCTTGAACTTGAACTTTTTTATATAAATGTTCAAGGATTTTAAATTTAGAATGGGTCTCACCGAACCGTCTGGTTTCGGTACCACAAACATTGTGGAATAGTAACCCCGTCCCTGTTGAAGGAGGGGTACCTTGTTTATCACCTGCTGAAGATACAGCTTGTGAATTGCCGCCAGTACTACCTCCCTTTCTCTGAGAGCAGCAGGCAAGGCTGATTTGAGGTAACGGCGAGGGGGAGTCGCCTCGAACTCCAGCCTGTATCCCTGTGATACAACTTGCAGAACCCAGGGATCCACCTGTGAGCGAGCCCACTGGTCGCTGAAGTTCCGGAGACACGCCCCCACCGCACCTGGCTCCGCCTGTGGAGCCCCAGCATCATGCGGTGGATTTAGAGGAAGCGGGGGAAGATTTTTGATCCTGGGAACTGGCTGTCTGGTGCAGCTTTTTCCCTCTTCCCCTGCCTCTGGGCAGAAAGGAAGCGCCTCTGACCCGCTTGCTTTTCTGAGGCCGAAAGGACTGTACCTGATAATACGGTGCTTTCTTAGGTTGTGAGGGAATCTGAGGTAAAAATGTCGATTTCCCAGCTGTTGCTGTGGATACGAGGTCCGAGAGACCATCCTCAAACAATTCCTCACCCTTATAAGGCTGAACCTCCATGTGCCTTTTAGAATCAGCATCACCCGTCCACTGCCGGGTCCATAATACCCTCCTGGCAGAAATGGACATTGCATTAATTCTGGATGCCAGCCGGCAAATATCCCTCTGTGCATCCCTCATATACAAGATGACGTCTTTAATATGCTCTATGGTTAGCAAAATAGTATCCCTGTCGAGGGTGTCAATATTATCCGACTGGGTATCAGACCACGCTGCAGCAGCACTACACATCCATGCTGAGGCAATTGCAGGTCTCAGTATAGTACCTGAGTGTGTATATACAGACTTCAGGATCGCCTCCTGCTTTCTATCAGCAGGCTCCTTCAAGGCGGTCGTATCCTGAGATGGCAGTGCCACCTTTTTTGACAAACGTGTGAGCGCCTTATCCACCCTAGGGGATGTTTCCCAACGTGACCTGTCCTCTGGCGGGAAAGGGTACGCCATCAGTAAGTTTTTAGAAATTACCAGTTTCTTATCGGGGGAAGCCCACGCTTCTTCACACACTTCATTCAACTCATCTGATGGGGGAAAAAACACTGGCTGCTTTTTCTGCCCAAACATAATACCCTTTTTAGTGGTATTTGGGTTAATGTCAGAAATGTGTAACACATTTTTCATTGCTGTAATCATGCAACGGATGCCCCTAGTGGATTATGTGTATGACTCATCCTCGTCGACACTGGAGTCAGACTCCGTGTCGACATATGTGTCTGCCATCTGAGGTAGCGGGCGTTTTTGAGCCCCTGATGGCCTTTGAGACGCCTGGGCAGGCGCGGGCTGAGAAGCCGGCTGTCCCACGGCTGTTACGTCATCCAACCTTTTATGTAAGGAGTTGACACTGTCGGTTAATACCTTCCACATATCCACCCACTCTGGTGTCGGCCCCGCAGGGGGTGACATCACATTTATCGGCACCTGCTCTGCCTCCACATAAGCCTCCTCATCAAACATGTCGACACAGCCGTACCGACACACCGCAACCACACAGGGAATGCTCTGACTGAGGACAGGACCCCACTAAGTCCTTTGGGGAGACAGAGAGAGAGTATGCCAGCACACACCACAGCGCTATTTAATCAGGGATTTACACTAACATAAGTGATTTTTCCCTATAGCTGCTTATAATATACAGTTTGCGCCTAAATTTAGCGCCCCCCCCCCTCTCTTTTTTACCCTTTGAGCCTGGAAACTGCAGGGGAGAGCCTGGGGAGCTGTCTTCCAGCGGAGCTGTGAAGAGGAAATGGCGCCAGTGTGCTGAGGGAGATAGCCCCGCCCCTTTTTCGGCTGACTTCTCCCGCTCTTATAATTATATTATGGCAGGGGATTTTTACACATATATAGCTTATTAGGCTATATTATGTGCTGTTTTGCCAATTTAAAGTACTCTAAGAGCTGCCCCGGGCGCCCCCCCCCCCCGCCAGCGCCCTGCACCCATCAGTGAACGGAGTATGTGGTGTGCATAGGGAGCAATGGCGCACAGCTGCAGTGCTGTGCGCTACCTTAATGAAGACCGAAGTCTTCAGCCGCCGATTTCCAGGATGTCTTCTTGCTTCTGGCTCTGTAAGGGGAACGGCGGCGCGGCTCCGGGATCAGACGACCGAGGCTGGGCCTGTGTTCGATCCCTCTGGAGCTAATGGTGTCCAGTAGCCAAAGAAGCCCAAGCTAGCTGCAAGCAGGTAGGTTCGCTTCTTCTCCCCTTAGTCCCTCGTAGCAGTGAGTCTGTTGCCAGCAGATCTCACTGAAAATAAAAAACCTAACAAATACTTTCTTTATTAGGAGCTCAGGAGAGCCCCTAGTGTGCAACCAGCTCGGGCCGGGCACAGATTCTAACTGAGGTCTGGAGGAGGGGTATAGGGGGAGGAGCCAGAGCACACCAGATAGTACCTAATCTTTCTTTAGAGTGCCCAGTCTCCTGCGGAGCCCGCTATTCCCCATGGTCCTTACGGAGTACCCAGCATCCACTAGGACGTCAGAGAAAACTTAAATGCACCACAGGTATGGATGGATAGTATACTTGACGACACAGAGGTAGGTAGAGCAGTGGCCTACTGTACCGTACTGCTATATATTATATACTGGTGGTCAGCAAAATTATGCACTGTCCTACTACTATATATACTGCGCACAAAAACTTAAATGCACCACAGGTATGGATGGATAGTATACTTGACGACACAGAGGTAGGTAGAGCAGTGGCCTACTGTACCGTACTGATATAATTCTGGTGGTCACTGGTTAGCAAAATTCTGCACTGTCCTCCTACTATATACTACAATGCAGCACAGATATGGAGCATTTTTCAGGCAGAGAACGTATAATACTGGTGGTCACAGGTCAGCAAAACTCTGCACTGTCCTCCTACTATATAATACTGGTGGTCCCCAGTCCCCACAATAAAGCACACTGAGCACAGATATTTGCAGCACACTGAGCACAGATATTTGCAGCACACTGAGCACAGATATTTGCAGCACACTGAACACAGAAACTGAGAGAACGCCAGCCACGTCCTCTCACTATCGTCTCCAATGCACGAGTGAAAAATGGCGGCGACGCGCGGCTCCTTATATAGAATACGAATCTTGCGAGAATCCGACAGCAGGATGATGACGTTCGGGCGTGCTCGGGTTAACCAAGCAAGGCGGGAGGATCCGAGTCTGCCTCGGACCTGTGTAAAATGGGTGAAGTACGGGGGGGTTCGAATTCCGAGGAACCGAACCCGCTCATCACTAGTCTACCATGAAGATAACCAGAGCCTCCGCTGTAGGCACCCGGCAACCAGGGCTCGGGAGTGTACAGCGCTGTTGGGGAGAGCTGGAGCTGCAGCAGTGAATGTCACAAGACATTTACCACCGCTTCTGCCTTTGAAGTCTTCACTTTTTACCTCAGAAAAAGCTTTTCTTAGGGCTGCTTGGAGCAGCCCCTCTGTTAAGTGCCTGCTTACTGTAGCACCAACTGACAAACTGAGCTCCTGTGCTGGGAGGCGGGGTGATATAGGAGGCGGCGCTATGCATCTTGGGAAGAAGGTCAAAGCTTTGAGCCTGTTGGTGCCTCGGGTCAAGATTCTACTCTACACCCCATTGTCAAGACTTGTGGAGCCCATTGTACCCCGCAGCAGAAATTTAGCTTATCTACGATCAGGTCTGAATTAGGTCACACACGCTGGCTGAGTCTCTCTCTGCCACACACGCACGGCTGGACAAGTCTCTGTGTGTCACACATGCACATGCTGGCCGAGTCTCTCAGTATGTCACACACGCTGGCTGAGTCTCTCTCTACCACACACGCATGGGCTGGCCAAGTCTCTGTGTGCAGGGCCGTCTTAACAGCAGTGTAGGCCCCTGGGCACAGGAATGCACTGGGGCCCCTACCCATCCTCCAGCGGTAGGGGTGGCGGGTGGTATCAGCGGCAGTTTTGATGTCCCTAGGGCAGTAGGGGGTGTTCTATCTTCCACTCAGCATGTAGGACCTGGAGCAGTAATTTCTGCTAATTACTCCTTTACTGCACAGGTGGTGGGAGATGGGGCGGGAGTAGAAGGGGCATTGGGCTGAATGAAGGGGCCCCGGTACATGACTGAGAGGGAAGGGGTGGATGGTGAAGTGGGCTTAATATACATCATTTTCTAATGGGAGGGCAGCTTGCTTGACTGCAGATATCTCAAGTTCCTGAAAATAGATTTCTTAGCTTTGAATGGAATAACAAAACTAGATCCCCAAGTACCCAGGAGGTGCTGGGTACTTGGGGATCAGAGTTCAGGAGCCAGAGCAATCTACCAATAAAAATATAAAACTGCATATTAGGCATGTGGAGCTAAAGCAGGAACCAGCTGCTAGAAGGCTGATATCTCTGGTTCTGGGCATAGTACAGACAAGCTAACAGTGAACACAGGGCCGGTTCTTGTTCTTGTGGCGCCCCGGGCAAAACTAGAGGGGCGTGGCTTCATACGTCAGTTACGTCCCCATTTGTGCCCCCTGTAGCGGCGCTGAAAGAGATTTAAAAAAAAGAAAGTGCATACTTACTATCCCCGCTCCTGATTCCAGACCGCTGCAGACCTCCGCCGGAGCCGCTCCTCTACTCAGATCAGCATAGACACTAGAGGTCAATTATGACCCCTAGCGTCTGTACCACAATGCTGTGCGGTGCGCAATGACGTCATCGCGCACCGCACAGTAAAGGTCCCCTCCACGAAGGGAAACTAGACGCGTAGCGTCTGGTTCCCTTCACAGCGGGAAACCGTCGAGGGGCACAGTAGCAGATCTTGGCATGGTGCGGCGCCCTCCGGAAGGCAGCGCCCCGGGCAAAGGGTCCTGCTTGCCCGTGTCAAGATCCACTACTGAGTGAACACTGAAAGGTGAGAGTCCCAGCTTTTGGCGAATACCCTCAGAAAAACTATAAGTCAGAAAGAACCTGAGATATCTGGCTGGGAAGAGCAATTAACATGCTTGGATGGGGATCACTGCTTTGACATCGGATATCTCCGGTTCTCCTGGGCCGATTTAAAAAAATCTGGTACCGTTGGAAAGAGGGGACCCTCAGTTGTAAGTATATGGCCCTTATACTCATGAAGCCCTTGGGCAAGTGCCCATTGAGCCCATACGCAAAGACGGCCCTGTCTGTGTGTCACACATGCACATGCTGGCCGAGTCTCTCAGTGTGTCACACACGCTGGCTGAGTCTCTCTCTGCCACACACGCATGAGCTGGCCAAGTCTCTGTGTGTCACACATGCACATGCTGGCCGAGTCTCTCAGTATGTCACACACGCTGGCTGAGTCTCTCTCTGCCATACACGCATGGGCTGGCCAAGTCTCTGTGTGTCACACATGCACATGCCGGCTGAGTCTCTCAGTATGTCACACACGCTGGCTGAGTCTGTCACACACGCACGGCTGGCCAAGTCTCTGTGTGTCGCACATGCACATGCTGGCCGAGTCTCTCAGTGTGTCACACGTCATACTTACCTACTCTCCTGGAATGGCTGGGAGGCTCCTGAAAATTGGGTGGCGCTCCCAGCCCCCTGGAAGAGAGGGCAAGTCTCCCGGCCAACAGCACCTGCCTGTACCTCCCCCACAGCCGCACACGAGCTCCCGCAGACAGGGGGGGATGATGTGATTTGCTGTAAATCGCGTCATCATGGCCGCGCCCCTTGCCTCACAATGCCTGTATTATCAGCATTGTGTACCGGGGGCCACGATGACACAATTTTACGGACAGCTCCCCCGCTCCGCCCCTATCCAGCACCCCTCCTCCATCACGCCCCCAGTTTGCCAAGCCACGCTCCGCCATGCCGTGCTGGCTGCCTCCTCCTGGAAGAGGAAGCCTGAATATCGGCAATGCATTCTCCCATAAGCCCCGCTATGAAAGTTACCTGTGGCTGGGGCAGAAGATCCACCCATCATACGCAGAGGCCGGCAGAGGGAGAGAGAGTGGGCAGGGAGGGCTATGAGTCAGGGCTGGAGGTGGGGAAGGGGCTGGGGGAGAAGGGGGAGAGCAGCTGTCACTGGGCAGAGACAGGGAGGGACAGATTACAGCCTCTCCTCTGCTGCTATTGCCGCTCAGCCCTGGCCTGCACGGAGCCACGCTGACTGTCACAGGGGGAAGTGACCATGCAGCAACATTACATACAGCCTCCTAACCCGCTGCTGCTGCTGCTAATACTAATCCAGTGGCGGATTGGGATGGAAAACCAGCCTGGGACATTCCTGAAAGCAGCCCTAATGGGGGTGGGGTTTATTGAAGGGTGGAGTCTGTGTAGAGGGGCGGAATCCCTTTTAATAGCGCCTGATTCTGAGTTGGATAAAGTTGCGGTCCTCCATGCGTCTTTTGCTGCAGTTGCGTTTGCGATTTTATGCATACCTCCCAACATTGAAGAAATTGAAAGAGGGACATCTCGGCGCGCCCGCGCCTGAAAAGGGGACGTGACGTACGAGAAAGGGGCATGGCTTCGTGGAAGTTCTGTGATTGTGAGCCACGCCCCCTTTTTCATCAGTGAGGGGGCATAGCCGGCGCTCTATGAGCTGTTGGCATGCCCTCTCTCCCACTGTCTGCACTGAATAGATGCTGTGTGCACGCTCAGCAGGGCAGTGAGAGACAGAGCCTCCCAACTGCCCCCCCCCCCCCCACCGCGGGACACTGTGGCCCGTGGGTGGGACAGTCCTAAAAAAACAGGACTGTCCCGCGAAAATCGGGACAGTTGGGGGGTATGCTTTATGCGAATGCTGCTTCATTGCCCTTCCCTGGTATAAATCCGTGCATTTGAATGTGCAGCGGCTGAGTCTACAGACACTGCAATCATGTTTTGTGCTAATTTATACATCACCATCGGTTATACACTTTGGGCATGCATACTGTATATATCAATGCAAGCTCATAACAATACAACTCTGGTCACACTCAGTAGATGCTTTGCAGGTGTTACCCTCTTATTGTTATTTGTTATGCACCACAATTATTACTGGTTATGTGCCATTATTATTACTATATTATGCAATGAAATGTAATGTGTTATTGCAAACTTCCAGCTGAAATACACAGAATATGCATTATAGCTGGTGTGTGACATACAGTAATCCTGGAAGCCAAGCCATGGTGACAAATACAGCTACTGTACATGTATGCTGCTGGCCTGACTACATGGTCACACTGACATATCATACCATCTGCACTATTCTTGTCTTCCTTTCCCTCCCCTATTACCTAGCCTTGCATGAGCGTGCTTCTGTAGCCTGTGCCCTGGCCAGGAATATATTGGCCCTCATTCCGAGTTGATCGCTCGCTAGCTACTTTTAGCAGCTGTGCAAACGCATAGTCGCCGCCCACGGGGGAGTGTATTTTCGCTTTGCAGGAGTGCGAACACCTGTGCAGCAGAGTGGCTGCAAACATATTTTGTGCAGAACAAGACCAGCCCTGTAGTTACTTATTCTGTGCAATGATGGCTGCGACGAATGACACGGTAATGAAGTCAGATACCCGCCCAGCAAACGCACGGCCACGCCTGCGTTTTTCCAAACACTCCCAGAAAACGGTCAGTTGACACCCATAAATGCCCTCTTCCTGTCAATCTCCTTGCGATCAGCTGTGCGTCTGAAAGCGGTCACTGTCGTCAAATCTATCCAAATATGGGGATTCCTTTCTGAAAGATGTTGTTCAAGAACAAAAGAGTTATTTAAAGGTCACTATACACATGCTACAAATAATAGAAAATGTGGAATGGCAAGATAGTTATATTTTATGTATTTGTGATGTCCGTTCATTATACACTTGTATAGCCCATGACATCGGATGTGACGCCACCAGATTCTTTCTTTCTAATGGAACAAGACTACCTAACGCACAGATCAACTTTCTCATCAGTTGTGTACAATATATCTTGAACAAAAATTATTTTTGGGATCAGGATGTGTTCTATAATCAAATAAAGGGAACCACCATGGGTTCCTCCTTCGCACCTAGATACGCCAAATTATTCGTGGCTAGGTGGGAGGAGGAAAAGATTTGGAATTAAAATCCATATGGACATCTAGTCATATGGAAATGATACATCGACGACTTACTGAGTATCTGGAATGGTCCGGAACAAATTATTCAAGACTTTCTGATGCACATGAACAACAACACATATGGGTTGGAATTTACATTTAGCAAACAGATGGTCACATATCTAGATTTGGAAATTCATATTCAAGAAAACAAAATTATCTAGATTTGGAAATTCATATCAAGGAAGTCAGTGGGAACACGATGCTTGATAGATCCAGTAATCATCACAAGAACTGGCTTCAAAACATTCCCGGAGGCCAATTCCGACGCCTGAAGAGAAACTGTACACAGCAAGAAACATTTCTCCAACAATGCAGTGGTATGAGAGATCAGTTTGTGGAGAAAGGATACGATGGAGGAGAACTAGACAGAGAAATAGAGAAGATTACAACCATGGATAGAAAAAGCAAGATACAGTACAATCATAAACCAATAGAAAACAACTATAACACAGCATTTATTACTCAGTTCAACAGCCAATACCATCAGCTAGAGAACATTCTACAGAAACAATTGTCCCATTTTACTTTTGGATAAACAATTGGCACCCCACATAAAAGAGAAACCGAAAATAATATATAAGAAAGCCAAAAACATTAAACAACATCTGGTTACAAGTTATCTACAGAAAGAAATCCCTAACCAAACAGAAAATAAAGAAAATAAAGGATCTACTAGGCCGGTTACAGAATTTAAATCTAATGTGACAAACAAAACATACAAAGTGAGGGAAATAATTACTTGTGACTCTGAAGGAGTAATCTATTTACTGGAGTGTCCATGTGGATATCAGTATATCGGACAGACCAATAGAAAATTGAAAATTAGGATTTCCGAACATTTATATAACATACAAAAAAGTTTGGAAACCCACAGTGTTTCCAAACATTACAAAGAGCACCATCAACAAAATTCGTCTACCCTGAAATTTATGGGGATTCAGAAAATCCTGAAAAACTGGAAAGGAGGAGATATATGTCTGGATCTAAGAAATAGGGAAACAAAATGGATTTTCCAAATGCATATGTTGCAACCACTTGGATTAAATGTAGAGAAAGATATAAACTCTTTTTTAGTTAGATAATAATTTATGAATGGTTTCTATAAATTTCTACATCTTAAGTAATTTATAGTAGCCTCTTTCTGTCCATTTAAAATATGTTCACTAAAATGTCCTTTTTAAAATTGATAATTGTAACATCCATATAATTAGAGTAATTAATATTATATATACATTTATTTTATGAATGCCATACCTTAATTAAAATAGATACCCATATTTTATATATTTTTTTAACTAAATGCCCTGTATCATAAGATAGAATGGAGCATGTGGTTGCCACCGGAATATTTACTTCCTGCATGACCACTTCCTGTTTTTAAAATTGAAACAATAAAGTTTTTTAGCTTTAAAAAGGAATTTCCTGAGACAATCTCAATCCTTAACAAAGGGCTGCAAGCCCAAAATGCGTTGGAGAGAGAAGGAGGAAAGAGGAACGGAACCGGAAGTGGACGCCATCCCCGGGCGCTAAGCACGGAGTGAGAGACACTGCACGGATACCGCTACTCATTGCAGGAGGGAACCAGAGCCGGGGACGCAAGCAAAAGGTATGGTGAGCTAGGGACAGTGAATTGTGGACCAGCCGCTCATTAACACCCGGTTTACCAAACGAAACCCCTAGTATTTGTAAACGCTTTTACATACCCCAAAAATACACAAAAGAGCTGTATTCATTGCAAACTAACCAAAACAAAACTTTTTTTTACAGGTATGAGCATTCATTTTAACATATTACAAGCGCTTCCTTTTTAAAGTTTTACTCCTGTGGAGGACATCAGGGACGTAGGCTGGAGAAGTTTATGTTACATTACACTCCCTGGCTGGCAGCGGCTGGGTGATCCTTCTATATTATCTGTGCTCACAGGCTGCCACTGGTCGGTATTGATATACTGTTTCTTCACGGACTGCAGCTGGACAGTTCTGATATACTATATTTTGTAGCGGGCAACTACTGGTCGGTTTTGATATACTACATCTCTCTGATTCCCGCCTTCAGTTGGCTATGATGGTTAGATAGCACCAGAATAACGCGGCCGCAGCGAAACTAGAGAAATTTGCTAGAAATCCTCCAGCTCGGCCTCAACGTGGGGAGGGAGCTCACTCGGCCTCTTCACCGTCACCGCCATCGCCTTCTAACAGCTCCTCATCTGTGGAGGCTTCGGATGCTGCCTTGCAGAGAGTACTGGAAGCAGTCACCACCAGCGAGGCCCGCTTGGCTGACAGGATCGGTCAGGTTCAGGCGGATCTGTCCATTATACACCAAGACCTCCTGCACGTGCGAGAAAGGGTTGGTGAGGTTGAAACACGCATTTCCACGCTGGAAGACACGGTTTCGCCACTCGGTAGACTGCTCTAGAGTCCCAGATGACGGAGGTACACAAAAAGATGACAGATATGGAGGGGAGATTGCGACAGAACAATGTCCATTTTGTCGGCCTGCCCGAGAAAGAGGAGGGTGTCTGCCCCGAGAAATTTCTTGAACACTGGCTGCTGGATGCATTTGGAGTGGAGGAGTTTACCACACACTTTGCAGTGGAGCGCGCTCACAGAGTCCCGATGCATCCACTACCTCCAGGGGCACCTCCCCAAACTTTCATAGCCAAGCTCCTTCATTATCGTGATAGGGATGTGATTTTGAAAATGGCCTGCACCAAAGGTCCTCTCATGTGGAATGGATTTCTGATTTCAGTCTTTCCGGATTTTGCTATTGACGTTCAGAAGGACAGAGCTCAGTTTGTTCCTGTGAAACTCAGGCTGCGTGAACTGAATATCCCCTATGCCATGCTCTTCCCGTCTAAACTGCGGGTGGTTTCAGATGGAGAAACTAAATTCTTCATGACTCCCCGCGATGCATCAGTCTGGCTGGACAGGCGCTTTCCGGCTTGGCGGGCGGTGGCCGCTGATTGAACTCCTGCACTTAGTTTCTCTACTACTTAATATTTTGCACCATGTATACCTGCTGTGCCATTTATGAGTGTGGTCTAGGCGGGGGATGGGGGTTTCTCATGTTGTTGTTTCATGTTGAGTTGTTATGCTGGGTCTATGAGGGTTCTCTGTGGCTTCTTGCAAGCCTTACCTGGGGTTATGTGGCGGTTTGGGAATGAGGAAACTATGGGTTGTTATTTCTATACTATATTTCTGCTCTCTGCTATAGGTGTCTGACCCACTATATAGCTCCCGGGGGGGATACAGTTTTGTTTAGGTGGGGTGGTGGGTGTGGCCTAGGGGGGTTTTGAGTTTAGCTGGGAGACTCTTCTGTCTCGAGGTTATTAAATTCTTGGCCCCCTTTTTGGATATTGGATTTTGGTTTTGTATTGGCAGAATATGTAAAGGTGTGTTCTGCCTTAGCTGTTATTGTTAGTAGTTAGGGTATTTTGTTGTTAGGGAATCAGGTATGCTGCTAGTTTTAGGTGGTATACGGGGTGGGGGTTATTTTAGACTGTTATTATTGCTGTGTTTTAATTTATTGCTGTGCAATGTGCTTATTTCCGCTATGTCTATGTTGCAACTAGCTGCGGGCGTATCTTTTTTTATATTCACTGGGGATGGCTGGCCGTGGGTACTCTGTAATATTACAACAATGCTCTGCTATGGCTTTGGTTAAGTTTCTGTCGTGGAATGTGTGGGGGATCAATGACAAAATTAAGCGCTCCCTGGTCCTTCGATAGATTAAGCTTTCTGTTTCAGATATAATTTGCCTGATGGAAACCCACTTACTGGGTACTAAGATTATGTCCCTTAAAAAACCATGGGTGGGCTGGGCTTACCACTCTATGCATACTGCAGCGTCCCGGGGAGTGTCGATCCTAATTAGGAAGTCTGTTCCCTTTGCACTTGATTCTGTGCAAACGGATCAATGTGGTAGATATGTATTTCTCAAGTGCAAAATTAACTCCGTCCCCCTGTTATTGCTGGCTATGTATGTGCCCCCTCCATACTCGCATGACGTCCTTAAAAAGGCATCTGCCTTTATGGCTGCATCCCCTGGGGTAGCCGTTATCTGTATGAGGGACTTCAACAACGTTTTAAACCACGAGTTGGATAGGTTGTCCACGGCATCCTTCAACCCACAGCCCAGGCGTTCCCTGTTTGCAGACACTGTTTCGGAGTTGGGTCTGATTGACCCCTGGAGATTGAAAAATCACGATTTGAGGCAGTACTCCTGTTTTTCACGCTCTCACTCTTCCTTCACTAGGATAGATTTGGCTCTTCAGTCCCGGGAGCTTTTGCCCAAAGTTCAAAATGTCAGATATGAGACTAGGGGTATTTCAGATCACTCCCTTATATCATTACACATGACTTAAACTGTCAGCGAGGCCAAGCAGTGTGGAAATTGAATCCCTTTTGGCTGACGCATGTGGGTGAGGGATCCGCCTTGGAAGCTAGCTGGTTAGAATTCTTTGTTATGCATGAAGACACCTCGGATGTGTCTCTGTTGTGGGACACTTTCAAGGCTTTTTTAAGAGGAACATTGATTAAACGGGTAGGGAGTCTTAAATCCTCCTTTAGTAAACGTGAATCTGAATTAGAGGCCCCGGTGGTTGCTTCAGAATTGACATATGTGCGCGATAGATTGGATGCCTCTAAGTTGGTGTGGCTCCATGCGCAGGGTGAATGGAAGGAATACCTGTGGGGGAAAACCCAGCACAGACTTCTCTTCTCCTCGAATGTCCAATATGCTACTGGGGATAGACCAGGTTCTTATTTGGCCAATGTTGCAAGGGGTGACCGCTCCTCTCATACTGTAGTGGAGGTTTTGAATTCGGCTTGGCCTGTACTGGAGCGCACCGCCCAGACTGTGGCGGAATTTGTCTCATACTATCAGGCACTCTATAGTTCCAAATTGACCTGTTCCCCGCTAGAACTGTGTGACTACTTGGATGGAATCCACTTGCCCTGTATCTCCAGTGAAGCCAGGGCTCTTCTCGATGCTCCTTTGTCATTGGAGATTGAGATTGCGATCTCTGCCTTCCCCGATGGTAAGGCCCCTGGCCTTGATGGCATTCCATCAGAACTGTATAAGAAGCATACAAAATTTTTTTGCCCCTCACTTGCTTGTTATTCAATGAAATCTTTGACCAAAGCACACTTTCCCCGTCTATGGCGGAGGCTTTGATTATAGTGATTCCCAAGCCAGAAAAGGACCCCAGGAGGGTTGAATCATACCGTCCTATTTCCCTGCTGCCCGCAGATAATAAAATTCTAGCCAAGGTTCTGGCTTCCAGACTTAACCGGGTTATCTCCCAAATTATTCACCCTGACCAAACGGGCTTCATGCCTGGCAAGTCCACTGCTGTGAATTTGTTTACTCATTTCCAGGTTTCTCAGGGGGAGGACTGCTCTACCGTTATAGGCCCTCATTCCGAGTTGATCGGTCGCTAGCTACTTTTAGCAGCATTGCAAACGCCAGGCCATCACCCTCTGGGAGTGTATCTTAGCTTAGCAGAATTGCTAACGAAATGCTAAGCAGTTCTGCTATTAAATATTTCCTCGGTGGAGTGGGCCTTCCTCTGGGAGGCTATGAGTAGGTTTGGCGTGGGCCCCAAATTTATCAGCTATGTTAAATTATTGTATTTTCTGCCCATGGCCAGAGTCTCTGTGAACGAGTTTGTTTCGGACTCCTTCCCCCTATCCAGGGGAACAAGACAAGGCTGCCCTCTGTCTCCGACTCTGTTTGCCATTGCTATTGAGCCACTGGCATGTTTGATTAGAGCAACTCAAGATATTGTGGGTATTAGGGTTGGCGCAAGAGAGGACAGGATAGCGTTATACGCTGATGACCTCTTGCTCTTTGTGGACGATTACGTTTCCTCCTTACCTAAAGTCCTTGACTTGATAACCGACTACGGACGCTTCTCCGGGCTCAAAATTAACTGGATTAAATTCACCATTACTCCACTTAGAGGCACGGTCTCAGTGGCCCCAGTGATTCATACCCCCCTTACATGGGTAGATTCTTTCAAGTACCTGAGTATATGGGTATCGAATGACCCTTGTACCTATGTTTCCCTTAATATCATGCCGCAGATGGTGTATTTTCGCTCGAAGGTCAAAGTTTGGGGGACTCTGCCCCTTACTGTTACTGGCAGGGTAAATTTGGTAAAAATGGTATACTTGCCTAAACTCCTTTATGTCCTCCAGCAATCCCCTATATATATTAACTTGAAGACATTTAGACAGATTGACAGTTTGCTCTCTTCTTTAATATGGGCCAGCAGGAGAGAGCGGTTGAGACTTGACGTTCTGTCCAGGCCGAGAGTGCTGGGAGGCTTAGCTCTCCCTATATTTCGATTTTACTATTATGCTGCGCAGTTGGCACATATATGGGAGTGGGTGAGTGCCCCAGATGCTCTCACTATACACTCCCAAATGCTTTTACAGGTCTACCCTGGCGGTTCTCCATTACAGATGCTTATTTGTGGAAACCCTAACTTGTCCAAGATCCCTATAATAAACCAGGCCGTCCTCATATGGAAACAGGTACATGTTATCCTATTGGGCCGAGGTATTGACCCAGATACTCCTCTGGACGATGCTTTTGGCTTACCAGAATTGGCTTTGTTGCAGACTGGGTCGTGTGGGGGAGGTGGGGGGTGACATCCCTGGGACACTTGTATAATGATGGTATACGGAAATCCATCCTGCAACTTCAACAGGATTATAGTGTACCCTCTTCTCATTTCTACTTATACCTGCAGCTGAGACATGCACTTAATGCACAATTTCCCGATACTCCTCTAATGATTGCTGACTCTCCGGTCAAGTCTCTCCTGCAGTCCTGGGAAACAGACATCTGGTGTCCAACATTTATACAGGCGTGCTTCGATCTCACTATTCTGACCAGTTATTCCTTCTCAGGAACAAGTGGGAATCTGACTTGGGTGCCATCTCTGATGAGATTTGGGAGGGTGCTCTATGTTCTCCACGATTATCCACTACCACCACTAGATATCAACAAATCCAACTGTTTATAATACACAGAGTATATATGACACCAGTGCATCTGCGACATATAGGGGTACTCACTCCTCCAGATGTCCTAAGTGCGATAGTCTGGATGCAGACTTTTGGCACATTATCTGGCTATGCCCCAAGGTAGCCGTATTCTGGTCGGGTGTTATTGACACCCTGGTGTCAACGGATATTCCCTCGTCTGTATGCTCCCCGATGACATGTGTGTTATCTGCTGTGGAGGAGGATGCCCTGGAATTCCCTGCCGGAAGATATGTAATTAATCTATGTGGCCTGGCCAAGGTGTGTATCGCCAGTCTATGGCTAGCCAAAGATGCGCCCACACTGCGATTCTGGGTCTCACTTGTAAATGATACGGCCTCTCATGAGAAATATGTATACTTAGCTAGTAAAGCGTGGAAAAAATATCAGGACCTGTGGGGTAGATGGCTTGAGTCTCCGCGCTCTATGACCCAGAGTGTCTGAGCACCGGCTACTGAGGGCTCCATGTCTGGACGGGTGGGAGATGAGACATGTAACGGGGGGTTAGAGTGATTCTAGATCTGCATCGGGTGAGCTGCCTCTCTTTATTTATGACATCCCCTGGCGCCCGCGGTCAGCCATTCCTTTGCCAGTATTGCTGCTGTGTGATTTGCTCAATAATTATGTTGTGTTGCCATAGACGACTCTGTACAATATACATTGTTCTATAAGCTCCATGCTAACATGTGATATTAGTTCTAATTTATAATCTCTGTCTCGGAATTTAAGCCTGCACCTGTTTTACTGTTATAACTGGTTACTGTTAGAAATGGGAATCTGCGTATTCCCTGGGTTGGGGATTTGTTCTGGTTTGTTTTGTTTTGTTTTTTGTATTTTTGTTTCATTGAAAAACAGAAAATCAATAAAAAAGTATTATATAAAAAAAAAAGCCACCTTCTGCTTTAAAATGGGGTGGTCTAGGTGGGTTGCGAGAGGCCCCAGAGATATCGGGTCTCAAGATTTATGTTGCCGGCCCTGACCCTAACCCAGACCTCTAAACTAACCCTAATGCCTTGACTCAAAAGACCAGACTGGATGGGCCATGTCATTCTTATCTGCCGTAAAATGCTGTGTTTCTATGTATATGGTGTACTGCAAGAAAATATCTACAAATCCAATGGTATGGTAACTGCGGTATGTACTGTACTTGCACTTGCAGTAATTGAATTCAGGCCTATGAATAAATGTTTTGTGATCCCTGTACAGCAGTCACAGAAAGTGTTAATCTCTGCAGCTTGTCACTCAACTTGCATTGTTGCTCTTTTATTTTTGCAGCCAACCCACAAACCAGGTGTGTACACACATTGAGGTTTATCCTTTCGATTTTGTCTATATAGTCAAAATCACAAGGAAAGTTAGTGCAAATCGCACTGTATTAGGCAGCTTGCGATACCACTGCGATACCGATGCATGGTCCCGCGGGGTCAGTATCGCAAGGAAAGACAGGCTGTACAGGCAAGTCAATCTTGACTATATAGGGGTTGTCAAAGTCAAAAATATTACATAGAGAGACCATATAAACTGCACACATATAAGCCGCTATACTTGCAAATATGCGCAGCGAGCACAGCAAACACCAGACATCATGGAGATATAGAATTGGCTGATGAATTGATGTCATGAATACGTATCATTTGAACAGAACCAGATGTGCCCATCATGTTTGGTATTGAAGCAAGCAGAATGATGTGTGGGTTAGTTTGATGCTGGTTGTGAAGTTGTGGGACATTGCAGCAGATAGATATGATTATATGTATAAAAGCTAAGATCATATTGTTAGAACAATGGATGCTCAAGACAACCTTTTACTAAGTTTTCAGGGCTGAACCTGATTAGCATATACAAAGAGAATAGTGACTCAATACAAAGGAGAAAGAAAGACCCCTCCCCCAGGTACTGGTCAAACAGGAAGGTAGTGGTCAGGTGTGGCCTCAGAGAACAGATGTAATGTAGCTACACTCACACACACAGCTACCTGGCACCCAGCAGCATGGCGGCTAAATCCCCAGGACATCCTCCAAACTAAAGGCTAAGTATTGAACTTCACATGGCTAGATAAGGAAACAGACAGATTGCTTTCTGGTTTAAATAGGATATTGTAACTTGGTTGTGTGATTGTTGGGTGTTTGTGGATACTCTGTGAAGTCTGTGATGAATTGGAACAGTATACCATCTGTAGCATAGTATTTGTGGTATTTGTTTGCCTATGGAGATTTAAAATAGATTGTGCTGGTTAGTTATACTATATATCCTGTTAATCATAAATACCACCATGCAGTTACGTTTGTGTTAATTACATTGTGATCTGGTCTTGTGATGAATATGCTCTGGTTATTGAGATACTGAAGTTGTTTGGGATGTGAAATTATGAGATGGTTCTAGGAAGTTGGATTACATTGTGAAAGGTGATTTAGATGGTTTGGAATTGTAAAATCAGAACATATGCATTGTTTTGAGGCTTGGACATTTTGGAATAACATGGAGTCTTGTGTCTCCTGCTATGTGATTGTGGTGTAGTTGAGAGTGCCATGTGTTTGGACCTGCAAATCTAAAATGGCTGCTGCTGGATGTCTTCCCCTCCCCCTTTCAGCCATGTGGTGTGGTCTTTGGAATCAAGTGGAGGTTTCCCAAAATGGAGTCTAGCTTCTGTCCCATGATATAGGGACAGCCAGTATGAGTAAGCCCAAGTATTTCATCAGCATTGACTAACTGCGCAGCGATTGTTCCTCACATGTGTAAGCTTCTCTGCAATCATGTTGTCTTACTGTGAGCCATTTCTCTCATATCTCTCTCTCTCTCTCTCTCTCTCTCTCTCTCTCTCTCCCTTCTCTTTTCTCCCATATCTCCCCTTTGACTAGTATTGTATTGTATTGTATTAGATTGGTATTGTATTGTATTTCTAGTGTAGCTATTTTGGTTAGGAAGTATCTGTTATATTGTAGTGTATCATTTGTACTGTTATTCCCTTTTACAAGTATATTAGATAGAATACAGTTAATAGGCTTTGGACCCTAAACCAGTATCTGTGTATTGTCTATAGTTTTAAGTGTTCACTTGAGCGTCGGTGACGCTCAAGCAGCTTTGTAGTTAGTCAGGTTACACAAGGTTGCACTTACACCCTGTATTCACATTAAGGTATTCTGTGTATTTCATTGATAAGGTTTAGACATAAAGGTATAGCGTTGTGAGCGTCTGCGCCGCTGGTGATCTCCTCGTGGTCTCGAGCGTCCGCTACGCCATAGCGAATCAGTACTCTAGTCATAGCCAACAACGTGCTGTCCTGTGATCTCTGGGCCGTGAGCGAACGTGACGCGTGAGCGTCTCGCCTACGGCTGAGCGATCGTTACGCAACCAGCGTACCCATACGGTACTTCTTAAGTAAACAGCGTACAGTGTTCTTAGACTTCATAAAGGGTTGTTTATACGACAAAGGAATTTAACATTGTCAATTGGGGGACTCGTCCTGTCCTTCACATATCTCTGCTAGGTAATATCAGCAGACATTATCCATCAGCAAAGGGCGGGATCATATTCCTTGCAGTGCTGATTGGATAAGCGTCTGTTTCGCTTAGTAAAGGGTGCTGAGGGAATCCGGGACCGGAGGTAAGAACAGTACGCTATTGTCTTTGAAAATCTGGTTTTTATTTCAATTTGGTGCCAACTACACACTCAGGCCTAGAATAACTTTAGGAGTTTTGAATGATGACTTTCTTTGTGACAAGAGGCCGCATGGTCTGTCCACCATTTTGTGTGACCCTCATGGAGGTGGAAGGGGGAGGAGCAGCGGCCATTTTGGGAAGGTCAAATTTTTTTATTTTTTTTCTGAGCGGCTGGTTTTCAGTTGACTCAGGAAACAATCAGCCATCCACTGTCAAAAAGAAATCATCATTTAATGAGTTTTTTTTTTATGCATTTATTTAATCTATATCATAGTCAATCATAAGTAATAGTGATTGGTACTTATATGTAATATCTATATGCGTGTGCTTACATCAATGTATGTTATTAGATTAAATTTAGAATTGCATTTTCATCTGTGTAAGTTTCACATCTCACCTTCCTGTTTGCCATTTGCATTGATAACGTGCTGAGAAAATTTGCTGCTATAAAAAAAAAAAAAGGTAAGGGAGTAACTGAAAAAAAAAAAAACAAGCACACAGCATAGAAGATACTGTGTGGTGTTTGGTAAGCGTTTATATAGTGAAATATCGCTTATAGTAAGGCGATACAGAAGCCACAAGACAATAGCACACATTTGTTCAGTTTCCAAAATTTAGTTTAAATACCTTACTTTACTGTAACGCCTCTGGGGAGAGCTATCAGACTACGGGAAATGATTTTTCTGATCAGAAAACTATAAGAATGATAGTGGGTTGAAAACGGTATGAGTGTATTGAATCCCGCTTTGTGGACTTTGTGATCTATGTGATAAAACGGTATTGAATTCCGCTTTGTGGACTTTGTGATCTGTGTGATCTATGTGGAACGTGATGAGCACGATCTGAGTGAAAACGTGCAACAGAGTGTGATAAAGTTTTCGTTGTATTACGCTCTGGCTGTTTTGGAGCACAGTAGGGAGACTCCAATGATCCTACCATTTATGGGCAACAAGTGTCTATAAGTGGTACGATTGGACCGCACGGTTGTATGTGTGACCAATAACGCAACGTGATATGAGGTCGTATATCCATGCGTAAATCTTGCCCTCATACGTGTTGTAGGGAGCACATGCAAGCGTGATTTGTGTAAAAGAAAAAGGAAGGGAATTTTCTCAGGAAAATCTCTAGAGATAGGGCCTGCAACGGCTACACGTGTCTGCTAGAAGGCGGAACGGGGATACCCGGAGCAGAAGAAGTTCAGTGGAAGAGCTTTAAGGATTTCCAACGAAGTTCTGTGTTTGGTGCATTTTAGGAAGTTTTTCTGTGTTAAAAAGGTCCACAATGGCAGCCAAGTGCACAACACAGAGACGGTCGGAGGTCAGGATTCAGACTCCAGAGGCTTGTAGACCCTGAGGGTCTGCTCGGTTAGTAATGTGGAGGAGGTATGGTCCCCACACTGAGACCTTTTGTGATGAATGGACACGAATGACTGCAGGGGATAAGGCACCATTTCCCGGGATAGGTAGTTTTGACTTAGAGGTGTTGCATAATTTAAGGCAAAGGATCAGTCTCATAAAATCCTGGAAACAACGAGTTAAACATGATGATTGTTTGCAGTTATGGCAACAGGAAAGTGAAATGCAAAGAAATGTAACTTACATATCTAACTTTCATCTTGAGAGGAGAGACATGGCATTGAAGAGGATTATGGTTGCAGAGAAATGGCACAATGTTGTACGATAAAAATGCACTTAGTAACTGTATTAAGAATGAAAGTGTTAAATGTAATAATGTTTATGAAAATGAAAGTGTAAAAATTACAAATGTTAACCTGTGCAAGTCGCACCCCATGTTAAACTTCCCTCAGGATTACCAACAAGAAAGTGAGCCCAGAACGATGTCGGCACCTCTTCCAGAAGCCATCCTACAAGACATCCAGGTGGACGCGACCAAATTGGTAAAGGCAATAATCAAACCCCCTAACGGAGGGTCAGGTGAGGTCGTGTCCACAGGTACGTACAATGTTTTATATCACGCACAAACAAATGTACCCCATATTGTAAGACCAAAACAAGGTGATGTGATTGAGTTTAGTCCTGTCAGGGTGATCACAGTCCCCAATGGGAAGACTGATGATCAGGGAACCATTCCCGTCAAGGACAGTGCAATGCGCCATCCCTGGTCCCGGACAGAATTGAGATCAATCATATCTGATTACCCAGATCCTAGGAAAGATCTAACTGTATGATCAAAGATTCACAGAAGGTATATCAACTCCCTAGACAACACCATAATCATGAAATCCAAGGAATCAGGGAAGAACAGGGGAAACGGTTGATGATGATGAGCATCCGAGCGTTTGAGGAGGCATCAAATCAGCCAAGACCCCAGTTCACTGACACTCGGAGAAAGCCAAGGATCTGTTACCATTGTAGAAGAGAAGGGCATTATGCCAACAACTGTAATAACCCACATAAAGTTAGACCCCCTAGACCAAGAAATGAGAAAAATTACAACACACACCATTATAATCAGGGATCATATAGGAAGAATTTTGGGCCACACCCATAATATATAGTCAGGAAAGATGAGCATAGGACTGATGGTAAGCCTGAGGTAACGGTTAATAAATTGGGAGGTCATTCACTGAAAGACACAGGAATGACCAGGTGAAACGTTGTAGATGTATCAGTGAAATGTTTTTTTTTCTCTCTCTCTCTCTCTCTCCCCATCTCTGACGAGTAGTGGTAAGAATTCACACATTGCATACCCACTTGGTCCTTGCAGAAGTCTACCAAACCCCAGCATGACCTCCGCCACAATGTATTTCTGGCCAGATACAGACAGTGGAGTAATGCAGGTGCTGGTGGGGAGGGACTGCTCAAGGAGACCATTAGACACATAGATATGACAGCCTGATAATCTGACAATGTTTTTCTAATGCTAACAATGTTTTCTTAATGTTGACAATGTTTAAAAATGCTTTGTTTCTCTTTTCTTATTGATGGTTATTGTCGAGTTATGTAATGTATATATGCACATGAATTGTTCTCTATCTCTTTTGTTTTTTTTGTTGTCTCTCTCTTCCCACTCATGTTTCCATGGTTTGAAGATGCTATGTCACCCCTCAGTTGGACCAATGGTAATGCCAGATTTTTGCTCCTTACAGAAAGATCGCCGGTTAGGAAGGAATATTGCATCACCAGAATGTTCGTTTGGAAGACTGAGAGACAGCACCTTTGAGAGGACAGCAGAACAAGAAGAACAACAAGACGAGAGAACTTATTATCGTAACAAGTTCTCTCCCCCTCAAACTGATTTCTTATACCCCCTTTACAAATTTCTTCTTTTCTCCTCCTGTAAGATGGACTTGCCCCAAGAGACTGTGATATGGATTTTCCTGTTGACCATGATGTTGACCAGAGCAGTCTGTTTCGGTGAGAGTACCAGCGAGGTCGAGAAAGGATCCAGAAAGGTCCTGATGACTGAGACGGAGGTGTAAATTTCCAATAGCAACCCAATCACCAAGCAAAGGCGAGTACCGGGCACGATCTAACAACCATGTTATCTGTAAACATTTTCTTTGAAGGATTGTTAGTTAAAAAAGAAAACTGTATCTGTAGGCTCTGTAACTATAATGCCAATCCAGTTTTAATATCCATATGGACCGGCATCCATTGAGTGACTATCACTCCTTAGTGGGTAACGTATTAAACCAAACAGATTGTTGGGTATGCTCTCAAGTACCTCAGGGTCATAGCAAATCAGGGCTAGTACCATTTCCTTTAACGTTAGGGGAGGTACTTGAGCTAAGTGGTGGGAGACCGGTGGACCGGAGGTTTAACATCTCCAGCCCTCCTAGTTTGAAGCTCCACCAATACCATGTGGATAGGTCCCTCTTATGTTTCAACATCTCCAATCCCCGAAAGCCGGGAAATTGGGAAGTGTCATGGAGCAACTTAACCATGACCTTCTCGCATAGAGCAGATAGAATGCCTACAGATACAGAGCTTGTACGCCACATAGCCAGTAGAGGAAAATCTTTCCGGTATAGATACACCCTAGGAAATAGAATTACTAGAGTTGGAGAAGTATCACCAGGATACTGTGCACATATCGTACAGTCTGATACGTGCATTAAGCAGATGGAAGAATTAGGGTCAGGAGAATTCACCTGGAAGGTGTGTAATATGGTAATGTCCTTCTCTGTCCCATATGTTCTCCCCGATGATGCATATTTCATATGCGGGAGAAAGGCGTACAAGTGGCTTGCCCCAAACTCTGAAGGATTGTGTTATATTGGAAAAGTATTGCCTGAAGTGATGACTGTAACACATGACAAAATGAAAGACATACACCGTGGTGCCCAAGCTCCTTATACTCACACTCATTACGAGCACCGAGTTAAAAGACACCTGTCAGAAAGGTTAGAGCATCCGGCCTCTGATCTAATCCATGAATCCACCGGGATTCAGGTTCTGGTAGCGTTAGATTTCACTCGCACCGCTCGAGGAGTGATGAATTATAGATACATTTCCGCACTCGCCAATTTGTTAGATAATATCACTGAAATGTATGATGACACGTTCAGATACACTGGAAGAGAACTTCAAGCGTACAAAACAGAACTAGTTCAGCATAGGATGGTTCTTAATTATCTTACAGCAGTAACAGGCGGATATTGTGTTACATTGGCAACACAGTACGGCATAAAGTGTTGCACGTATATCACAAATAGCACCGAGGATCCGGTAGAGGTCATAGACCAAAAGATGGACGATATTCTCCAATTGAAGTGGGAATTTCGCCGAAAACACAATCTCACCCTTGCTGCTGTAGGTAATGAGCTGACTGGTTGGGTGTCATGGTTGAACCCGCGAAATTGGTTCTCCGGTTTAGGAGACTGGGCTCAAGGAGTCATAATGGATGTTGGAAAGTTTCTACTATGTATCTTGGGTGTCGTTATATCGATTGGATTGATATTTAGATGCGGGCAGGCTTTAATGAAGTGCAAACAAAGTACAAGAGTGATGAGTTTGAGGAGCGAGGAAACTGTAATTAACCTGGATTTGGTATATGACCCAATGATAGAAACCATGATGTGATGAAAATGCGATTATACGGTCCGTTTCTTTCACCTGTTTTTCTGCTTTTCTCCAAGATACAAAGACCCCTTGGACGAGGAAGTTGACGAGACGCTATACAGACAACAGACAAGCACCAAAGAGGAAGTTTTGACAACCTATGATATGGACACTTGATGAACTTTGCCATGGATCCCCAGTTTCCCTAGTATTTTTAAACTCACGCTAGCCCAACATTTTTGTAAATCTGATGGCACTGACAAAGCTATTTGCTCATGCCCAAGGAGCAATACAGCGCAAAGAAGACGACTCTCAACAGATACCGAACAAAAACTTCAACAACAGATGTACATTTCCCTGACATAGAATACCACCGCATTTACCGTAATTATGTCTTTTCTTCATTTCTACAACCCTCAGGTAATGGCACACATAGTCGATAGGGAATACAGGCTCAGATATCAGCAACCACATACTTCCCCCATTCTTGTATCATCAACTAAAATGTGCTCCCCATTTTGTTCAAAATCCGAAAAGAGCTCGGTAAAGTTTGACAGCCCATCCACAGACCTGTACCACAGGATAAGAAGGAATTCAAATGTATACTTCGCAATACCTCGAAGCTTGATGTACAACACGTACGGCACGATGATACATGACCCCCCAAACATGGATTCATACACACATGCTTCTGCTATCTCACTAGGTCATACCCTCTTCACACCTTCTCCTCTCTCCTCCCTTACCCAACCATGGAAATGTATTAACCCCTGACATATATTTTTCTCTTTTTGAAATGTTTTAGGAAGTGGCAGTTATTGGTGACTGCCAAAGGGTGGACTGTCAAAGTCAAAAATATTACATAGAGAGACCATATAAACTGCACACATATAAGCCGCTATACTTGCAAATATGCGCAGCGAGCACAGCAAACACCAGACATCATGGAGATATAGAATTGGCTGATGAATTGATGTCATGAATACGTATCATTTGAACAGAACCAGATGTGCCCATCATGTTTGGTATTGAAGCAAGCAGAATGATGTGTGGGTTAGTTTGATGCTGGTTGTGAAGTTGTGGGACATTGCAGCAGATAGATATGATTATATGTATAAAAGCTAAGATCATATTGTTAGAACAATGGATGCTCAAGACAACCTTTTACTAAGTTTTCAGGGCTGAACCTGATTAGCATATACAAAGAGAATAGTGACTCAATACAAAGGAGAAAGAAAGACCCCTCCCCCAGGTACTGGTCAAACAGGAAGGTAGTGGTCAGGTGTGGCCTCAGAGAACAGATGTAATGTAGCTACACTCACACACACAGCTACCTGGCACCCAGCAGCATGGCGGCTAAATCCCCAGGACATCCTCCAAACTAAAGGCTAAGTATTGAACTTCACATGGCTAGATAAGGAAACAGACAGATTGCTTTCTGGTTTAAATAGGATATTGTAACTTGGTTGTGTGATTGTTGGGTGTTTGTGGATACTCTGTGAAGTCTGTGATGAATTGGAACAGTATACCATCTGTAGCATAGTATTTGTGGTATTTGTTTGCCTATGGAGATTTAAAATAGATTGTGCTGGTTAGTTATACTATATATCCTGTTAATCATAAATACCACCATGCAGTTACGTTTGTGTTAATTACATTGTGATCTGGTCTTGTGATGAATATGCTCTGGTTATTGAGATACTGAAGTTGTTTGGGATGTGAAATTATGAGATGGTTCTAGGAAGTTGGATTACATTGTGAAAGGTGATTTAGATGGTTTGGAATTGTAAAATCAGAACATATGCATTGTTTTGAGGCTTGGACATTTTGGAATAACATGGAGTCTTGTGTCTCCTGCTATGTGATTGTGGTGTAGTTGAGAGTGCCATGTGTTTGGACCTGCAAATCTAAAATGGCTGCTGCTGGATGTCTTCCCCTCCCCCTTTCAGCCATGTGGTGTGGTCTTTGGAATCAAGTGGAGGTTTCCCAAAATGGAGTCTAGCTTCTGTCCCATGATATAGGGACAGCCAGTATGAGTAAGCCCAAGTATTTCATCAGCATTGACTAACTGCGCAGCGATTGTTCCTCACATGTGTAAGCTTCTCTGCAATCATGTTGTCTTACTGTGAGCCATTTCTCTCATATCTCTCTCTCTCTCTCTCTCTCTCTCTCTCTCCCTTCTCTTTTCTCCCATATCTCCCCTTTGACTAGTATTGTATTGTATTGTATTGTATTAGATTGGTATTGTATTGTATTTCTAGTGTAGCTATTTTGGTTAGGAAGTATCTGTTATATTGTAGTGTATCATTTGTACTGTTATTCCCTTTTACAAGTATATTAGATATAATACAGTTAATAGGCTTTGGACCCTAAACCAGTATCTGTGTATTGTCTATAGTTTTAAGTGTTCACTTGAGCGTCGGTGACGCTCAAGCAGCTTTGTAGTTAGTCAGGTTACACAAGGTTGCACTTACACCCTGTATTCACATTAAGGTATTCTGTGTATTTCATTGATAAGGTTTAGACATAAAGGTATAGCGTTGTGAGCGTCTGCGCCGCTGGTGATCTCCTCGTGGTCTCGAGCGTCCGCTACGCCATAGCGAATCAGTACTCTAGTCATAGCCAACAACGTGCTGTCCTGTGATCTCTGGGCCGTGAGCGAACGTGACGCGTGAGCGTCTCGCCTACGGCTGAGCGATCGTTACGCAACCAGCGTACCCATACGGTACTTCTTAAGTAAACAGCGTACAGTGTTCTTAGACTTCATAAAGGGTTGTTTATACGACAAAGGAATTTAACATTGTCAATTGGGGGACTCGTCCTGTCCTTCACATATCTCTGCTAGGTAATATCAGCAGACATTATCCATCAGCAAAGGGCGGGATCATATTCCTTGCAGTGCTGATTGGATAAGCGTCTGTTTCGCTTAGTAAAGGGTGCTGAGGGAATCCGGGACCGGAGGTAAGAACAGTACGCTATTGTCTTTGAAAATCTGGTTTTTATTTCAATTTGGTGCCAACTACACACTCAGGCCTAGAATAACTTTAGGAGTTTTGAATGATGACTTTCTTTGTGACAAGAGGCCGCATGGTCTGTCCACCATTTTGTGTGACCCTCATGGAGGTGGAAGGGGGAGGAGCAGCGGCCATTTTGGGAAGGTCAAATTTTTTTATTTTTTTTCTGAGCGGCTGGTTTTCAGTTGACTCAGGAAACAATCAGCCATCCACTGTCAAAAAGAAATCATCATTTAATGAGTTTTTTTTTTATGCATTTATTTAATCTATATCATAGTCAATCATAAGTAATAGTGATTGGTACTTATATGTAATATCTATATGCGTGTGCTTACATCAATGTATGTTATTAGATTAAATTTAGAATTGCATTTTCATCTGTGTAAGTTTCACATCTCACCTTCCTGTTTGCCATTTGCATTGATAACGTGCTGAGAAAATTTGCTGCTATAAAAAAAAAAAAAGGTAAGGGAGTAACTGAAAAAAAAAAAAACAAGCACACAGCATAGAAGATACTGTGTGGTGTTTGGTAAGCGTTTATATAGTGAAATATCGCTTATAGTAAGGCGATACAGAAGCCACAAGACAATAGCACACATTTGTTCAGTTTCCAAAATTTAGTTTAAATACCTTACTTTACTGTAACGCCTCTGGGGAGAGCTATCAGACTACGGGAAATGATTTTTCTGATCAGAAAACTATAAGAATGATAGTGGGTTGAAAACGGTATGAGTGTATTGAATCCCGCTTTGTGGACTTTGTGATCTATGTGATAAAACGGTATTGAATTCCGCTTTGTGGACTTTGTGATCTGTGTGATCTATGTGGAACGTGATGAGCACGATCTGAGTGAAAACGTGCAACAGAGTGTGATAAAGTTTTCGTTGTATTACGCTCTGGCTGTTTTGGAGCACAGTAGGGAGACTCCAATGATCCTACCATTTATGGGCAACAAGTGTCTATAAGTGGTACGATTGGACCGCACGGTTGTATGTGTGACCAATAACGCAACGTGATATGAGGTCGTATATCCATGCGTAAATCTTGCCCTCATACGTGTTGTAGGGAGCACATGCAAGCGTGATTTGTGTAAAAGAAAAAGGAAGGGAATTTTCTCAGGAAAATCTCTAGAGATAGGGCCTGCAACGGCTACACGTGTCTGCTAGAAGGCGGAACGGGGATACCCGGAGCAGAAGAAGTTCAGTGGAAGAGCTTTAAGGATTTCCAACGAAGTTCTGTGTTTGGTGCATTTTAGGAAGTTTTTCTGTGTTAAAAAGGTCCACAATGGCAGCCAAGTGCACAACACAGAGACGGTCGGAGGTCAGGATTCAGACTCCAGAGGCTTGTAGACCCCGAGGGTCTGCTCGGTTAGTAATGTGGAGGAGGTATGGTCCCCACACTGAGACCTTTTGTGATGAATGGACACGAATGACTGCAGGGGATAAGGCACCATTTCCCGGGATAGGTAGTTTTGACTTAGAGGTGTTGCATAATTTAAGGCAAAGGATCAGTCTCATAAAATCCTGGAAACAACGAGTTAAACATGATGATTGTTTGCAGTTATGGCAACAGGAAAGTGAAATGCAAAGAAATGTAACTTACATATCTAACTTTCATCTTGAGAGGAGAGACATGGCATTGAAGAGGATTATGGTTGCAGAGAAATGGCACAATGTTGTACGATAAAAATGCACTTAGTAACTGTATTAAGAATGAAAGTGTTAAATGTAATAATGTTTATGAAAATGAAAGTGTAAAAATTACAAATGTTAACCTGTGCAAGTCGCACCCCATGTTAAACTTCCCTCAGGATTACCAACAAGAAAGTGAGCCCAGAACGATGTCGGCACCTCTTCCAGAAGCCATCCTACAAGACATCCAGGTGGACGCGACCAAATTGGTAAAGGCAATAATCAAACCCCCTAACGGAGGGTCAGGTGAGGTCGTGTCCACAGGTACGTACAATGTTTTATATCACGCACAAACAAATGTACCCCATATTGTAAGACCAAAACAAGGTGATGTGATTGAGTTTAGTCCTGTCAGGGTGATCACAGTCCCCAATGGGAAGACTGATGATCAGGGAACCATTCCCGTCAAGGACAGTGCAATGCGCCATCCCTGGTCCCGGACAGAATTGAGATCAATCATATCTGATTACCCAGATCCTAGGAAAGATCTAACTGTATGATCAAAGATTCACAGAAGGTATATCAACTCCCTAGACAACACCATAATCATGAAATCCAAGGAATCAGGGAAGAACAGGGGAAACGGTTGATGATGATGAGCATCCGAGCGTTTGAGGAGGCATCAAATCAGCCAAGACCCCAGTTCACTGACACTCGGAGAAAGCCAAGGATCTGTTACCATTGTAGAAGAGAAGGGCATTATGCCAACAACTGTAATAACCCACATAAAGTTAGACCCCCTAGACCAAGAAATGAGAAAAATTACAACACACACCATTATAATCAGGGATCATATAGGAAGAATTTTGGGCCACACCCATAATATATAGTCAGGAAAGATGAGCATAGGACTGATGGTAAGCCTGAGGTAACGGTTAATAAATTGGGAGGTCATTCACTGAAAGACACAGGAATGACCAGGTGAAACGTTGTAGATGTATCAGTGAAATGTTTTTTTTTCTCTCTCTCTCTCTCTCTCCCCATCTCTGACGAGTAGTGGTAAGAATTCACACATTGCATACCCACTTGGTCCTTGCAGAAGTCTACCAAACCCCAGCATGACCTCCGCCACAATGTATTTCTGGCCAGATACAGACAGTGGAGTAATGCAGGTGCTGGTGGGGAGGGACTGCTCAAGGAGACCATTAGACACATAGATATGACAGCCTGATAATCTGACAATGTTTTTCTAATGCTAACAATGTTTTCTTAATGTTGACAATGTTTAAAAATGCTTTGTTTCTCTTTTCTTATTGATGGTTATTGTCGAGTTATGTAATGTATATATGCACATGAATTGTTCTCTATCTCTTTTGTTTTTTTTGTTGTCTCTCTCTTCCCACTCATGTTTCCATGGTTTGAAGATGCTATGTCACCCCTCAGTTGGACCAATGGTAATGCCAGATTTTTGCTCCTTACAGAAAGATCGCCGGTTAGGAAGGAATATTGCATCACCAGAATGTTCGTTTGGAAGACTGAGAGACAGCACCTTTGAGAGGACAGCAGAACAAGAAGAACAACAAGACGAGAGAACTTATTATCGTAACAAGTTCTCTCCCCCTCAAACTGATTTCTTATACCCCCTTTACAAATTTCTTCTTTTCTCCTCCTGTAAGATGGACTTGCCCCAAGAGACTGTGATATGGATTTTCCTGTTGACCATGATGTTGACCAGAGCAGTCTGTTTCGGTGAGAGTACCAGCGAGGTCGAGAAAGGATCCAGAAAGGTCCTGATGACTGAGACGGAGGTGTAAATTTCCAATAGCAACCCAATCACCAAGCAAAGGCGAGTACCGGGCACGATCTAACAACCATGTTATCTGTAAACATTTTCTTTGAAGGATTGTTAGTTAAAAAAGAAAACTGTATCTGTAGGCTCTGTAACTATAATGCCAATCCAGTTTTAATATCCATATGGACCGGCATCCATTGAGTGACTATCACTCCTTAGTGGGTAACGTATTAAACCAAACAGATTGTTGGGTATGCTCTCAAGTACCTCAGGGTCATAGCAAATCAGGGCTAGTACCATTTCCTTTAACGTTAGGGGAGGTACTTGAGCTAAGTGGTGGGAGACCGGTGGACCGGAGGTTTAACATCTCCAGCCCTCCTAGTTTGAAGCTCCACCAATACCATGTGGATAGGTCCCTCTTATGTTTCAACATCTCCAATCCCCGAAAGCCGGGAAATTGGGAAGTGTCATGGAGCAACTTAACCATGACCTTCTCGCATAGAGCAGATAGAATGCCTACAGATACAGAGCTTGTACGCCACATAGCCAGTAGAGGAAAATCTTTCCGGTATAGATACACCCTAGGAAATAGAATTACTAGAGTTGGAGAAGTATCACCAGGATACTGTGCACATATCGTACAGTCTGATACGTGCATTAAGCAGATGGAAGAATTAGGGTCAGGAGAATTCACCTGGAAGGTGTGTAATATGGTAATGTCCTTCTCTGTCCCATATGTTCTCCCCGATGATGCATATTTCATATGCGGGAGAAAGGCGTACAAGTGGCTTGCCCCAAACTCTGAAGGATTGTGTTATATTGGAAAAGTATTGCCTGAAGTGATGACTGTAACACATGACAAAATGAAAGACATACACCGTGGTGCCCAAGCTCCTTATACTCACACTCATTACGAGCACCGAGTTAAAAGACACCTGTCAGAAAGGTTAGAGCATCCGGCCTCTGATCTAATCCATGAATCCACCGGGATTCAGGTTCTGGTAGCGTTAGATTTCACTCGCACCGCTCGAGGAGTGATGAATTATAGATACATTTCCGCACTCGCCAATTTGTTAGATAATATCACTGAAATGTATGATGACACGTTCAGATACACTGGAAGAGAACTTCAAGCGTACAAAACAGAACTAGTTCAGCATAGGATGGTTCTTAATTATCTTACAGCAGTAACAGGCGGATATTGTGTTACATTGGCAACACAGTACGGCATAAAGTGTTGCACGTATATCACAAATAGCACCGAGGATCCGGTAGAGGTCATAGACCAAAAGATGGACGATATTCTCCAATTGAAGTGGGAATTTCGCCGAAAACACAATCTCACCCTTGCTGCTGTAGGTAATGAGCTGACTGGTTGGGTGTCATGGTTGAACCCGCGAAATTGGTTCTCCGGTTTAGGAGACTGGGCTCAAGGAGTCATAATGGATGTTGGAAAGTTTCTACTATGTATCTTGGGTGTCGTTATATCGATTGGATTGATATTTAGATGCGGGCAGGCTTTAATGAAGTGCAAACAAAGTACAAGAGTGATGAGTTTGAGGAGCGAGGAAACTGTAATTAACCTGGATTTGGTATATGACCCAATGATAGAAACCATGATGTGATGAAAATGCGATTATACGGTCCGTTTCTTTCACCTGTTTTTCTGCTTTTCTCCAAGATACAAAGACCCCTTGGACGAGGAAGTTGACGAGACGCTATACAGACAACAGACAAGCACCAAAGAGGAAGTTTTGACAACCTATGATATGGACACTTGATGAACTTTGCCATGGATCCCCAGTTTCCCTAGTATTTTTAAACTCACGCTAGCCCAACATTTTTGTAAATCTGATGGCACTGACAAAGCTATTTGCTCATGCCCAAGGAGCAATACAGCGCAAAGAAGACGACTCTCAACAGATACCGAACAAAAACTTCAACAACAGATGTACATTTCCCTGACATAGAATACCACCGCATTTACCGTAATTATGTCTTTTCTTCATTTCTACAACCCTCAGGTAATGGCACACATAGTCGATAGGGAATACAGGCTCAGATATCAGCAACCACATACTTCCCCCATTCATGTATCATCAACTAAAATGTGCTCCCCATTTTGTTCAAAATCCGAAAAGAGCTCGGTAAAGTTTGACAGCCCATCCACAGACCTGTACCACAGGATAAGAAGGAATTCAAATGTATACTTCGCAATACCTCGAAGCTTGATGTACAACACGTACGGCACGATGATACATGACCCCCCAAACATGGATTCATACACACATGCTTCTGCTATCTCACTAGGTCATACCCTCTTCACACCTTCTCCTCTCTCCTCCCTTACCCAACCATGGAAATGTATTAACCCCTGACATATATTTTTCTCTTTTTGAAATGTTTTAGGAAGTGGCAGTTATTGGTGACTGCCAAAGGGTGGACTGTCAAAGTCAAAAATATTACATAGAGAGACCATATAAACTGCACACATATAAGCCGCTATACTTGCAAATATGCGCAGCGAGCACAGCAAACACCAGACATCATGGAGATATAGAATTGGCTGATGAATTGATGTCATGAATACGTATCATTTGAACAGAACCAGATGTGCCCATCATGTTTGGTATTGAAGCAAGCAGAATGATGTGTGGGTTAGTTTGATGCTGGTTGTGAAGTTGTGGGACATTGCAGCAGATAGATATGATTATATGTATAAAAGCTAAGATCATATTGTTAGAACAATGGATGCTCAAGACAACCTTTTACTAAGTTTTCAGGGCTGAACCTGATTAGCATATACAAAGAGAATAGTGACTCAATACAAAGGAGAAAGAAAGACCCCTCCCCCAGGTACTGGTCAAACAGGAAGGTAGTGGTCAGGTGTGGCCTCAGAGAACAGATGTAATGTAGCTACACTCACACACACAGCTACCTGGCACCCAGCAGCATGGCGGCTAAATCCCCAGGACATCCTCCAAACTAAAGGCTAAGTATTGAACTTCACATGGCTAGATAAGGAAACAGACAGATTGCTTTCTGGTTTAAATAGGATATTGTAACTTGGTTGTGTGATTGTTGGGTGTTTGTGGATACTCTGTGAAGTCTGTGATGAATTGGAACAGTATACCATCTGTAGCATAGTATTTGTGGTATTTGTTTGCCTATGGAGATTTAAAATAGATTGTGCTGGTTAGTTATACTATATATCCTGTTAATCATAAATACCACCATGCAGTTACGTTTGTGTTAATTACATTGTGATCTGGTCTTGTGATGAATATGCTCTGGTTATTGAGATACTGAAGTTGTTTGGGATGTGAAATTATGAGATGGTTCTAGGAAGTTGGATTACATTGTGAAAGGTGATTTAGATGGTTTGGAATTGTAAAATCAGAACATATGCATTGTTTTGAGGCTTGGACATTTTGGAATAACATGGAGTCTTGTGTCTCCTGCTATGTGATTGTGGTGTAGTTGAGAGTGCCATGTGTTTGGACCTGCAAATCTAAAATGGCTGCTGCTGGATGTCTTCCCCTCCCCCTTTCAGCCATGTGGTGTGGTCTTTGGAATCAAGTGGAGGTTTCCCAAAATGGAGTCTAGCTTCTGTCCCATGATATAGGGAAAGCCAGTATGAGTAAGCCCAAGTATTTCATCAGCATTGACTAACTGCGCAGCGATTGTTCCTCACATGTGTAAGCTTCTCTGCAATCATGTTGTCTTACTGTGAGCCATTTCTCTCATATCTCTCTCTCTCTCTCTCTCTCTCTCCCTTCTCTTTTCTCCCATATCTCCCCTTTGACTAGTATTGTATTGTATTGTATTAGATTGGTATTGTATTGTATTTCTAGTGTAGCTATTTTGGTTAGGAAGTATCTGTTATATTGTAGTGTATCATTTGTACTGTTATTCCCTTTTACAAGTATATTAGATATAATACAGTTAATAGGCTTTGGACCCTAAACCAGTATCTGTGTATTGTCTATAGTTTTAAGTGTTCACTTGAGCGTCGGTGACGCTCAAGCAGCTTTGTAGTTAGTCAGGTTACACAAGGTTGCACTTACACCCTGTATTCACATTAAGGTATTCTGTGTATTTCATTGATAAGGTTTAGACATAAAGGTATAGCTTTGTGAGCGTCTGCGCCGCTGGTGATCTCCTCGTGGTCTCGAGCGTCCGCTACGCCATAGCGAATCAGTACTCTAGTCATAGCCAACAACGTGCTGTCCTGTGATCTCTGGGCCGTGAGCGAACGTGACGCGTGAGCGTCTCGCCTACGGCTGAGCGATCGTTACGCAACCAGCGTACCCATACGGTACTTCTTAAGTAAACAGCGTACAGTGTTCTTAGACTTCATAAAGGGTTGTTTATACGACAAAGGAATTTAACATTGTCAGGGTATATGCAATTAGCGGCGAATCGCGGCAAATTATCGGCCGTTTTTTAATTCGACACAATTCGACCGTCCAATTTCGGCAAGTGGGTGCCGAAATTGACCATATTCAATAAAAAACGGATTCGACAGTCCCGCGGCCGAAAAATGGCCGATTTGACGGATTTTGATCCGTTTTTTTAAAAACGTGAAAACAACGGAAAAAAATGGCGTGGGGTCCGCCCTCCAAAGCATAACCAGCCTCGGGCTTTTCGAGCTGGTCCTGGTTCTAAAAATCCGGGGGGAAAATGGACAGGGGATCCCCCGTATTTTTAAAACCAGCACCGGGCTCTGCGCCTGGTGCTGGTGCAAAAAATACGGGGGACAAAAAGAGTAGGGGTCCCCCGTATTTTTTACACCAGCATCGGGCTCCACTAGCTGGACAGAAAATGCCACAGCCGGGGGTCACTTTTATACAGTGCCCTGCGGCCGTGGCATTAAATATCCAACTAGTCACCCCTGGCCGGGGTACCCTGGGGGAGTGGGGACCCCTTCAATCAAGGGGTCCCCCCCAGCCACCCAAGGGCCAGGGGTGAAGCCCGAGGCTGTCCCCCCCATCCAAGGGCTGCAGATGGGGGGCTGATAGCCTTCAGAAAATGTCAAGAATATTGTTTTTCCCAGTAGTACTACAAGTCCCAGCAAGCCTCCCCCGCAAGCTGGTACTTTGAGAACCACAAAATAGCACATATTCAAAATAAAAGGAACAGATAGTCAAAATCGGTGCTTCTCGGCTCTGGGGGAATTCAAAGGAAATCACATAGTCGAAATCGGAGATAGTCAATATCTCCCCATGTGTATGCACCTTACACATAACACAACCCAACATGTCTATATTTCGGTATAGTAAATGTAATTCTCAGTATATGTCACTAATTATCAGTATATGTCACTGACAGCTGTGCCACTTATGTATTACTGTATAGTGGATGTAATTCTCAGTATATGTCACCAACAGCTGCACAGTACCACTTGTGTAATCCTTTGTAAAGCATGTAAATCTCAGTATATGTCCCTGACAGCTGCACAGTACCACTTGTGTAATCCTTTGTAAAGCATGTAAATCTCAGTATACAGTATGTTCCTGACAGCTGCACAGTACCACTTGTGTAATCCTTTGTAAAGCATGTACATCTCAGTATACAGTATGTTCCTGACAGCTGCACAGTACCACTTGTGTATGTATGTTGCGTAAATATAATGCAACATCATCCCTATCCATCGTATCCAAATCCTCAAGTAAGGTAGCCGAACACCTTACTATAGCCTTTGCAATCCATGCAGTAGCAATAGTGGGACGTAATATGGCCCCTGAAGCAGTGTACATTGATTTAAGTGTGTTATCAATTTTTCCATCAGCCAGCTCCTTTAAGGCTACGGTAGATCCTGGAACAGGCAAAACCACCTTCTTTGAGAGTCTGGACACAGATGCGTCAACAATCGGCGGATTTTCCCATTTTTTCCTACCCTCCTCAGGGAAAGGAAACACCACCTGGACCCTTTTAGGGACCTGGAATTTTTTCTCAGGGTTTTTCCATGCTTTTTCAAATATAGCATTCAATTCCTTTGACGCAGGGAAGGTTAGCAAGGCTTTTTTATTTTCAGTGAAAAAGGCCTCCTCAACCTGCTCCCTAATAGCCTCTATCAACAATTGCACCCCCTTTGCAAGAGATGCGGACCCCCGCAACACATCCTTATCACCGTCTGTGGTGTCAGAATCAGTGTCCGTGTCATCTTGTGTGACATGCATAAGCGCACGCTTATGGGGGTTTATAGCGGAGCGTCCTGAGGTACCAGAAACCGGCCATACTGCCACAGAGCTCTGTAATACCTGGGTTGCAGATTCATTACTTGCAACCCTGTCAGAAATCTGAGAAATCCTAGATTTGATAGAGGAAAACCACTCAGGCTCCCTTGCTGGTATCTGTGCTAAACCAGTGCTATCCTGAAAACATGGTATGGGATCATCCTGGGAGGACAAATACTCTGCAGCATATGACACAGTGTCCCTGGACATAGCTAAAGGAGACCACCAAACACTCTACACATACACATGTGAGGGCAGACAGAGTTCAACCCCCCCCCCCCCCCCCCCAAGAATGGCAAGAGAGACACAGAGATTGGAGCCAACCCACACACAATGCTTTTACCAAAGGTAGACCCTTTGTCAGCACTGACTGTGCACCTTAATAGGACACACAGTCATATTACAGCCTCCCCCCTTCTACAACCCCCTGGGGACCTGATTCTCCTTCTCAGCACTGTGCAGGCAGGAAAATGGCGCTGAAACGCTGCTGGGTCCGCTCTGAGGAGAAGCTCCGCCCCCTTAATGGCGCTGTCTTCCAGCTCTTCATGGATTATACTGGCCTGAGGAATTAGTACTGGCTGAGATCCGGGGACCCCGACAGGCTTCTGGACCAGTGTAGGGTGTCTGCGCTGGCTCAGGGAGCCCCTCACAGCGCCTCATGTACCGCTGAGCCATCCCCGGAGCGTAGTTAATACTGCACTACTACTTGTGCCGCCATCTTCACACCAATCCCCCGCTTTCTAGGGGGGGTCTGTGTCTCACTCGCCACCGATTCTTCAGCTCTGCAAGGGGGTGGCGGCATGCTGCTGGGGCGAGCAGTCCCCTGTGGCGGAGAACGATCAGACCCCTCTGGAGCTCAGTGTCCAGTCAGCGGAGATAGTGGCTCAGACCGCACAGGGCGGACACTGCTCCTCCTCTCAGTCCCACGCTGTAGGGAGGCTGTTGCCAGTAGCCTCCCTGTAAAATAATAAACTCGAAAAAATAACTTTTCTAGGAAAACTCAGGAGAGCTCCCCTAGCTGTGACCGGCTCCTCCGGCACATTTTCTAAACTGAGTCTGGTAGGAGGGGCATAGAGGGAGGAGCCAGCCCACACTCTCAAACTCTTAAAGTGCCAATGGCTCCTGGTGGACCCGTCTATACCCCATGGTACTAATGTGGACCCCAGCATCCTCTAGGACGTTAGAGAAATACACCACAGTCCAGTATAAGGTAACATATAAGTATAATGTATAATTCAATTGCATAGTCTGATCCTTAGAGCAGAAGGTGGGGCCCCAGGCAGTAAGGCCCACCGGTGGTTTCCCTAGTACCCCTGTGGGCCAGTCCAAGCCTGCTTGTGCACACGAGCATCATTTAATGGTTTTCATCCAAACTGTCAACAGAGGGGAGACAGGGACACTGAGATAAAATAGTATAGCCTTTACTTTCTCCTGTCACTGCGCTGTCCACTGCTTTGGTAAGTCAGTCGTGTACACTGCCAGGAAACGGCTAAAAGAAGTCCCCAGTGTGCAGTCAGCCCCCATGTATTACCCAGCAAGATGTGGGCATCTGAAACAATATATATATATATATATATATATATATATATAAAAAAGTGTGAAAGCCCTCCCTCCTTCCCTGGCTAACTCATCACTAGTTCTCTTACTTCCCGATATGTTAGGGAGCCGAAGTATAACATAGGCATTCTTCAGGTGGAAAATAGGAATACTACGTAATTAGAATAAAAAAAAAACTCCCGTAAGGGGATGAAAAGGGGGTGACATAATGACGTCATTACTGATTGGTGGCTTGTGTTGCGTGAACGATAACACCCAAACAGACAATTGGATCAAAATTTGCATTGCTCCTCCAGAGTGTAGAATTTAATAAACTACAAAAATGATTCTGTCACTTTTTACCGTCTCTGCTATGGGTGCTCCTCGGTAACGCCAAGTACCATGGATTCATATTTACAAACATTAAGACGTCTCATATTTACATATCTATAGATTTACCATATTTTTACCGCTCATTTATATTTACAATCGTGAAAATCAGAAACTCCCGTGCGAAGAACGGGTAGAACAGCAAGTTCACAATAAAACCACTAGATAATTATAAAGTGCTCATTTGTTTAAGGAGAACATTTGGTTTTGCCTTTAAATAAATTATTGCTTTAAATCAATTGTCTATATAGCCGGAATCTCATCACTGCCCACATATCACAGAATATCACATCTGGGCCTTGGACATTTATTTAATTATGGTTGGGAAATCTGATTCCTAATAAATGGTTAATACATGGTAGAAAACCAACCTGAATGGTGATGGTCCATCGCTCAGCCAGGTAATGTAGGCCTATATCAGTGCTGCACCTGCGCAACCACAGAAGTGAAACTTGTCCTCCGATGATGACAAATTGACTGTTAATGGGGTTATTCAATTATTATGGACCTGTAAAATGCACAAAGGGTAGCAGTTGATTTACCGATGGACACAATACCGACGGTCATAATCCTGACAGCCATTGAGGGTCATTCCGACTAGAGATGAGCGGGTTCGGTTTCTTTGAATCCGAACCCGCACGAACTTCACTTTTTTTTCCACGGGTCCGAGCGACTCGGATCTTCCCGCCTTGCTCGGTTAACCCGAGCGCGCCCGAACGTCATCATGACGCTGTCGGATTCTCGCGAGGCTCGGATTCTATCGCGAGACTCGGATTCTATATAAGGAGCCGCGCGTCGCCGCCATTTTCACTCGTGCATTGAGATTGATAGGGAGAGGACGTGTCTGGCGTCCTCTCCATTAGAATAGAGATAGATAGATTAGATAGAGAGAGATTGTGCAGAGTCGCAGACAGAGTTAGTTTACCACAGTCAGTGACCAGTGCAGTTGCTAGTTAACTTTTATTTAATATAATATATCCGTTCACTTCTCTCTGCTATATCCGTTCTCTGCCTGAAAAAAAAAACGATACACAGCACAGTCAGTCACACAGTGTGACTCAGTCTGTGTGCACTCAGCTCAGCCCAGTGTGCTGCACAGTCATCAATGTATAAATTAAAAGCTTATAATTAATTGTGGGGGAGACTGGGGAGCACTGCAGGTTGTTAGCAGGAGCCAGGAGTACAATTATATTAATTAACAGTGCACACTTTTGCTGCAGGAGTGGTGACCAGTGCCTGACCACCAGTATAGTATTGTTGTATACTACTAATATCTCTTTAAATATCAACCAGTCTATATTAGCAGCAGACACAGTACAGTGCGGTAGTTCACGGCTGTGGCTACCTCTGTGTCGGCACACGGCAGGCAGTCCGTCCGACCAGAATTGTATTATTTATTATTATATACCTACCACCTAACCGTGGTTTTTTTTTCATTCTTTATACCGTCATAGTGTCATCCTAATTGTTACGAGTATACTACTATCTCTTTATCAACCAGTGTACAGTGCGGTAGTTCACGGCTGTGGCTACCTCTGTGTCGGCACACGGCAGGCAGTCCGTCCGACCAGAATTGTATTATTTATTATTATATACCTACCACCTAACCGTGGTTTTTTTTTCATTCTTTATACCGTCATAGTGTCATCCTAATTGTTACGAGTATACTACTATCTCTTTATCAACCAGTGTACAGTGCGGTAGTTCACGGCTGTGGCTACCTCTGTGTCGGCACACGGCAGGCAGTCCGTCCGACCAGAATTGTATTATTTATTATTATATACCTACCACCTAACCGTGGTTTTTTTTTCATTCTTTATACCGTCATAGTGTCATCCTAATTGTTACGAGTATACTACTATCTCTTTATCAACCAGTGTACAGTGCGGTAGTTCACGGCTGTGGCTACCTCTGTGTCGGCACACGGCAGGCAGTCCGTCCGACCAGAATTGTATTATTTATTATTATATACCTACCACCTAACCGTGTTTTTTTTTTCATTCTTTATACCGTCATAGTGTCATCCTAATTGTTACGAGTATACTACTATCTCTTTATCAACCAGTGTACAGTGCGGTAGTTCACGGCTGTGGCTACCTCTGTGTCGGCACACGGCAGGCAGTCCGTCCGACCAGAATTGTATTATTTATTATTATATACCTACCACCTAACCGTGGTTTTTTTTTCATTCTTTATACCGTCATAGTGTCATCCTAATTGTTACGAGTATACTACTATCTCTTTATCAACCAGTGTACAGTGCGGTAGTTCACGGCTGTGGCTACCTCTGTGTCGGCAGTCGGCAGGCAGTCCGTCCATCCATAATTGTATTATTATTATAATATATACCACCTAACCGTGGTTTTTTTTTCATTCTTTATACCGTCATAGTGTCATACTAGTTGTTACGAGTATACTACTATCTCTTTATCAACCAGTGTACAGTGCGGTAGTTCACGGCTGTGGCTACCTCTGTGTCGGCAGTCGGCAGGCAGTCCGTCCATCCATAATTGTATTATTATTATAATATATACCACCTAACTGTGGTTTTTTTTGCATTCTTTATACCGTCGTCATAGTGTCATACTAGTTGTTACGAGTATACTACTATCTCTTTATCAACCAGTGTACAGTGCGGTAGTTCACGGCTGTGGCTACCTCTGTGTCGGCAGTCGGCAGGCAGTCCGTCCATCCATAATTGTATTATTATTATAATATATACCACCTAACCGTGGTTTTTTTTTCATTCTTTATACCGTCGTCATAGTGTCATACTAGTTGTTACGAGTATACTACTATCTCTTTATCAACCAGTGTACAGTGCGGTAGTTCACGGCTGTGGCTACCTCTGTGTCGGCAGTCGGCAGGCAGTCCGTCCATCCATAATTGTATTATTATTATAATATATACCACCTAACCGTGGTTTTTTTTTCATTCTTTATACCGTCGTCATAGTGTCATACTAGTTGTTACGAGTATACTACTATCTCTTTATCAACCAGTGTACAGTGCGGTAGTTCACGGCTGTGGCTACCTCTGTGTCGGCAGTCGGCAGGCAGTCCGTCCATCCATAATTGTATTATTATTATAATATATACCACCTAACCGTGGTTTTTTTTTCATTCTTTATACCGTCGTCATAGTGTCATACTAGTTGTTACGAGTATACTACTATCTCTTTATCAACCAGTGTACAGTGCGGTAGTTCACGGCTGTGGCTACCTCTGTGTCGGCAGTCGGCAGGCAGTCCGTCCATCCATAATTGTATTATTATTATAATATATACCACCTAACCGTGGTTTTTTTATACCACCTAACCGTGGCAGTCCGTCCATAATTGTATACTAGTATCCAATCCATCCATCTCCATTGTTTACCTGAGGTGCCTTTTAGTTCTGCCTATAAAATATGGAGAACAAAAAAGTTGAGGTTCCAAAATTAGGGAAAGATCAAGATCCACTTCCACCTCGTGCTGAAGCTGCTGCCACTAGTCATGGCCGAGACGATGAAATGCCAGCAACGTCGTCTGCCAAGGCCGATGCCCAATGTCATAGTACAGAGCATGTCAAATCCAAAACACCAAATATCAGAAAAAAAAGGACTCCAAAACCTAAAATAAAATTGTCGGAGGAGAAGCGTAAACTTGCCAATATGCCATTTACCACACGGAGTGGCAAGGAACGGCTGAGGCCCTGGCCTATGTTCATGGCTAGTGGTTCAGCTTCACATGAGGATGGAAGCACTCAGCCTCTCGCTAGAAAACTGAAAAGACTCAAGCTGGCAAAAGCACCGCAAAGAACTGTGCGTTCTTTGAAATCCCAAATCCACAAGGAGAGTCCAATTGTGTCGTTTGCGATGCCTGACCTTCCCAACACTGGACGTGAAGAGCATGCGCCTTCCACTATTTGCATGCCCCCTGCAAGTGCTGGAAGGAGCACCCGCAGTCCAGTTCCTGATAGTCAGATTGAAGATGTCAGTGTTGAAGTACACCAGGATGAGGAGGATATGGGTGTTGCTGGCGCTGGGGAGGAAATTGACCAGGAGGATTCTGATGGTGAGGTGGTTTGTTTAAGTCAGGCACCCGGGGAGACACCTGTTGTCCGTGGGAGGAATATGGCCGTTGACATGCCAGGTGAAAATACCAAAAAAATCAGCTCTTCGGTGTGGAGGTATTTCACCAGAAATGCGGACAACAGGTGTCAAGCCGTGTGTTCCCTTTGTCAAGCTGTAATAAGTAGGGGTAAGGACGTTAACCACCTCGGAACATCCTCCCTTATACGTCACCTGCAGCGCATTCATAATAAGTCAGTGACAAGTTCAAAAACTTTGGGTGACAGCGGAAGCAGTCCACTGACCAGTAAATCCCTTCCTCTTGTAACCAAGCTCACGCAAACCACCCCACCAACTCCCTCAGTGTCAATTTCCTCCTTCCCCAGGAATGCCAATAGTCCTGCAGGCCATGTCACTGGCAAGTCTGACGAGTCCTCTCCTGCCTGGGATTCCTCCGATGCATCCTTGCGTGTAACGCCTACTGCTGCTGGCGCTGCTGTTGTTGCCGCTGGGAGTCGATGGTCATCCCAGAGGGGAAGTCGTAAGCCCACTTGTACTACTTCCAGTAAGCAATTGACTGTTCAACAGTCCTTTGCGAGGAAGATGAAATATCACAGCAGTCATCCTACTGCAAAGCGGATAACTGAGTCCTTGACAACTATGTTGGTGTTAGACGTGCGTCCGGTATCCGCCGTTAGTTCACAGGGAACTAGACAATTTATTGAGGCAGTGTGCCCCCGTTACCAAATACCATCTAGGTTCCACTTCTCTAGGCAGGCGATACCGAGAATGTACACGGACGTCAGAAAAAGACTCACCAGTGTCCTAAAAAATGCAGTTGTACCCAATGTCCACTTAACCACGGACATGTGGACAAGTGGAGCAGGGCAGGGTCAGGACTATATGACTGTGACAGCCCACTGGGTAGATGTATGGACTCCCGCCGCAAGAACAGCAGCGGCGGCACCAGTAGCAGCATCTCGCAAACGCCAACTCTTTCCTAGGCAGGCTACGCTTTGTATCACCGCTTTCCAGAATACGCACACAGCTGAAAACCTCTTACGGCAACTGAGGAAGATCATCGCGGAATGGCTTACCCCAATTGGACTCTCCTGTGGATTTGTGGCATCGGACAACGCCAGCAATATTGTGTGTGCATTAAATATGGGCAAATTCCAGCACGTCCCATGTTTTGCACATACCTTGAATTTGGTGGTGCAGAATTTTTTAAAAAACGACAGGGGCGTGCAAGAGATGCTGTCGGTGGCCAGAAAAATTGCGGGACACTTTCGGCGTACAGGCACCACGTACAGAAGACTGGAGCACCACCAAAAACTACTGAACCTGCCCTGCCATCATCTGAAGCAAGAAGTGGTAACGAGGTGGAATTCAACCCTCTATATGCTTCAGAGGTTGGAGGAGCAGCAAAAGGCCATTCAAGCCTATACAATTGAGCACGATATAGGAGATGGAATGCACCTGTCTCAAGTGCAGTGGAGAATGATTTCAACGTTGTGCAAGGTTCTGATGCCCTTTGAACTTGCCACACGTGAAGTCAGTTCAGACACTGCCAGCCTGAGTCAGGTCATTCCCCTCATCAGGCTTTTGCAGAAGAAGCTGGAGGCATTGAAGAAGGAGCTAACACGGAGCGATTCCGCTAGGCATGTGGGACTTGTGGATGCAGCCCTTAATTCGCTTAACAAGGATTCACGGGTGGTCAATCTGTTGAAATCAGAGCACTACATTTTGGCCACCGTGCTCGATCCTAGATTTAAAGCCTACCTTGGATCTCTCTTTCCGGCAGACACAGGTCTGCTGGGGTTGAAAGACCTGCTGGTGACAAAATTGTCAAGTCAAGCGGAACGCGACCTGTCAACATCTCCTCCTTCACATTCTCCCGCAACTGGGGGTGCGAGGAAAAGGCTCAGAATTCCGAGCCCACCCGCTGGCGGTGATGCAGGGCAGTCTGGAGCGACTGCTGATGCTGACATCTGGTCCGGACTGAAGGACCTGACAACGATTACGGACATGTCGTCTACTGTCACTGCATATGATTCTCTCAACATTGATAGAATGGTGGAGGATTATATGAGTGACCGCATCCAAGTAGGCACGTCACACAGTCCGTACTTATACTGGCAGGAAAAAGAGGCAATTTGGAGGCCCTTGCACAAACTGGCTTTATTCTACCTAAGTTGCCCTCCCACAAGTGTGTACTCCGAAAGAGTGTTTAGTGCCGCCGCTCACCTTGTCAGCAATCGGCGTACGAGGTTACATCCAGAAAATGTGGAGAAGATGATGTTCATTAAAATGAATTATAATCAATTCCTCCGCGGAGACATTGACCAGCAGCAATTGCCTCCACAAAGTACACAGGGAGCTGAGATGGTGGATTCCAGTGGGGACGAATTGATAATCTGTGAGGAGGGGGATGTACACGGTGATATATCGGAGGGTGAAGATGAGGTGGACATCTTGCCTCTGTAGAGCCAGTTTGTGCAAGGAGAGATTAATTGCTTCTTTTTTGGGGGGGGTCCAAACCAACCCGTCATATCAGTCACAGTCGTGTGGCAGACCCTGTCACTGAAATGATGGGTTGGTTAAAGTGTGCATGTCCTGTTTTGTTTATACAACATAAGGGTGGGTGGGAGGGCCCAAGGATAATTCCATCTTGCACCTCTTTTTTCTTTTCTTTTTCTTTGCATCATGTGCTGATTGGGGAGGGTTTTTTGGAAGGGACATCCTGCGTGACACTGCAGTGCCACTCCTAGATGGGCCCGGTGTTTGTGTCGGCCACTAGGGTCGCTAATCTTACTCACACAGCTACCTCATTGCGCCTCTTTTTTTCTTTGCGTCATGTGCTGTTTGGGGAGGGTTTTTTGGAAGGGACATCCTGCGTGACACTGCAGTGCCACTCCTAGATGTGCCCGGTGTTTGTGTCGGCCACTAGGGTCGCTAATCTTACTCACACAGTCAGCTACCTCATTGCGCCTCTTTTTTTCTTTGCGTCATGTGCTGTTTGGGGAGGGTTTTTTGGAAGGGCCATCCTGCGTGACACTGCAGTGCCACTCCTAGATGGGCCCGGTGTTTGTGTCGGCCACTAGGGTCGCTTATCTTACTCACACAGCGACCTCGGTGCAAATTTTAGGACTAAAAATAATATTGTGAGGTGTGATGTGTTCAGAATAGGCTGAAAATGAGTGTAAATTATGTTTTTTGAGGTTAATAATACTTTGGGATCAAAATTACCCCCAAATTCTATGATTTAAGCTGTTTTTTAGGGTTTTTTTAAAAAAACACCCGAATCCAAAACACACCCGAATCCGACAAAAAAAATTCGGTGAGGTTTTGCCAAAACGCGGTCGAACCCAAAACACGGCCGCGGAACCGAACCCAAAACCAAAACACAAAACCCGAAAAATTTCCGGCGCTCATCTCTAATTCCGACCCGATCGCTTGGCTGCAGTTTGTCGCAGCGCAGCGATCGGGTCGGAACTGCGCATGCACCGGTGTATGGCAGCTTTCGTTACTTAGCGATCGCCTCTGAAACAGGCGTGGCTGGACCGTTGGGGGGGGGCGGGCCGCTGCGGCCAGCGGGAGCGACAAGCAACTCCCGGCCAGTCGCAGGAGCTGCGCTAGCCGGGAGTTACTCCTCAAATACAAAGGCATCGCCGCTGTGCGATGCTTTTGTATTTGTGCGGGGGGGACGGCACTGACAAGCGGGGCGGACTAGCCCTGTGCTGGGCGTCCCCCCGCATGTCTGAGTTAACTATCATAACTGTGCTAAATTTAGCACAGCTACAATCAACTCGGAATGACCCCTATTGCCCGACAGTCAAAATATTGACACGGTCAAAATACCCACATTCATTATGCCGACATGTTCAAAATGGCGACATAGTCAGAATATCAACATTTTGAAATGTCAGCATGTCAAAATGCCGACATGCGTTTTTAAAGAATCTTTGCCCCAAAACAGACTTGTTCATGCTTTACCATCCCAGTGGACATAGAAGGGAAATATAATAGTGTGCCAAGCCCAGCGAGGCACCGTGCCCGAGGGATGCGGAACATTTAGACGATGTCCTTGTCAACCTATGTCAACATTGACACAAAAACCCCCAGAAAAACTCTTGTCGGTATTTTGACATGTCGTCATTTCAAATGTTGGTATTCTGACTATGTCAGCATTTTGAACGTGTCAGCATAATGAATGTCGGTATTTTGACTGTAGGCCAATGGCTGTTGACCGTCGGTATTGTGTTCGTCGGTAAATCATACTGAACCCCGCACAAACCCCTAATAATTATTGTTTCGCAACATCACATTTTATGCGCACCCCTTTGGGGTAAAATGTGCAATGTCAGTTATCGCCAGATGCCACAGAACCTGAGAGAGCGCTGGCTAAGTGACTGACACAGGTGAGCAGTGGCGTAAGTTCGTCACAGTTGCCCGGATGCAACGTAAATATTGTCTTTTATTTTAAATCACACAGTTCTTAGCAGTCATAATAATAATAATAATAATTTTATTTATATAGCGCTCTTTCTCCAATAGGACTCAAGGCGCTTAACAGATACATAGCATAATATAGGCCCTCATTCCGAGTTGTTCGCTCGCAAGCTGCTTTTAGCAGCATTGCACACGCTAAGCCACCCCCTACTGGGAGTGTATCTTAGCTTATCAAAATTGCGCCCGAACGATTCTCAAAATTGCGAATAGACACTTCTTAGCAGTTTCTGAGTAGCTCCAGACTTACTCGGCTTCTGCGATCAGTTCAGTCCGTTTAGTTCCTGGTTTGATGTCACAAACACACCCAGCGTTCGCCCAGACACTACCCCGTTTCTCCAGCCACTCCCGCGTTTTTTCCGGAAACGGTAGCGTTTTTTCGCACACACCCATAAAACGGCCAGTTTCCGCCCAGAAACACCCACTTCCTGTCAATCACATTACGATCACCAGAACGATGAAAAAACCGTGAGTAAAATACCTAACTGCATAGCAAATTTACTTGGCGCAGTCGCAGTGCGGACATTGCGCATGCGCAGTTAGCGGAAAATCGCTGTGATGCGAAGAAAAATACCGAGCGAACAACTCGGAATGACCACCATAGTACAGAAAATAATGAAGTACATTTTCATAAAATACAGAAGCATGAAGATACTAAAAGGGACACTATGGAAATGCTTGAGTGAACAGGAAAGTCTTGAATCTACTTTTGAAGGATTCTATTGTTGGGGCCTCTCGCACTGTGCGGGGAAGTGAGTTCCATAGAGTCGGAGCCGCATGACTAAAAGCTCGACCCCCAGATGAATTACGGTAGATTCTAGGTACTGCTAAAAGTCCTTCATCTACAGATCGCAGTAATCGAGTGGGGCAGTATGGGGTCAGAAGCTGTTTCAGGTACCTTGGGCCCTGGTCATGTAAGGCTTTGAAACTCAGTAAGCCAATCTTGAAGATGATTCGTCATCTTACAGGCAGCCAGTGAAGGGAGTAGAGGATGGGTGTTATGTGGCTAGAACGGGGCTAGTTGGTTAACAGTCTGGCAGCTGTGTTTTAGACCAGCTGTAAGCGTTGCAATTATTTTGCTGGGAGACCAAGGTAGAGGGCATTACAGTAGTCTAATCGAGATTAAACAAATGCATGTATGACTTTTGGCATATCATCTGAGGGAATTAAGTGCTTGATTCTGGCTATGTTCCTCAGGTGAAAGAATGAGGATTTGATTGTGGCTGATATCGGATGTTTAAGTATCAAGCCACCATCCAGGACAACGCCAAGATTCCGCACCCAATCACTAGTCTGTAATTCTGAATCCCCAAGTGTAATTCCAGTTGGTTGGCTATGCTGCAGTCTTGTCCTTTGATGTTGCGGTCGTATCATAAGGACCTCTGTTTTATCTGGGTTCAGTCGCAGCCAACTGGCGCTCATCCACTCCTGTAGCTCAGCTAGACAGCCATTTAGGGTTGCTATTGGGTTATCAGTGCCCGGAGCAAAGGACAAGTACAGTTGTGTATCATCTGCATAGCAGTGGTAGACCAGGCCATGGCGCCTGATTATTTCGCCCAATGGGAGCATGTATACTGCAAAAAGCATGGGGGATAGTATACAACCTTGTGGGACACCACATGGCAATGGCACTGGTGGTGATGAGTATAATCCAGACGATACTCTCTGTGACCTGCCTGTGAGAAATGATTTGAACCAGCTTAGGACTGTGCCATCCAGACCACAGTAATGTATCAGTCGCTCAATCAGAAGCCCATGGTCCACGGTATCAAATGCTGCCGAGAGATCCAGAAGGATTAATATTGAACAGTCACCTCTGTCCAGGGCCGGCTCTAGGCACGTTCGACTAGAGCGGCCGCGCGGGGCGCCACCCTTAATGGGCGCCGCGCGCTGGCGCCGCCATAGTCTTACCTGGAGCCGGCCCTGTACACTGCAGGCAGCTCTCCCCGCCGTCCCCGGCCTTTCAAAACTGTGTGTGCGCTGCGCTGCGCGGCGCCGGCGTCTGACGTCAGACGCCGGCACCGTGCAGCGCGCATTGAGCGCTCAAGCGGCCGGGAACAGTCGGTGCCCTCAGGCTCAACGGCAGCACGTCCCCTCCCAGCGCCGCCGCAGGTATTGTTGGGATCGTCGGGGCCGGGCACTGTGTGGGGGCACTGGCACTGTGTGTGAGGGCATATCTGTCACTGTGGGGGCATTGGCACTGTGGGGGCACTGGCACTGTGTGGGGGCATTGGCACTGTGTGGGGGCATATCTGCACTGTGGGGGCACTGGCACTGTGTGGGGGCATATCTGTCACTGTGGGGTCATATCTGCACTGTGGGGGCATTTATGTATCTTGCACTGTGGGGGCATTTATGTATCTGGCACTGTGGGGGCATTTATCTGGCACTGTGGGGGGCATTCATTTATCTGGCACTGCGGGGGGGGGCATTTATCTGTGCACTGTGAGGGGGCATTAATGTATCTGGCACTGTGGGGGCATTTCTGGCACTGTGGGGGCATATCTGCGCTGTGGGGGCATTTATGTATCTGCACTGTGGGGGCATTTCTGGCACTGTGGGGGCATATCTGCGCTGTGGGGGCATTTATGTATCTGCACTGTGGGGGCATGTATGTATCTGGCACTGTGGGGGCATGTATGTATCTGGCACTGTGGGGGCATTTCTGTATCTGGCACTGGGGGGGCATATCGGCACTGTGGGGGCATATCTGCGCTGTGGGGGCATTTATGTATCTGCACTGTGGGGGCATTTCTGGCACTGTGGGGGCATATCTGCGCTGTGGGGGCATTTATGTATCTGCACTGTGGGGGCATGTATGTATCTGGCACTGTGGGGGCATGTATGTATCTGGCACTGTGGGGGCATTTCTGTATCTGGCACTGGGGGGGCATATCGGCACTGTGGGGGTATTTATGTATCTGGCACTGTGGGGGTATATCTGCACTGTGGGGGCACTTATTTATCTGGCACTGTGGGGGGCATTTATTTATCTGGCACTGTGGGGGGCATTTATTTATCTGGCACTGTGGGGGCATATCTGGCACTGGGGGCATTAATGTATCTGGCACTGTGGGGGCATATCTGGCACTGGGGGCATTAATGTATCTGACACTGTGGGGGGCAATAATGCATCTGGCACTGTGTGGGCACTTATGCATCTGGCACTGGGGGCATTTATGCATCTGGCAATGTGTGGGCATTTATGTATCTGGCACTGGGGGCATTTATGTATCTGGCCCTGTGGGGGCATATCTGGCACTGTGGGGGCAATTTTATATATGGCACTGTGGGGACATAGCTGGCACTGTGTGGGCATTTTTATATCTGGCACTGTGGGGGCACTTATGTATCTGGCACTGTGTGCGCACTTATGTATTTGGCACTGTGTGGCCATTTATGTAGCTGGCACTGCTGGGGGGCATGTCACGTGTAGCTGGCACTGCTGGGGGGGGCATGTCGCATGTAGCTGGCACGGCTGGGGGGCATGTCGCGTGTAGCTGGCACTGCTGGGGTGCATGTCGCGTGTAGCTGGCACTGCTGGGGGGCATGTCACGTGTAGCTGGCACTGCTGGGGGGCATGTCACGTGTAGCTGGCACTGCTGGGGGGCATGTCACGTGTAGCTGGCACTGCTGGGGAGCATGTCATGTAGTGTTCCCGCTAGGCGTCTGTGGCTAGGCAATGTGTCTCAGTGCTCTCCCTGGTGCAATGCGTCTCAGTGCTGTGCCTGGCGCAAAGTGTATAGGAGGTTCTACCTGGTGCAGTGTGTATTAGCTGCACTACTGTGTGGTGTAATGCAAATTGCCACTATTATGTGGCCACGTACCTTCCCCACGAAGTAACTCCCCTTAATTTTTGCTGCACGCCTTCGGCGCGCACTGTCCATTCTTTGACATATAGGTATGGGAACAACAAGCAGTATGTACACCATTTTGCCCTCCTAGCTTAAAAATGTGCCCTCCCTGTGATCAGCACCATGCCCTAAAAAGTGAACACTATCATGTGTAGCTGGCACTGCTGGGGGGCATGTCATGTGTAGCTGGCACTGCTGCGGGGCATGTCATGTGTAGCTGGCACTGCTGCGGGGCATGTCATGTGTAGCTGGCACTGCTGCGGGGCATGTCATGTGTAGCTGGCACTGCTGGGGGGCATGTCATGTGTATCTGGCACTATACTGGAGACATTGTGTGTAAGGAACACTACTGTGGCTATGTGTAAGGCTGCTAATTGTGTGAAAATATGTTTATAGTTTGATGATATGAAGTTATGAGGCCACGCCCACTTTTCCAGAGGCCACACCCACTTTTCCAGGAGCGTGCGCGCCTTCGGCGCGCTCATGGGGGGGGGGGGGGGGCGCTTTTACATTTTCTCGCTCAGGGTGCTAGTAGGCCTGGAGCCGGCCCTGCCTCTGTCTCTTACCATCAGAAGATTATTTAACACACACACCAGGGCTGTTTCAGTGTTTCATACCCAAGATTAGAACCCATGACCTGTTACACTGACAGCAGACACTTCACTGACTATTTGCTCCTGTACAGGAAGAATGAGAATTCTAAGTACAGTATAATAAGAATTTACTTACCGATAATTCTATTTCTCGGAGTCCGTAGTGGATGCTGGGGTTCCTGAAAGGACCATGGGGAATAGCGGCTCCGCAGGAGACAGGGCACAAAAGTAAAGCTTTTACAGGTCAGGTGGTGTGTACTGGCTCCTCCCCCCATGACCCTCCTCCAGACTCCAGTTAGGTACTGTGCCCGGACGAGCGTACACAATAAGGGAGGATTTTGAATCCCGGGTAAGACTCATACCAGCCACACCAATCACACCGTACAACTTGTGATCTAAACCCAGTTAACAGTATGATAACAGAGGAGCCTCTGAAAGATGGCTTCCTAAACAATAACCCGAATTAGTTAACAATAACTATGTACAAGTATTGCAGATAATCCGCACTTGGGATGGGCGCCCAGCATCCACTACGGACTCCGAGAAATAGAATTATCGGTAAGTAAATTCTTATTTTCTCTATCGTCCTAAGTGGATGCTGGGGTTCCTGAAAGGACCATGGGGATTATACCAAAGCTCCCAAACGGGCGGGAGAGTGCGGATGACTCTGCAGCACCGAATGAGAAAACTCCAGGTCCTCCTTTGCCAGGGTATCAAATTTGTAAAAATTTACAAACGTGTTCTCCCCTGACCACGTAGCTGCTCGGCAGAGTTGTAATGCCGAGACCCCTCGGGCAGCCGCCCAAGATGAGCCCACCTTCCTTGCGGAATGGGCCTTAACAGATTTAGGCTGTGGCAGGCCTGCCACAGAATGTACAAGTTGAATTTTGTTACAAATCCAACGAGCAATCGACTGCTTAGAAGCAGGTGCACCCAACTTGTTGGGTGCATACAGCATAAACAGCGAGTCAGATTTTCTGACTCCAGCCGTCCTTTAAATGTATATTTTTAAGGCTCTGACAACGTCCAACAACTTGGAGTCCTTCAAGTCGTCTGTAGCCGCAGGCACTACAATAGGCTGGTTCAGGTGAAACGCTGATACCACCTTAGGGAGAAAATGCGGACGCGTCCGCAGCTCTGCCCTATGTCGAATGGAAAATTAAATAAGGGCTTTTATAAAACAAAGCCGCCAGTTCAGATACTCTCCCGGCCGAAGCCAGGGCCAGTAACATAGTCACTTTCCATGTGAGATATTTCAAATCCACATTCTTTAGTGGTTCAAACCAATTGGATTTGAGGAAATCTAAAACTACATTTAGATCCCACGGTGCCACCTTAGGCACCACAGGAGGCTGTATATGCAGTACTCCTTTGATAAAAATCTGGACCTCAGGGACTGAGGCCAATTCTTTTTGGAAGAATATTGATAGGGCCGAAATTTGAACCTTAATAGATCCCAATTTGAGACCCATAGACAATCCTGATTGCAGGAAATGTAGGAAAACGACCCAGTTGAAATTCCTCCATCGGAGCACTCCGCTGCTCGCACCACGCAACATATTTTCGCCAAATACGGCGATAATGCTTCGCGGTGACTTCCTTCCTTGCCTTTATCAAGGTAGGAATGACTTCTTCTGGAATGCCTTTTCCTTTTAGGATCTGGCATTCAAACGCCATGCCGTCAAACGCAGCCGCGGTAAGTCTTGAAAAAGACAAGTACCCTGCTGAAGCAGGTCCCTTCTCAGAAGTAGAGGCCACGGATCGTCCGTGACCATCTCTTGAAGTTCCGGGTACCAAGTCCTTCTTGGCCAATCCGGAGCCACTAGTCTTACTCCTCTTTGCCGTATAATCCTCAATACCTTTGGTATGAGAGGCAGAGGAGGAAACACATATACCGACTGGTACACCCAAGGTGTTACCAGCGCGTCCACAGCTATTGCCTGCGGATCTCTTGACCTGGCGCAATACCTGTCCAGTGTTTTGTTGAGGCGAGACGCCATCATGTCCACCATTGGTTTTACCCAACGGTTTAATAGCATGTGGAAAACTTCTGGATGAAGTCCCCACTCTCCCGGGTGAAGGTCGTGTCTGCTGAGGAAGTCTGCTTCCCAGTTGTCCACGCCCGGGATGAATACTGCTGACAGTGCTATCACGTGATTCTCCGCCCAGCGAAGGATCCTGGCAGCTTCTGCCATTGCCCTCCTGCTTCTTGTGCCGCCCTGTCTGTTTACATGGGCGACTGCCGTGATGTTGTCCGACTGGATCAACACCGGTCTTCCTTGAAGCAGAGGTTCCGCCTGGCTTAGAGCATTGTAGATTGCTCTTAGTTCCAGAATGCTTATGTGAAGAGACTTTTTCAGGCTCGACCACACTCCCTGGAAATTTCTTCCCTGTGTGACTGCTCCCCAGCCTCTCAGGCTGGCATCCGTGGTCACCAGGAACCAATCCTGCATGCCGAATCTGCGGCCCTCCAATAGATGAGCCTCCTGCAACCACCACAGAAGGGATACCCTTGTCCTCGGCGACAGGGTTATCCGCAGGTGCATCTGAAGATGCGACCCTGACCATTTGTCCAACAGATCCCTTTGCATGGAATCTGCCGAAAGGGATTGCTTCGTAAGAAGCTACCATTTTTTCCCAGGACTCTTGTGCATTGATGTACAGACACCTTTCCTGGTTTTAGGAGGTTCCTGACCAGGTCAGATAACTCCTTGGCTTTTTCTTCGGGAAGAAAAACCTTTTTCTGAACTGTGTCCAGAATCATCCCCAGGAACAGCAGACGAGTTGTCGGCATTAATTGGGATTTTGGAATATTCAGAATCCATCCGTGCTGCTTTAGCACCTCTTGAGATAGTGCTAAACCCATCTCTAGCTGTTCTCTGGACCTTGCCCTTATTAGGAGATCGTCCAAGTATGGGATAATTAATACGCCTTTTCTTCGAAGAAGAAATATTATCTCGGCCATTACCTTTGTAAAGACCCGAGGTGCCGTGGACAAACCAAACGGCAGCGTCTGAAACTGATAGTGACAGTTTTGTACAACGAACCTGAGGTACCCCTGGTGTGAGGGGTAATTGGAACGTGGAGATACGCATCCTTGATGTCCAAGGATACCATAAAGTCCCCTTCTTCCAGGTTCGCTATCACTGCTCTGAGTGACTCCATCTTGAACTTGAACTTCTTTATGTACAGGTTCAAGGACTTCAGATTTAGAATAGGCCTTACCGAGCCATCCGGCTTCGGTACCACAAAAAGAGTGGAATAATACCCCTTCCCTTGTTGTAGAAGAGGTACCTTGACTATCACCTGCTGAGAATACAGCTTGTGAATGGCTTCCAAAACCGTCTCCCTTTCTGAGGGGGACGTTGGTAAAGCAGACTTCAGGAAACGGCGAGGTGGCTCTGTCTCTAATTTCAACCTGTACCCCTGAGATATTATCTGCAGGATCCAGGGATTTACCTGCGAGTGAGCCCACTGCGCGCTGTAATTCTTGAGACGACCGCCTACCGCCCCCGAGTCCGCTTGCGAAGCCCCAGCGTCATGCTGAGGCTTTTGTAGAAGCCGGGGAGGGCTTCTGTTCCTGGGAAGGAGCTGCCTGTTGCTGTCTCTTCCCTCGTCCTCTGCCTCGTGGCAGATATGAATAGCCCTTTGCTCTCTTATTTTTAAAGGAACGAAAGGGCTGCGGTTGAAAGGTCGGTGCCTTTTTCTGTTGGGGAGTGACTTGAGGTAGAAAGGTGGATTTCCCGGCCGTAGCCGTGGCCACCAAATCCGATAGACCGACCCCAAATAACTCCTCTACGCATCGCCTGTCCACTGTCGTGTCCATAAAGCTCTTCTGGCCGAAATGGACATAGCACTTACCCGTGATGCCAGTGTGCAGATATCTCTCTGTGCATCACGCATATAAAGAAATGCATCCTTTATTTGTTCTAACGACAGTAAAATATTGTCCCTGTCCAGGGTATCAATATTTTCGATCAGGGACTCTGACCAAACTACCCCAGCACTGCACATCCAGGCAGTCGCAATAGCTGGTCGTAGTATAACACCTGCATGTGTGTACATACCTTTTTGGATATTTTCCATCCTCCTATCTGATGGATCTTTAAGTGCGGCCGTCTCAGGAGAGGGTAACGCCACTTGTTTTGATAAGCGTGTTAGCGCTTTGTCCACCCTAGGAGGTGTTTCCCAGCGCTCCCTAACCTCTGGCGGGAAAGGGTATAAAGCCAATAACTTCTTTGAAATTAGCAGTTTTTTATCGGGGCACCCCACGCTTCATCACACACGTCATTTAATTCTTCTGATTCGGTAAAAACTACTGGTAGTTTTTTCACACCCCACATAATACCCTGTTTAGTGGTACCTGTAGTATCAGCTAAATGTAACATCTCCTTTATTGCCAAAATCATATAACGTGTGGCCCTACTGGAAAATACGGTTGATTCGTCACCTTCACCACCGGAATCAGTGCCTGTGTCTGGGTCTGTGTCGACCGACTGAGGCAAGGGGCGTTTTACAGCCCCTGACGGTGTTTGAGGCGCCTGGACAGGCACTAATTGAGTGTCCGGCCGCCTCATATCGGCAAACGACTGCTTAAGCGAGTTGACGCTATCCCGTAATTCCACAAATAAAGGCATCCATTCTGGTGTCGACCCCCTAGAAGGTGACATCCTCATATTTGGCAATTGCTCCGCCTCCACACCAATAACGTCCTCATACATGTCGACACACACGTACCGACACACAGCAGACACACAGGGAATGCTCTATACGAAGACAGGACCCACTAGCCCTTTGGGGAGACAGAGGGAGAGTCTGCCAGCACACACCAAAAAGCGCTATATATGACAGGGATAGCCTTATGATTAAGTGCTCCCTTATAGCTGCTTTTATATTAATATATTGCCATTTATTTTGCCCCCCCTCTCTGTTATACCCTGTTTCTGTAGTGCAGTGCAGGGGAGAGACCTGGGAGCCTTCCTGACCAGCGGAGCTGTGACAGAAAATGGCGCCGTGTGCTGAGGAGATAGGCCCCGCCCCTTTTCCGGCGGGCTCGTCTCCCGCTATTTAGTACATTTAGGCAGGGGTAAATATCTCCATATAGCCTCTGGGGCTATATGTGAGGTATTTTTAGCCTTTTTAAAGGTTTTCATTTGCCTCCCAGGGCGCCCCCCCCCCCCAGCGCCCTGCACCCTCAGTGACTGCCGTGTGAAGTGTGCTGAGAGGAAAATGGCGCACAGCTGCAGTGCTGTGCGCTACCTTAAGAAGACTGCAGGAGTCTTCAGCCGCCGATTCTGGACCTCTTCTTGCTTCAGCATCTGTGAGGGGGCCGGCGGCGTGGCTCCGGTGACCATCCAGGCTGTACCTGTGATCGTCCCTCTGGAGCTTCATGTCCAGTAGCCAAGAAGCCAATCCATCCTGCACGCAGGTGAGTTCACTTCTTCTCCCCTCTGTCCCTCGTTGCAGTGATCCTGTTGCCAGCAGGAATCACTGTAAAATAAAAAACCTAAGCTAAACTCTCTAAGCAGCTCTTTATGAGAGCCACCTAGAATTGCACCCTTCTCGGCCGGGCACAAAAATCTAACTGGAGTCTGGAGGAGGGTCATGGGGGGAGGAGCCAGTACACACCACCTGACCTGTAAAAGCTTTACTTTTGTGCCCTGTCTCCTGCGGAGCCGCTATTCCCCATGGTCCTTTCAGGAACCCCAGCATCCACTTAGGACGATAGAGAAATGAAGTTACGTGTAATTGTCAGAGAAGTATCTTCATATAGTTAAAATTCTCATATTTCCTGTACAGGAGCAAACAGCTTCATCAGTAAGGTGTCTGCTTCCAGTAAAATAGGTTGTGGTTTCTAATCCTGGGTGTGATACTTGTAAAATGTGTATATTCAGTACAATAAAGAGGGTGTGATTTGTAAGGTGCAGGGACCAGTAAGGAAGTCGGCCACTGAAAAGACAGCGACAGCTATCAATTAACTTAATTCAATGGTGTCACAGAATGGGAGGAGAGGTGCCCCCCTTCAGAGCAGGAGCCCGGCGGCAGATGACTCCGTTGCCTCCCAGAGTTCTGCCTCTGCATGTGAGCAGTATTATTAACAGCAGAATCTTCCATCATTTTCAGGCTGGTTCCATCTCTCATGCTGAGAACTACAGATCTGCAGTCAATGCTACAACAACAGGACAGTCCATTGTAACCAACCGGCCAGTTGTTTTCAAAGCTATGTTTTTATGTAATATGTATTCCACAATTTCTAACCCACCCAATAGAAATAAGACTACAGGGCAGACATTCCCTCCTACCATCTGTCATTTTATATGAAGGTCAGTATGTCATTGTTGCTTTAAAATAAATAATCTATGATCAGTGAGAACCAATAATCACGGTTTTATAAAGAAAATCTGATCACTTGTACATACAGTAAATAGGACTTACTGAAAAAATGTCTAGAAGCTACAGGCCAGTGCTAAATGCCAAAATCGCTTCCAACTTGACCACTCATGACAGAATCCCAAACAGCCGAGTGACGCACGCTCATCCTACAGGCAGAGGGCAGTCGCTGCCAATGGGTGGTACTGCAACTCCTAATTATACTCTCCGCTATTGCTTCTGACTTCTGCGGGCATCATCCCTTATTTCAGAACAGTTTGGAGAGTCTGCAGATATCACCAGCAATATTACAATGTAATGTATGGAAAAAACAATGAAACATGCTTTAGAGAAACATCCAGAACATAAAACCAGTAATAAGTTAAATAAACTCATTTGTTTTTATCTGACATTTAAATCAGCACCTACTGGAACCTAGCGATTACACTGAAAGATATGAACGATCTCATTAGTTAATGAATGAGATATCGTTCATATCTTTCAGTGTGTATGCACCAATGATGAACGATGCACGGCCCTGTGCTTGGTCATCGTTTGTGCTGGCTCGTTTAAACATGCAAGCCAATATATACATCTCGTCCATATTAGCATGCAGTGCTATGGAGCCGGGTGACGGGAGGAGTGAAGAAACTTCACTCCCCTGTCACCTCCCCCCCAACCCCCCTCGCCGGCCATATGGTCCGTCAAGGAACCTCGGTGGCGAATCGCTAGGTGTGTTGGGCTCATTAGTCAGTGGCACTTACCAAATATGGGCAAGGAGTCCTGAAGGCAATCCAGTCTTAAGGAATATCTCTCGGACAGACACAAGGTTATGTAGGTCTTTGTCAGGTTTCAGGAAAATCTCATTGTATTTAGTTTTCTCTACATGCGAGACAACCCACTACAGAAACACAGACAGCGATTGGTTTTATAGGTCATTATCCAACGTCGGACAGCACAGATCTCCCACAGTGGGGGTCATTAAGAGTTGATCGCTCACTAGCTAGTTTTAGCAGCTGTGCAAACGCTATGCCGCCGCCCACTGGGGAGTGTATGTTAGCTTAGCAGAAGTGTGAACGCTTGTGCAGCCGAGCTCTACAAAAACAGTTTGTGCAGTTTCAGAGTAGCTCTGAACCTACTCAGCGCTTGCGATCACTTATGCCTATTCGTGTCCGGATTTCACGTCATACACCCGCCCAGCGAACGCCCAGCCATGCCTGTGTTTTTTCAGACACGCCTGCATTTTTGCAAACACTCCCTGAAAACGGTCAGTTGACACCCAGAAACGCCCCTTCCTGTCAATCTTCTTGCGGCCGTCAGTGCGAAGAAAAACTTTGCTAGAACCTGTGCACAACCACAACAGGCTTTGTACCCGTACGACGCGTGTGCGCATTGCGGTCCATACGCATGTGTATAAATGCCGCTCTTTCACCTGATCGCTGCGCTGCGAAAATCGGCAGCGAGCGATCAACTCGGAGTGACCCCCAGAGTGCGGAACATATAAACTTGTTCTTATCAGTTTAGTAATTTGCTATATAATGATAAGGAAAGAACGTATTTATTGGCTATCAATCACTTTAATGGGTCTATTATTTTATATTCTAGGTATGTATGAATGCATTATTCTCACACGGATATGAATTATCTTATTTCCTCTATATCTAAATGCTCAATTATTTTAAGGGCCTGGACACTGGAATCTAAGCAAGGAAGGAACAAAGGACAGCATACATCCAAGTTCTTCTGCCTGCAGGAACCGTGTGAACAGATACATTGGGGGTTATTTACTAATATTCGTGTTTTAGCCGTTTTTAAGGGTGTTTGAACTCGAATGGTATAGGGTGCATTTTACTGCAACTTTTTGAATCCTGATACGGTCATTTACTAAGCTGACGAGTTTTCCTCATTCGTCTTTTCCAATGTCAATGTGATTCGTAATGTCAGGTAGTGTTTTACGGGAGTGATTAGTAAAACACGGGGGTGGTTAGTAAAACACTGCCTGGACAAAACACAATGAATCCCGGGCCGGATCTGTGAGATCCGTGCAGGACTTCATTGTGTGCATTATGAGCAGTGCAGAATGGGTTAAAAACTGTAAAAAAAAAATTGCGTGGGGGTCCCCCCTCCTAAGCATAACCAGCCTCGGGCTCTTTGAGCCGGTCCTGGTTGTCAATATACGGGGAAAAAATTGACAGGGGTTCCCCCAATTTTTAACAACCAGCACCGGACTCTGCGCCTGGTCCTGGTGCCAAAAATACGGGGGACAAAAAGCGTAGAGGTCCCCCGTATTTTTAACACCAGCACCGGACTCCACTAGTCAGAGAGATAATGCCACAGCCGGGGGACACTTTTATATAGGTCCCTGCGGCCCTGGCATTAAATCACTAACTAGTCATCCCTGGCCGGGGTACCCTGGAGGAGTGGGGACCCCTTAAATCAAGGGGTCCCCCCCTCCAGCCACCCAAGGGCCAGGGGTGAAGCCCGAGGCTGTCCCCCCCATCCAAGGGCGGCGGATGGGGGGCTGATAGCCAAGTGTAAAAAAAAAAGTATGTGTGAATGTAGGTGTACATGTATGTAATAAAGTTTTACTTTCAAGGTGTGTGAGTTCTGTTTTTATTTGGGTATTTTTTTTGTAGTAGTACCGGGCCCGTTTTTCCACCACATGCTGGTACTTGTGGTTCTCCAAGTACCAGCTTGCGGGGGAGGCTTGCTGGGACTTGTAGTACTGCTACAAAAAAAAATTTTCACAAGGCTATCAGCCCCCCATCCGCCGCCCTTGGATGGGGGGGACAGCCTTGGGCTTCACCCCTGGCCTTTGGGTGGCTGGAGGGGGGACCCCTTGATTTAAGGGGTTCCCACTCCTCCAGGGTACCCCGGCCAGGGGTGACTAGTTAGTGATTTAATGCCAGGGCCGCAGGGACCAAGATAAAAGTGTCCCGCGGCTGTGGCATTATCTCTCTGACTAGTGAAGCCCGGTGCTGGTTCCAAAAATACTGGGGACCCCTACGCTTTTTGTCCCCCATATTTTTGGCACCAGGACCAGGCGCAGAGCCTGGTGCTGGTTGATCAAATATGGGGGAACCCTTGTCATTTTTTTCCCCATATTTTTTCAACCAGGACCGGCTCAAAGAGCCAGAGGCTGGTTATGCTTAGGAGGGGGGACCCCACGCAAATTTTTTCCCCAGTTTTTACAGTAAACAGACCCTTTCCCATAGATAACCATGCACAGATCTCACTCATCCGTGCATGGTTATCCAAACTCGACTGGAAAAAGCAGGTCTATTTTTTTGCTGCTTTTTTTAACGATTCGCAAAAATATACACCCGCACTTGAGCACCCAGAGACTAACACCCAAATACGAATGAATAGTGAATGCCCGTATTCTATGAAATAACAGCCGCGTTTGACCGATGGTCTATTCATTCATATTTCTGAACTTTGCCAATCAAACCATTACGAATAGCCCAAACACTGCCGAGATTTGTGCTTAGTGAATTCCCGTGTTGAGACTTAGAAAAAAAAACACAAATCGGACAAACTCGGATTTTTTGTAAATATTGGCCATTGTGTTTATTAATAAATTAGCACAAAATACCCTTATAAATAACAGACATGAGATCATCACTCTCAGCTTCAGCAAGTATTTTATTTACGTCAAAATATAATGTCATTTATTTAGCCTGTAATTGATTGTTCATGAACCACACATTATAAAAACTTAATGACAATCACTGTAATTTGTGTTTCATTATAGTCTAATAACAATACAATGTGCTTTACTTAATGATATCTGGGCATTTGGAGATATTTCTTTAACAGTGGTTCCCAAACTTTTTTGAATCCCGGCGACCTAGAGCATCAGGATTATTTTCACAGCACTCCGAGGCCAAAAGTTTCTTAGCGAGAAATTCAGTAAAATATATATTAAGTCAATTGTTTTTATATGTCACCCTTAGGCAGGGGCGTGACTAGAAATTTGTGGGCCCCGCAGCAAAATATTGAAAGCCACCCCCCCCACCCCCCCTCAGCTTCTAGAGAGTCACTTCTCTCCACAGCACTCCGCTGAAGAGGGCATGCCTAGTGCTGCTGGGTCACCTGTTATTAGCCCCTAATGCTGTTGGTAATGTAATATATACTGGGAGAGAGCCCACTATAATATTCGTGTCAGGACTCCTGTGTTATCAGTTATAGCGTGTGGGATGCCAGTGGTCAGAATACAGATGCTGGCAACCCAATAGTTAAAATCCCACAAGGGACAGGTAAGACAGTAGCCCCCTGTCCCCTACCCCCTAACCCTCCCTCCCCCGAGGAACACTAGGCATCTCCCGGGAGCCCCGCCTCGCCAGTCTGGGCCTGCACATACCTGCCCCCTGTTAATCTGGCTCTGCTGCCGTGCTGCCTATCATGCTGAACATCCAAGCCTTCTCTCAATGGGAGGAGTAGTGTTGCTATATTTCAAAAATTAAAAAACAGGACATAATACACAATAACGGGGATCCCACTGGCATCGTCACACCGCACAGCACCCTATTACATACACCTGCCTATCCCCTGGCTGTCTCTGACTGCCTCTGTTCAATCCCCAGATGTAGTCACTGTGTGCTGTGGCTCCCGCTGCTCTCTCATTGTCTCTCTGTCCAATCCCCAGTAGCAGTCTCTGTGTCCTGTGACTACCCCAGCCCTCTCTCACTGTCTCTCTATCCCATCACTCCCCCAGCTCTCTCTGACTGTCTCTCTATCCCATCACTCTCCCAGCTCTCTCTGACTGTCTCTCTATCCCATCACTCCGCCAGCTCTGACTACCTGTCCCATCACTCCCCCAGCTCTCTCTGACTGTCTCTCTGTCCCATCACTCCCAAGCTCTGTCTCTCTGTCCCATCACTCCCACAGCTCTAACTGACTGTCTCTCTGTCTAATCCTGCCCTCAGCTCTCTCTGACTGTCTCTCTGTCCCATCACTCGCCTAGCTCTCCCTGACTGTCTCTCTGTCCCATCACTCACCCAGCTCTCCCTGACTGTCTCTCTGTCCCATCACTTGCCTAGCTCTCCGTGACTGTCTCTGTCCCATCACTCGCAGATCTCTCCCTGACTGTCTCTCTGTCCTATCACTCGCCTAGCTCCTCCTGACTGTCTCTCTGTCCCATCACTCGCAGAGCTCTTTCTGACTGTCTCTGTCAGCAACAGTCTCTGTCCTGACTCCCCCAACTCTCTCTGTCACATTACTTCCCCCAGCTCTCCCTGACTGTCTGTGCCCCATCCCATCCCCAGTGTCTCTATACTATGACTGCTCTGACTCTCTCTATTTTCTTGCCCCATCCCCAGTAGCAGTCTGTGTGCCTCACCTGGCTCCCTCTGTGGTAGATGCTAGAATCAAGTTGGCTAAAGGACCTCTGACATCCGGGCAGGAGCTGTATCTCACCACCATTGGCAGCCGGCACTCCCTGGTTCCTGTTCTCTGAGAGAGTGTGCTGCTGTCTGAGGGCTCTTCCTTCCCCACCCAATCCCTGCACAGGCTCTTCTGTCTGAGGTTATCTCTCTGTTACACCACTGGGTCCTAGTGCCCAGCAGATGTCTTCCTGCGTTATGTAGTCAGCGTCCGAGGCAGTTCAGAGTGCAGTGCAGCGTGACTGGCTGTAGGGGGATCGGAGAGCCTTGAAGACTGCCCAGGACCCATAGCATGCACATCCCCTGCACCCATGGTAGTTACGCCACTGTCCTTAGGGTCAGTTATGTGGAGAGGGACAGGTTTCTCTTATGTTTGTACACATATTTTATGATATGAAGCCACAAGTGCTTGTCTTATTTATTACATTGACCGTAAATAATTTGAATTGGTTCTGGACCATGGGCTAACTGAAGCAGTGGGGCAATAAATCAGTCCCGTAGGCAGCCCACATTATATAGCCTGTTTTCAGGCATCACAACCAGTTGTATATGCTACAGATCTACGGGGGCACATGCCCAATAATGAAGGAATTACACACTATCATAGTGAGCCACTTGCCCATTATCACTATCGATGTGTACGTGACCATCTTTACCCTTCCTGTCAGTAACAGACGGTCATATTCAGTAGATAAAACAGGTACTGAAGGTTGATTATAACATTCGGTTGTGATTGGGTGTAGGAACATATCTATCTGTCTATCTATCTATCTATCTATCTATATTTGATCCTAGATGACATAGTCCCATAAGAAGTCCCCTATCACAATATAAGGACCAGGCCAATATACTGTAACTCAACTGACAGCCCACGGCATGTCCACAGAGGCTGGAGCAGCTACCAAGGAGGGACTCGCAGTGTCTACTGGATAAGGAAACAGACATCATGGTTTAGTCATTAAAATGTGAACACAACAGAAAGTATACAATACCGTAAGAAAAAATAGGATTTTAATACCTACCGGTAAATCCTTTTCTCTTAGTCAGTAGAGGATGCTGGTACACTTCAAGAATCATGGGATATAGACGGGATCCGCAGGAGACATGGGCACTTTAAGACTTTGAAAGGGGTGTGAACTGGCTCTTCCCTCTATGCCCCTCCTCCAGACTCCAGTTATAGGAACTGTGCCCAGGGAGACAGACATTTCGAGGAAAGGATTTATTGTTAACTAATGTGGGACATATACCAGCTCACACCTCAAACACGCCGTACAACATGGCATTTAACAGAAAACTTTAGTCAACGGCATGAACAACGTCAGTAACAGGCTGACCATAACGTAACACAACCCGTGTGAAAACATAACTAACAACTGCAGATAGAGTCCGCACTGGGACGGGCACCCAGCATCCTCTACAGACTAAGAGAAAAGGATTTACCGGTAGGTTTTAAAATCCTATTTTCTCCTACGTCCTAGAGGATGCTGGGGACATTTCAAGAACCACATGGTTTATACCAAAGCTCCAAAACGGGCGGGAGAGTGCGGGTGACTCTGCAGCACCGATTGAGCAAACATGAGGTCAGGGTATCAAACTTGTAGAACTTTGCAAAGGTGTTTGAACCCGACCAAGTCACCACTCGGCAAAGCTGTAATGCCGAGCCACCTCGGGCAGCCGCCCAAGAAGAGCCCACCTTCCTAGTGGAATGGGCCTTTACTGAATTTGGTAACGGCAATACAGCCATAGAATGAGCCTGCTGAATCGTGTTACAGATCCAGCGAGCAATAGTCTGCTTAGAAGCAGGAGCACCAACCTTGCTGGCTGCATACAGGACAAACAGTGCCTCTGTTTTCCTAACCGTTCTGACTACATACATTTTCAATGCCCTGACCACATCAAGGGACTCGGAATCCTCCAAGTCCCGCGTAGCCACAGGCACCACAATAGGTTGGTTCATATGAAAAGAGTCCGCAACTCCGCTCTCTATCCACATGGAAAATCAGATAGGGGCTTTTGTGAGATAAAGCCGCCAACTCAGACACTCGCCTTGCCGATGCCAAGGCCAACAACATGACCACTTTCCAAGTGAGATACTTTAATTCCACCGTTTGAAGAGGCTCAAACCATTGAGACGTAAGGAACCGTAACACCACGTTACGGTCCCATGGTGCCACTGGAGGCTCAAAAGGAGGCTGGATATGCAGCACATCCTTCTCAAAAGTCTGGACTTCTGGGAGAGAAGCCAATTCCTTCTGAAAGAAAATGACCTCATCCGGAATGCCCCAACCGCCATGCCGTCAAACGCAGCCGCGGTAAGTCTTGGAACAGACAGGGCCCCTGTTGCAACAGGTCCTCTCTGAGAAGAAGAGGCCACGGATCTTCTGTGAGCATTTCCTGCAGATCCGGATACCAGGCCCTTCGAGGCCAATCTGGAACAATGAGAATTGCCTGTACTCCTCTTCGTTTTATGATTCTCAATATCTTGGAAATGAGAGGAAGAGGAGGGAACACATAGACCGACTGGAACACCCACGGTGTCACCAGGGCATCCACTGCTACCGCCTGAGGGTCCCTTGACCTGGCACAATACCTCGGAAGTTTCTTGTTGAGGCGTGACGCCATCATGTCTATTTGAGGCAGTCCCCACTGACTTGCAATCTCTGCAAAGACTTCCTGATGAAGTCCCCACTCTCCTGTATGTAGATCGTGTCTGCTGAGGAAGTCCGCTTCCCAGTTGTCCACTCCCGGAATGAAGACTGCTTACATGATTTTCCGCCCAGCGAAGAATCCTGGTGGCTTCTGCCATTGCCACTCTGCTCTTTGTTCCGCCTTGACGGTTTACATGAGCCACTGCGGTGATGTTGTCTGACTGAATCAGAACCGGTAGGTCGCGAAGCAAATTCTCTGCTTGACAAAGGGCGTTGTATATGGCCCTTAATTCCAGTACGTTGATGTGTAGACAAGCCTCCTGGCTTGACCATAGACCTTGGAAGTTTCTTACCTGTGTGACTGCTCCCCATCCTCGGAGGCTCGTGTCTGTGGTTACCAGAACCCAGTCCTGAATGCCGAACCTGTGATCCTCTAGTAGGTGAGCACTCTGCAGCCACCACAGTAGAGATACACTGGCCCTGGGGGACAGGCTGATCATCTGATGAATCTGTAGATGCGACCCGGACCACTTGTCCAGAAGGTCCCACTGAAAAGTCCTCGCATGGAACCTGCCGAATGGAATGGCCTCGTAAGACTCCACCATCTTTCCCAGAACTCGAGTGCAGTGATGCACCGACACTCTTTGTGGCTTCAAGAGGTCCCTGACCAAGTTCAGGAGTTCTTGGGCCTTTTCCATCGGGAGAAAAACCCTTTTCTGGTCTGTATCCAGAATCATGCCTAAGAAAGGTAAACGGGTCATTGGAACCAACTGTGACTTCGGGAGATTGAGAATCCAGCCATGCTGCTGCAACACCCTCAGGGAGAGTGATACGCTGTTCAGCAACTGCTTTCTTGATCTCGCTTTTATTAGGAGATCGTCCAAGTACGGGATAATTGTGACACCCTGCTCGCGCAGGAGTACCATAATTTCCGCCATTACCTTGGTGAAAATCCTCGGGGCTGTGGAAAGCCCAAACGGCAACGTCTGAAATTGGTAATGACAATCCTGTACAGCAAATCTCAGAAACGCCTGATGAGGCGGATATATGGGGACATGAAGGTATGCATCCTTTATGTCCAGGGACACCATATAATCCCCCCTTCCAGGCTGGCGATGACCGCTCTGAGTGATTCCATCTTGAACTTGAACCTTTTAAGTATAGGTTTAAGGATTTTAAATTCAGAATGGGTCTGACCGAACCGTCCGGTTTCGGGACCACAAACAGGGTTGAGTAAAACCCCATCCCCTGCTGTAGCAGGGGAACCTTGACCACCACTTGTTGAAGACACAATTTTTGAATTGCTGCTAAAACTACCTCCCTCTCTGGGGAAGAAGCCGGTAGGGCCGATTTGAAAAACCGGCGAGGAGAAGCCCAGGGATCCACCTGTGATTGAACTCAGACGTGGCTGAAAAGTCGAAGACGTGCCCCCACTGGGGCGGACTCCCTCAGCGGAACCCCAGCGTCATGCAGTGGATTTTGTAGAATCCGGGGAGGACTTCTGCTCCTGGGAACTAGCTGTAGTTGGCAGCTTTTTCCCCTTGCCCTTACCTCTGGCAAGAAAGGAAGATCCCCGTACTCTCTTGGATTTATGCGACCAAAAGGATTGCATCTGATAATGTGGCGTTTTCTTAGGCTGTGAGGAAACATAAGGCAAAAAAGTTGATTTACCTGCAGTAGCGGTGGAAACCAGGTCCGTGAGAGCTTCCCCAAATAAGTCCTCACCCTTGTAAGGCAAAACCTCCATATGCCTCTTCGAGTCGGTATCACCCGTCCATTGTCGGGTCCATAGGGCTCGCCTAGCAGAAATCGCGATAGCGTTGGCCCTGGAACCCAGTAGGCCAACGTCTCTCTGAGCATCTCTCATATATAGGACAGCATCCTTAATATGACACAAGGTCAATAAAATGGTTTCCTTATCCAGCGCATCAATATCAGCAGATAAGGTATCTGTCCACGCTGCTAAAGCGCTACAAACCCAAGCCGACGCTATCGCCGGTCTGAGTAATGTACCAGTATGTGTGTAAATTGACTTTAAAGTAGGATCCTTGAGGGCTGCGGTATCTTGAGATGGCAGCGCTACCTTTTTGGATAAGCGTATCAAGCTTTGTCCACTCTTGGGGAGGATTCCCACCATATCCTGTCCTTAGCCGGGAAAGGATACGCCATAAGAATCCTTTTGGGAATCTGCAGTTTCTTGTCTGGAGTTTCCCAAGCCCTTTCAACAACTCATTTATCTAATGTGAAGGGGGAAAAGTAACCTCAGGCTTCTTTTCTTTAAACATGTGGACCCTCGTGTCAGGTACCGAGGGGTCATCTGTTACATGCAACACATCCTTTATTGAAATAATCATATAATGAATACTTTTAGCCAATTTAGGCTGCAACTTTGCATCATCATAGTCGACACTGGAGTCAGAATCCGTGTCGGTATCAGTGTCAACTACTTGGGATAGTGGTTGCTTCTGAGACCCAGAAGGTCCCTGCGTCATAGTGAAAGGCAGGGCTTGACTCCCTGTACATTACCTGGACTTCGCTTGGTCCAACCTCTTGTGTAATAAATTCACATTTGCATTTAAAACATTCCACATATCCAACCAGTCAGGTGTCGGCGTTGCCGACAGAGACACCACACTCATTTGCTCCACCTCCTCCTTAGAAGAGCCTTCCACTTCAAACATGCCGACACACGCGTACCGACACCCCACACACTCAGGGAAATCTCTAATCTGGAGACAGTTTCCAACAAGGCCCTTTGGAGAGACAGAGAGAGAGTATGCCAGCACACACCCAGCGCCAATGACCTTGGAAATATCACAGATGTATATAGCCCTTTTCTTTATATAATAACTGCGCCAAATTATGTGCCCCCCCCCCCCCTTCTTTAAAACCCTCTGTCACCGTGTTCAGCAGAGGAGAGTCCGGGGAGACAGCTTCTCAGCGGTGTGCTGTGGAGAAAATGGCGCTGGTTAGTGCTGAGGGATCAAGCTCCACCCCCTCAGCGGCGGGCTTCGGTCCCGCTCAATTTCTTCAAAACTGGCGGGGGTTTTAAATATACAGATCTATGGCCAGTCCTAGATGTTTATTATTGCTGCCCAGGGCGCCCCCCCTGTGCCCTGCACCCATCAGTGCCTGCCGTGTGTGTTGTGTGTGTGGGAGCAATGGCGCTACGCGTTACCTCTGAGAAGATCTGAAGTCTTCTGCCGCCTCTGAAGTCTTCTATCTTCTTATACTCACCCGGCTTCTATCTTCTGGCTCTGTGAGGAGGACGGCGGCACAGCTCCGGGACTTACAGCGAGGGGAGACCTGCGTTCCGACTCCCTCTGGAGCTAATGGTTTCCAGTACCCTAAGAAGCAGAGCCTAGCATTTAAGTAGGTCTGCTTCTCTCTCCTCAGTCCCGCAATGCAGGGAGCATGTTGCCAGCAGGGCTCCCTGAAAATAAAAAACCTAACAAAATTCTTTCTTTCAGAGAAACTCAGGAGAGCTCCCTGTAGTGCACCCAGTCTCCTCTGGGCACAGGATCTAACTGAGGTCTGGAGGAGGGGCATAGAGGGAGGAGCCAGTGCACATCCATATCTAAAGTTCTTTTTAGTGCCCTTGTCTCCTGCGGAGCCCGTCTATTCCCCATGGTCCTTACGGAGTCCCCAGCATCCTCTAGGACGTAAGAGAAATAGGGGTGTGGATCATTAGATCGACAATGTTTAGGTAGACCACTATAGGCCGACAGTCACTAGGTAGACAGGGTTGGAAGGTCGACATGATTTATTGGTCGACATGTGCTAGGTCAACAGGTCGACATGAGTTTTGTTTTTTTGTTGTTGTTTTCTTCGTAGAGTGACCGGGAACCCCAATTACTGTAGCGTATCCCCTTGCATGGCTCGCCATGCTTCGGGCAAGGTGCCTCGCTCCGCTGCCACTTCGCTTGGCACAGATTACCATTCAAATCGTAGTCCACGTTGATCGTTAAGTATTAAAAAGTTCAAAAAAAGAAAAAAATTGGAAAAACTCATGTCGACCTTTTGACCTGTCGACCTTCCAACCCTGTCGACCTTCCAACCCTGTCAACCTATAGTGGTTGACCTAAACATTGTCGACCTAGACAGTGTCGATCTTCAGACCGGATCCCGAAAAATAGTCACAGCCCAGTCCAACTTTGGAAACCTTAGATGTTGGTTAAATGAATTGATATTTTGGAGGTCATTCTGAGTTGATCGTAGCGGTGCCGGCGCATGCGCAATTCCGACCCGATCGCTGCGATAAACTGCAGCGAGCGATCGGGTCGGAATGACCCCCAATATTCGAGACTTTGTGTGTCAAATATATCAGACATCAAACTGTCAGAAAAAAGGAGAGCTGTCAATATCTGGAATAAAATGCTTCTTACAAATTTGGGTGGCGGCACCACATTCTTGAGGCTGTCGAGTGAAATCTCCATAATATTCTATGCACAGACCACTAGCTGCAAAGCTGCAAAAAGCTCCTGAAGAAATACAACTCTAGTATTAATACAAGACTTTTTGGGGGTAAGAACAATATTTAACATGCAGAGACGCAATATGTAACAGTGGCATAAGCAGGATTTGCATGGGGGTTTCCAGAACTGGGTGGAGCCAATCACGGAGCGCCACGTTGTAGCACCCTTCTGATCGGCTGTGTGCTCCTGTACTGACTGACAGGCGGCACACGGCAGTGTTACAATGTAGCGCCTATGCGCTCCATTGTAACCAATGGTGGGAACTTTCTGCTCAGCGGTTGACCGAAAGTGACCTCACCGCTGAGCAGAAAGTTCCCACCATTGGTTACAATGGAGCGCATAGGCGCTACATTGTAACACTGCCGTGTGCCGCCTGTCAGTCAGTACAGGAGCACACAGCCGATCAGGAGGGTGCCACAACGTGGCGCTCCCTGATTGGCTGAAGAAACCCACTTAGACAGAAGTCAAAGTGGGTTTCTGGCATTCGGGGAAAGGGGTCCCATGTGAAAACATGGGGCCCCTTTCAGTGCGAGGTCGGGTCTGCGTTTTTTTATTTTTTCCAAGTACGTGGATTACAACTGGATTATCCGAGGAGCTTTCTACACAGGATTTGGTGAGTATAATTTTTTCAACAGGTACCCCATGGATTCTACTGGAGAAGAGGACCGACCTGCGTGTGAACATAAGGTAAGTATGTGTATATGTTTGTGTGGATGGATGTATTAAAACTTTACTTTCAAGGTGTGTGTGTGTTGTCATTTTTGGGGTATTTTTTTAGTAGTAGTTCTACAGGTACCAGCGGCCCAGTTTTTCCGCCGCATGCTGGTACTTGTGGTTCTCCAAGTACCAGCTTGCGGGGGAGGCTTGCTGGGACTTGTAGTACTGCTACTAAAAACAATATTCATAACTATCCAAAAAGGCTATCAGCCCCCCATCCGCAGCCCATTGGATGGGGGGGGGACAGCCTCGGGCTTCACCCCTGGCCCTTGGGTGGCTGGGGGGGGGGACCCCTTGATTGAAGGGGTCCCCACTCCCCCAGGGTACCCCGGCCAGGGGTGACTAGTTGGATATTTGATGCCACGGCCGCAGGGCACTGTATAAAAGTGACCCCCGGCTGTGGCATTATCTGTCCAGCTAGTGGAGCCTGGTGCTGGTTTCAAAAATACGGGGGACCCCTACGCTTTTTGGCCCCCGTATTTTTGGAACCAGGACCAGGCGCAGAGCCCGATGCTGGTTGCTTAAATATGGGGGAACCCCTGTCCATTTTTTTCCCATATTTCTGCAACCAGGATCGGCTCAAAGAGCCCGAGGCTGGTTATGCTTAGGAGGGGGGACCCCACACATTTTTTTTTTGGTAAAAATAACACTTTCCCACCCCTTCCGACTGATATACATGCACGGATCTCATGAATCCGTGCATGCCTATCCAATCACGGCTCAAAAAAGCAGGTCTGTTTTTTTTTAGCACTTTTTTACGATTTGTAATTTTTCACGGCAGTGTTTGGCTCTTTTGAAATTTGCACTTTTTAGTAAATGACCGAGTTCTGCTAATTTGCTGGCGTTTTTGACCGATGGTGTATTCATTCGTATTTTTTTTCTTGGACTTCCAAAAAAATACGAATGCCCTCATCACTGCCGTGATTTGAGTTTAGTAAATGACCGAGATGACACTTTGAAGAAAAAACGGCATCTCGGTCAAAATCGGGATCTTAGTAAATATACCCCAGGGTGTAGAAAACTAAAACACAGGAATTCTTGTCTTCCAGGGCATGTAGGTAAAGTGGCAGGACTGGGGGAGAGGAATGGTGGCTGTCAGCACAATCAGGCCCGATCTATCATCTACTATTTTTTTAAATAGGGGTGGTCTAGGTGGGTTGCGGGAGGCCCCAGAGATATAGGGTCTCAAGATTTCTGTTGCCGGCCCTGACCCTAACCCAGACCTCTAAACTAACCCTAATGCCTTAACCTAAAAGGCCAGACTGGATGGGCCATGTCATTCTTATCTGCCGTAAAATGCTATGTTCCTATGTATATGGTGCACTGCAAGAAAATATCTGCAAATCCAATGGTATGGTAACTGCGGTATAAACTGTACTTGCAATTGAACTAATTGAATTCAGCCCTATGAATAGAGAGATCCCCGTCCAGCAGTCACAGAAAGGGTTAATCTCTGCAGCTTGTCACTCAGCTTACATTGTTGCTCTTTTATTTTTGCAGCGCTGGGAGTTGTAACCCACAGACCAGGTGTGTACACACACTGAGATTTATCCTTTCGATTTTGTCTATATATTCAAAATCACAAGGAAAGTTAGTGCAAATCGCACTGTGCTAGGCAGCTTGCAATACCAATGCGATACCGATGAGTGGTCCCGCGGGGTCGGTATCGCTAGGAAAGACAGACTGTACAGACAATCTTGACTATATAGTGTGTACTATCTGGTACAAAGTATAATCAAAATGAGCACTTAGTCAAAATCAAAGAAACAGTCAAAGTCGGTGCTTCTCTGCTTTGGGGAGTTCAAAGGAAATCACATAGTCGAAATCGGAGATAGTCAATATCTCACCATGTGTATGCACCTTACACATAACACAGCCCAACATGTCTATATTCCTGTATAGTGAATGTAATTCTCAGTATATGTCACTAATTCTCAGTATATGTCACTGACAGCTGTGCCGCTTATGTATTACTGTATAGTGGATGTAATTCTCAGTATATGTCCCTGACAGCTGCACAGTACCACTTGTGTAATCCTTTGTAAAGCATGTAAGTATAAGTATATTTCCCTGACAGCTGCACAGTAACACTTCTGTTATACTTTGTAAAGCATGTAAATCTCAGTATATGTTCCTGACAGCTGCACAGTACCACTTGTGTAATCCTTTGTAAAGCATGTAAATCTCAGTATATACCACTGACAGCTGCACAGTACCACTTGTGTAATCCTTTGTAGAGCATGTAAGTCTCAGTATATGTCACTGACAGCTGCACAGTACCACTTGTATAATCTTTCGTAAAGCATGTAAGTCTCAGTATATGTCACTGACAGCTGCACAGTACCACTTGTATAATCTTTCGTAAAGCATGTAAGTCTCAGTATATGTCACTGACAGCTGCACAGTACCACTTGTGTAATCTTTTGTAAAGCATGTAAGTCTCAGTATATGTCACTGACAGCTGCACAGTACCACTTGTGTAATCTTTCGTAAAGCATGTAAGTCTCAGTATATGTCACTGACAGCTGCACAGTACCACTTGTATAATCTTTCGTAAAGCATGTAATCCTCAGTATATGTCACTGACAGCTGCACAGTACCACTTGTGTAATCTTTTGTAAAGCATGTAAGTCTCAGTATATGTCACTGACAGCTGCACAGTACCACTTCTGCTATCCTTTGTAAAGCATGTAATCCTCAGTATATGTCACTGACAGCTGCTTCGCTAACCCTATACTGTAACACGCACACAGTACGGTAATAGATGGCCATGTCAGTGAAGCAGCATGTTGTTAGTTGGCAGGGGGATGTTTTTTCTATATGAATTAAATTGCAGAATGCTGAATGTAAAGGTTTAGTTAAAGATAATTCAGTAAGAGGCAGATTCAATTATTAATATAATAGTCATTTACAGTTATTATATAGCATTTACAGAATAGCACAAACATTTACTCTTTTCCTATAAGTAAACAAGACACAAATACATATTATCTGATCAGGCTTAGCACAAGACCAGAACTTGGTGTTTCTTTTATTTGCAAACATTACAAGTTATTTTACCATTGTAATATTTAAGTGCCCTACACACTTATAGATTTCACTAAACGATATAACGTTCTCGTTCATTATTGAATGAGAACTCGTTCATATCGTTCAGTGTGTAGGCACGTGGCCCCGCGCTCGTTCATTGTTGGTGCCGGGTCGCTTATACATGCAGGCCAATATGGACAATCTCATCCATATTAGCATGAATTGCTATGGAGCCGGGTGATGGGGGGAGTGAAGTGAAGTCACTCCCCCCGTCACCTCCCCCCTGCTGCCGTGTCACCCATATCAGCTGTGGGCAGCTCGGCGGCGGATCACTGAGTGTGTAGGGCCCTTTAGTATTACATATTATGAGTTAGGGTGTGCTCTATATAGGAAGTTATTTTAGATATATAACAAGCTTTCATTTCTGCAGAGGCAGGAGCGGACCTAGGCACGGGCAAGCCAGGCGGGAGCCCGGAGCACTGCAGTCTGTGGGCGCGGCGGCAGTCACCCCGCAGGCACCCACTGCCCGACCACACCCAGGCTGGGGGCAAATCTACAGGGGGACACATCTACTGGGAGCAAATCTACAGGGGGCACAGCTACTGGGGCAAATCTGCAGGGGGCACATCTACAGGGGGCAATCTACAGGGGGCATAACTACTGGGGGCATAACTACTGGGAGCATATCTATAGGGGGCATAACTACTGGGAGCATATCTACTGGGAGCATATCTACTGGGGCACAACTACAGGGGCATACCTACAGGGGGCATTACTACTGGGGGCACTATTATTGAGGGCATTGCATAGGGGTCACTTAATAAATGCAATGTGTGTAAGGGTCTACCTGTCACAGTGTGTATAAGGGTCAACATCGTGCAATGTGGGTACGGGGCTACCTGGCGTAACGTGTATAAGGGGCTCTGCTCTACTGTGGTATAATGTGTGTAAGGGGCTCTAACATAGTATAATGGGTACTACTGTGTGGTGTAATGTGACTGACGGACACTACTGTGTGGTGTAATGTGACTGTCGGACACTGCTGTGTGGTGTAATGTGAATAATGGACACTACTGTGTGATGTAATGTGACTGACGGACACTACTGTGTGGTGTAATGTGAATAATGGACACTACTGTGTGGTGTAATGTGAATAATGGACACTACTGTGTGATGTAATGTGACTGATGGACACTACTGTGGGGTGTAATGTGAATAATGGACACTACTGTGTGATGTAATGTGACTGACGGACACTACTGTGCGGTGTAAGGTGAATCGGTACTATGAAGCCACACCCCTATTTTTGCACCAACCCTATTTTGCCTGTCAGGAGGGCAGGGGGGGGGGGGGGGGGGGGGGCACCAAAGGAAACTTTTGCCCAGGCACCACAAGGTCTAGAACCGGCCCTGTGCAGAGGATATATTCCACTACAAGAGTCACTGAAGCATCACAACAGGGCAGTGCATAACAATAAAAAATCACAAATATATTATATATGAAACAAATCCCCTCCACTGATAAAAGGGAGGCTGTCCACACACAGATCTCGTCAGTCAATTTGAAAGTCTGTGATGCAATCCCCTGAGGGTCATAACCCAGCGATGGCGCCACGTGGCCATATTAGTATTTAATGGGAGGTACACTAATACTGCAGCATTAGACAGGATTGGCTACAGTTCCTGTCCAATCAGGTGCCGCATTTATTACACACCTCAAGTCTGACCTGGTTTAAATAAAAACCCAAGACTTGGATGCAGCTTTCCTCTTACCCCGAGTACACACCTGAACGATTCAGTGATCTTGCTATGGGCCTATATGATGTAATGATTTATGGTGCCCGAGTGCGCACTGCCAGATCCGGAATACGACACTATATCATTACAGCCAGGGGTGTAGCGAGGGTGGCTCCAGTGGAGCTCAAGCTCTGGGCGCCGGAAAAGTTAAAGGGCGCGCCACCACCTGCCCCCCCCTCACTCTGCCCAATATACCGCAGGTTGCTGTAGAGGCAGCCGCATAGCAGGAGAAGGAAAAGTAGAGAGGCACACACTGACTTGGTCTCTGAGACTAGGTAGGGAACAGGACAGGCCAGAGGCGACAGCAGGAAACACTGACAGCCGGCACATGCTGGAACTCTGCCCACCCTCTTTATATGTCTCGCTGTCTGCTTGTAGCTGTGCAGCTGGGTTACTTCTGTCCTGCTACATCACTCTTTGTTCCCTTGGCTGCAGCACCTCTTTCTGCCCCAGCTGCTGCAGCACCTCTCTGTCCCAGATGCTGCAGCAGCACATCTCTCTGTCCCAGCTGCTGCAGCAGCACCTCTCTCTGCATTAACAGCTGCAGAGTAACATGTATAAGCGGCTCTACTGCAGCATAACATGTGTAAGCGGCTCTACTGTGTTGTGTAATGTGTATACGGGGCTCTACTGTATATAAGGGGTACTACTGATTGGTGTAATTATAATAACGGACACTACTGTGGTGTAATGTGAATACACAACAGATTGGTCAGTATATCTTGCAGTATGTTCCCAGCTTCACTACTTGTGATATTAGCTGCAATCAAGAATGACAGGTGTCTGGGGGTGGGGGCGAGGGTGGCTAGTGGGATTGGCATCACCAATATACTAATTAGGGGGGATTGAGACAACGCTATTGGATAACCCTTCTAAAAAGATAACCCCTCTAAGTTACAAAAATATTTTAGACTGCTCAGAAATATCATGTGGCTAATACTCTGTCACATTGCTCCTTGTGGTCCGAGTGTAAAACATCTAATAGTAAATCCCTGAACTATGAGCAATTTCATTACGCTTCCTTTCTTAGTGTATGCAGATCATGTGACTGGCTGTATCTCTTATGGACAAACAGACCAATTTACATGGGCCTGGAGTACACATGCTGAATCACCTGTACTGAAATAACAAATACATCTTATGCTGGGTACTTATACGTCTGAGCGAACAGCCAATATATCGCTAGCGGGTAGGCAGGTGTAGGCCAACGATATGTCTGAACTACGTCATTCACAGACATATTGAGTCTGCAGTGCAGTACGTTACCCGATATACCACAATTTGCTTGCAACACCGCAACGATGTTTAAGGACGCATCTGTAGATGATGCTGGAGGAGGCTGGGTCACTAATAGTTAAAGGTCAGAAGCACAGGCTCCTCCTCCCCTATACCCCGCCCTCTGACCTGCCCTAAGGAGCTGGACACTGCTTTAGCTGCTCCTGCTGCTTAGTTTTATTAGTTTATTATTTTGTTTTTGACAACTCTGCGCGGCCGGCGGGGACAGGTCCATGGCTGAGCACCATTTTCAGTGTAACCTGTAAGACACATCTGTGTTCACCTCTCAGTGCAAATAATGTGATTTATTTTACATCCGTTTGTCCTGTGTTTTATCCTTTCAATAACTATTTGGTATTGCTATAACTGTCCATATGATAGGGCGCAGGTTCTCACACTCGCCCTCAGGACCCCACACAGTTCCTGTTTCCAGGTCACCTGTAGATATGTCACATGTGACAGTTGGTGATACACAGGGCACCTGCCGGGGGACTGGGACATGTGACCTGTGTGGTGTCCTGGTACCAGTATCATAGGGAATACAGATTGTAAGCTCCACTGGGACAGGGACTGATGTCAGTAACTGAAATGTTACCGGTGGAGCACTGTCCAATATGTGTGTGATACATAAATAACGTAGTAACGTAGAAATAAATAAATAAATAAATAATCCATTAATGTTTTTAATAACATTTTTTTATGAAGTGAGAAACCCAATTCAATATGTACCTTATTATAGATACATTTTATTCTAATCAGTATGCATTGATAAAATTACTTCCACCCCATAATTTAGGAAACCCCCATTTAATCTAGTGCTAATTTCACACATGCCCCCCCATTGATGTTACATGCACACAGACACCCCCAGCATACAGCATGTCTGTAGTATAGGTATATGGGCAGCTGTCGTCATGGCAACCCAGCCGTTTACTGTCAAGGCACTGGTGACAGTTGGACCAGAGATAAAGCCGGCGGCCATGTTGAAGAAGTCAGAGATGCCGAAGCCAGAGATGCCGAAGCCAGAGATGCCAAAGCCAGAGATGCCAAAGCCAGAGATGAAGAAGACAGAGAGACCAAAGTCAGAGATGCCGAAGCCAACAATTAAAAAGAGAGCGATGAAGAAGACAATTTATTCCAACACCTTTGAGGCGGCAGATTTAAACATCAAGCCCAGATGTGGCTGGAAGAGGAGAATACTATCTGACTCCTCTGATGATGAGAAGGTCTCCATCAAGAGAAAGGTTGCTAGAAAGTTGTCATCAAGCTCAGATGAGACCAGTGATGAGAGGACGCAAAGTAGAGGCCCTCAGGGAGATGCAGAAGGAGGGAGTAAGTGAAACCCATACATACAAACTGTTTTTATACAGACACTAAATGTATTTTGGTAGGATGTACTATAGTAGACAAGTGCTGAGGCCTCTATTTCTACTACTAATATGTGAAAATACATTTCTATGAATTTATTTACAGCATGCTAACCTACTTGCATCATCATCTAATTTACTGGCATTTGTCTTGTTTGTAAATAATGCTCATAAATTATATTATTTGTATTTATTAATAATAAGGTGTGAATTATATCGAGGGTAAAATACTGTGCCTCATGGAACAACCCAACTTTTATGTATTGTATCTTCTCCACAAGTGTCAGTAAAGCCCCATTTACACCACATGTATTACTGTGCAATCAGTTTCTGCCATAGTTCTGCTCTTTGGAATCAGAGACAAATAAGAGCTCTGGTTTGGAGTAATGATACTCAGGGTAAGGATGCGGGTGATGTAAGTGTATGTGTAGAGGGTAATGTGGAGCTGCCAGTGACAAGGAAGCATCAGTCACTTGCAGTGTGGGTAGTAATTAGCTATACTGATTATTGTGAATTAGTAGTAAAGATTATGGGCTAAATGTAAAGTCTGTGGGTTGCAGGCAGCCGGGAGATTTTGGCGACATAACCTTTCGATGTAAAGCAGCAATAATACAAAAAGCAAAACCAAGTTTGCCAGTATAAGTCTTATATCTAGAAGCTAAATGGCTGAAATCTTGCAGCTGCCGGCAACTTGCAGGGTATTACATTTACAGCTAGATGTGTTTCATTTCTTATTGAAAGTAAAGGAGGTATTTCTGCTATTTTCAACTTATGTTTATTTGTATTGATTTAATAGACCAATTATTCTATCAATTAATCAAAACTTTTATAGATGATTTCTGTGAATCACATTTAATATTAAGTTTAGTGTCAGTTATATAGTAGTCATTATAGTTACTGTATCTGTGTGAGGCGCAGCGATGATACTGTGTCTGTGAGAGAAACCCGTACACTAACTTACATTCATATTTGTCAGCATAATATTGCATTATACAATACAGGATACAGAATCGCCACTTTAATCGTTAATGTTTTTAACCTTTAATCAGACATATTTATTGATGATCAGTTTCTTATATAGCGCAGCAAATTCTATTGCACTTTATAATTGGAAACAAACAGTGATAAAACAAAACTGGGTAATAACAGACAGACACAGGGGTGGAAGGCCCTGCTCACAAGCGTATAATCTATAGGGAAATGGGTATATATACACAAGGATAGGTGTTATATATTGTGTAATGGTCCACGAGATTGCAAAGGTTCTTGGTGGGCTGTATGATGGGGTCACACAGCAATATTGGCCTGCGGTCAGGAGGATGGAAGCATGATTATCTCTTTCCTTCATCAGGGGGACACTTCTTATCATGAGGGATAGAAGTGTCAGCAATTAATGAGATAACTTTTTCTAGCTGTAAATAAGCTCCTCCCCTCCAGCCCTAAACTGAAAAGGCGTTAAGGATATGTTGAATAAACAGCTTCTAGCATCCTTCTCATATACTCATCCAATAAGGGAGGGACCAAAGTGTCCCCCAGATGAAGTCTCCACTCAACCATATAATAAATCCTCTGAGCATGTAACGCACTAAGCCAGTAATTATTTGTTACACGCTCCCTATATGAAGATGGCATTACCCAAGAGGCCAAGATACATTTTGTGGAGTTTGATAACGACTTCTCCCCAGAGGCGGAACTAGCGAATGGTGGGCCCAGGTGTAAAAATATGCATTGGGCCCTCCCAACCACCACCACCACTATGCAAAAGAGTGCTCTCAATGCATATACTATGCACGCTGACCCCAATTAACATATTGCACAATGTGCCATTAATTTGCATTATACTCCACACTGTGCCCCAAATCACATCAAATACACTAATGTCACCAAATCACATATAATACCTCATTGTGTGCCCATTTATACCACAATATGCCCCATATCACATTATGTGCCCCAGTGTGCCCTGAAATCACATAATATGCCCCAATGTGCCCCATATCATATAATGTGCCTCAGTTTGCCCCCAAATTACATACTGCAATGTGCCCCAGTATGCCCCCAAATCACATATGCCCCAATGGATTCCAAAATCACACTTGTGTACACACTTGTGTGCGGCTGTGCCACGAGCAACCCAAAAAAGGGGTGTGAATGTGGCCTCGGCCGAGTGGGCATGGCCGCGCATCATGAATGAACCCATTTTCCATCATTTTAGGGGCATACCCAGTGCTCTCCGAGCGGCTGGGCAGGCCCCGCTCCCCTCCCAGTGCTGACTGCATGCTGTGTACGTATGCACGGCACCTATTCAAAGATCACTTGCTGCTTTGTAGAGCAGAGAAATGGGTGATCAAAGCCTTCCCCAACTGCCAACCCCTCTGGCTCACAGGACACTGCTGCCGGTGGGTGGGACAGCAGGACAGTGTCTGAATAGCGGGACTGTCCTGCTGTAACCAGGACAGTCAGGACGTATGTGATTAGTATTAAATAATTACTATGTATGACTGCACTTTGCACTCAGCAGGAATTAGGATAATTGAATGGAAAATAAATAACCATGGTTTTCTTCTATAATAAAGATGTGAGCTTAATTAATGTTCTACAGTATAATATATGGGGGTTGTTGTAATGTTCTCATATCACTTTTCACTCCATTAGAAACCAGCAGTGCTTCAACCCCCTGCCTCAGAGATGCAGTCTCTAGCACCATCCAGAGACTGGAGTTTTACCATCAGTTAGGCCAAGGTGCCTTTGGGAAGGTAAGCAATGAGGTTTCAGTTGTCACAGGGGATTTACTATATGTCTCAATATGGATGTTATTAGAGATGAACAAGGCTGTGGTGCAACTTTATTTAATGGTAAAAAGAAAGAACAGACATTTGTAGTTAGGTAGTGCAGCCCCCCCTCCCCATTAGACTCCATTTTATGTATATTTGAAGGTGGATACTCCTTTAGCTAGAATTAGCACCTCTCCACCTACCCAAAGGTGTTTCTAATTAGCATGTATCTTTAGCACACACAGACTACAGATTGGGAAAGGCACTATTATAGTAAGGCCTGATTACATTTATACAGTTTGTCAGTTTTGGATGTGGGTTAGGGGAACGGTGCCCCCTGAATTGGTGTGACCTGGCTGCTTGGGGAATCGCATTGTAACACTCAATTTAGCACTTTAATATTTTTTTTACCAATGTAAAGGGGGGTACTCACGGAGCGATCGCGGCTTAAAATCTAAGCAATCTGAATAGATTGCTTAGATTTTAAGCAGTGATCTCTCCATGTGTTCCCCTTACAGCGATAGCGATGCGCAGTCCCGCGCATCGCTATCGCTGGTGCTAGATTGGCCTGCATTCAGGCCATTCTAGAGGGTCTCTCACTTCACCCGCTGGGTGAAATGAGCGCCCCCCCACCCCGCTCTCCCCGGATGCTCAGCACACATCGCACTGTGCTGAGCGGGGGAAGGGGGAAGAGATGTGTGCTGAGCGGTACGCTCAGCCCACATCTCTCCCCACATCTGCCAGTGAGTACTGGGCTTAACACTTTAACTTATGTACAGTAATACTGCTTATCAAATAGCTCATGTTTTTCTTATTACCACTTCCTAACACTATAGCCACGCTCCAGACTTGAATCTTAGTGTTAGGAACCCACCAGAGACAAGGTCACCTGGACGCTGGTTTGTGGGCCGGTATTTTTTGGCCAAAAAGTATGCCAGGCACCTTGATTTTGTTCTGTTAGATTGCAGAGGTCGTTATAATTATTCTGATTAGCAATGCTTGGGACCATGGATATGGATCTGCATTTCTGTTTCTTTTTCTTTTGTGGTCATAAAACTGTTAATAAAGAAATAATCCTTGTCGGACAGCAATGCATTTGCCTTTATATCTCTGTGTTGTTATGAGGCTGACACTGTAATATTTCTTCTAGGTCCTGCTGGCAGCCGACTCACATACCAACGAGTTGTTAGCTGTGAAGATCATGAGCAAACGACATCTGCTACATGTGGGCGAAAAAGTTGCCTTTGTGGAAAGGAAAGTGCTAGAACTTGCATCAGAAAGCACCTTCCTCATTCACGGCCACTTCGCCCACCAGACCAAGGTACGGCTGTAAATGCCTCTTTATTGCTAAATATCCAGACATACATCCTATATGTTTGTTATCTTCTGCTGTGACTTTTATTTCCTATAAAGTAACTCTCATCTAAATGGAAAGCACAATATACTGGCATTATATAAATGTTAATACTTCTCCAGAACTGCATGTATACTGTATCCATAGCACTTAGGGGTCCATTTATCATACAATACTAGCTGCAAATATTATGTATCCCCCAATGTAAGAAGGAGGTATCTCATACCTGCTGCGATCACTCTATTTCCACCAGCAGCCACATCCATCATAGGTTTCTTTGGGGGATGCAATACTGCCCGATGTATCAATATCGGGATATTGGCTTTCGTGCTACCGCAATCTTCTGATTATGGTGACCGATGAGCTACACTTTAGAAGTTCCAGAGGAACCTCTGGCAGAAATGGCTGCTGTGCACGATGGTCATGATGACTGCTCATGTGCAGTGGTCCTGGCAGCTCCTGTCCCTGTCTGTGCTGTGTGATACAGCCACACAATATGATCGCCTTATGCAATGCAATCTGGGGCAATATTAATGCCCCGGATTGCATTGTATATGCCACAGGTTCTCAAACTCGGTCCTCAGGACCCCACACAGTGCATGTTTTGCAGGTCTCCTCACAGAATCGCAAGTTAAATAATTAGCTCCACCTGTGTTCCTTTTAAAATGTGTCCGTGAGTAATTAATACACCTGTGCTCCTGCTGGGTTACCTGCAAAACATGCACTGTGTGGGGTCCTGAGGACCGAGTTTGAGAACCTCTGGTATATGCGATCAATGGTAAATGGGCCCCTTAGTGATAAAGGGATTATTGAACACTTGGTGATAAAGGGAATATCAAGCACTTGATGATAAGTAATTATTGAAGACGGAACTGAATGTTGTATCTGAGTATATGTCCGTAGCTTCTCTCCCAGTGCTGCCTTCTGTTTACATTCCTGTCCATATGTCTCCTGCCACGTCTACTGCTCCACTGCTGGAACTGGGCTGGATACTTGGTGTAAATATGCCACAGACCTAAGTCAGTGGTGATTTAATAAGTGGGGCTATCTTATTGGTGGCATCTACTGGACTAGTACACAGGGCAGTAGAGAGCCTGGCTGGGTCCAGGTACTTTTCAGGGGGGCGTGGACTAATCACAAGAGGCGTGGTCCTGTACCTTTGAAAAAAATCTGATTTTTTATTTTATTTTAAGTGCAACCATGGCCACACTACAGCCCAGCAGACAGCAGCGTGTGCTGGACTGAGGAGAAGAGCTGCAGCTTAAGGGGGAGAAAGTCTGGGGCCCCCTCTAGAACCCTCCATCAGATCTGGGCCTGGGTAATTTGTACCCTCTCCCCCCTCTCTTGGCACCACTGCTAGTACATAGGAGGGCAGAGCAGATAATGAGAATTCTCACATGGAAATACTGATAAGAGCCAGCAATCCACAGTTTATTTTATCATAATGGATATATTATTATAACACAATCACGGCTGTAAAACTTTCCCCACTAACCTCTGTAGTGACAGATTTCCCCTCTCCCCTGTAGTGATATAATGTACAGTATTTCTTCTCCATCCCTTCCACCTCTACAGTTACATGTTCCCCTATGTATTACTAACCTGCCCCCCCAGGCAATAAAACTCTTGTGAGACCATGCTCCCCTGTAGTCACCGATGGTCTGGTGGCAGATCACAGTGTAAATCAGGCCTGGCCAACCTGTGGCTCTCCAGCTGTTGTGTAACTACAAATCCCAGCATGCCCTGCCACAGTTTTAATATCCTCTAATAACAAAACTGTCATCAGGCATGCTGGGATTTGTGGTTTCACAGCAGCTAGAGAGCCACAGGTTGGCTAGGCCTGGTGTAGCGGATACTGGCTGCTTGGCTGACATTACTTACATGAAGCCTCATTGTGGCTGTGGGGATGAATGGTAACAGCCACACTGAGACCCTGGACCATGTGAGACAGGACAGGTACAGAGAGACAGTGGTATTTCTGTATCAGGTACACATGCTTCCTGCAGGGAGGTGAGAATGGCCTTGTGTCATGTGCTCCATGGTCTGAGGATCAATGCTATTAATAACAGCTGCTACAACTAATACACCTGTAGCTCTTCTGCAATTATTCATAGTTTTATTATTTTAGATGCAGCAATTACTAATAATGTTGGCATGTAGGACGATTTACTACCTGTTATTTTGGTGTAAAAATTATAATTTTATTGGTGTTATGTGTTACTAACTCACTGTAAAACGATTATAGAACATGTTCCATAGACTGTGGTATAGTAAGATTCTGCCTCTTTTCTCCCATGCCCTCTCTCTGTTCTCCTTGTCCTCCCCATGACTGTCCATTATATTCCCATGAGGAGAAAAGAAGTGAATGACACTTTTACAAATGAATAATGTATATCATTTATCTTTACTTATTTTGGTCAGATGATATTCCCCACGGCCCAACTCTTTCCCTCCTGACATGTATAGTAACACTATTGCTTCTCCCATAAACAGGAGCACGTGCTCCTTGGTATGGAATATGCGAGTGGTGGTGACTTGGAACATCTTCTGATGAGGAATGGGCCTCTTACCATCTCTAATGCAAGGTGAGAACATAAAATATCTTGTTAGTATTGTGTGTGCCTTAGAAACAGCACTTTATCCTTCTGATTTATCATAATTGTTTCTGTAAGTTGTCTTCCATCCTGACAAACAAAGCAGCTGTTATTATATAAGGATACTTTGTGAGTGTCATCTTGAAGGCATTCCAATACTCCTTTTAGATAAACTCTAATAAGCCATATACAATATATAGCGACTATCACCAATGTACAACACTAGAAATATCTTATTAGGCAGTTGGTAAATTTATTATTATTATTATTATTAACAGTTTGTTATATAGCGCAGCATATTCCATTGCGCTTTACAATTAGAATAACAGTAATAGAACAAAACTGGGTAAAAACAGACAGACATAGAGGTAGGAAGGCCCTGCTCGCAATCTTACAATCTATAGGGAAATAGGCATTGATACACAAGGATAGATGCTACCTATTGCATAATGGTCCACCAGATTGCTAGGTTCTTAGTGGGTTGTATGATATGATCACCCCGCAATGTTGGCCAAGTGTCAGGAGGGTGTGAGACTAAAGAAAGACAAGATATGTGATGTTATGTGTATTGTACAGAGAATATGTAATTGGATAGAGAAGCACTGATGGTTATGTAAATTCAAAACAAAATAAATGGGGACATTGGGCCTAATTCAGACCTGGTCGCTCGCTAGTGGTTTTTGCCCCTCTGTAATCAGGTTAGAACTGTGCATGCGTATGCACCACAATGTGCAGGCGCATCGCACAGGTACAAAGCAGTTCATTGCTCTGCGATGGGTTTGTGCAAAAAATCCATTTGACAGGAAGAGGGCGTTTGTGGGTGGTAACTGACCGTTTTCAGGGAGTGGTTGGAAAAACACAGGCGTGCCTAAGCGTTCGCACGGAGGGTTCCTGATGTCAATTCTGGTCCTGGACAGGCTGAGGTGTTTGCAGCGGCTGAGTAAGTCCTGAGCTGTGCAGAGACTGCACACAATCTGTTTGCACAGCTCTGCTACACATGCGTTCGCACACTTGCACAGCTAAAATACACTCCCTAATGGAGGAGACTATGTGAACGCAGGACTGCAAAAAAAGCCTAGCGAGCGATCAGGTCTGAATTAGGCCCATTGTCAGAAAATGTGGGGAGTATTGTCTGGAAATCCCTCAGCCATTATGTACACATCCTAACATTGTAACATTAACTTATTTTCTATCTAACAGATTCTACAGTGCGGAGATTGTATGTGGGCTCCAATTCCTGCATTCCAAGGGCATCGCCCATGGGTAAGTATAGAGTTACACTATAACAATAGTATAATAATGTGATATTATACTATGGATTCTAATACTGTACATGTTATACAGTCATTGTCACATATCTTCTTCTTACATGTTACACCTGCCTCTCTCCCAAAGTACAATCTATATGACCAGCTCTCGGGGGACACAGGGGATCTCTCTGCACAAGTGTTCTATTCTTTTCATGTCATTTCAGAGTTTTGAAAATATTGTACTAACATTCATTCCAGAAGCTTTTCAGTGGCATCACGTGGGGCCCTATTGGTTGTGCACCCTCACATCTGCTCTCTGCTCAGGGAAATCCCTTTCTCCTGTAATATAGTGGCGTCATACTCTTCCTGCACTTGTCTAACACTGTCAGAGAGGACCCCTGAGGAAGAGGAGGGAAACATTAATTTTAGAAACTTTTACATACTTTTTTATTACATCACCACACACCTGCCACCCAGCTCTGTAACTATATACACCTAGCAGGTCATGGGGGGCTGCACTGAGACCCCAGATCATGTACACCCAGAATGTGCCTTCCCTGCCATCCAATCTGGGTCTCACATGCAGGGTGAGAGAGGGAAGGAGAGGTGTAGGGATGATAGAGGGAAGGAGGGAGTGAGAAGTGCAGTGGAAGGAGGTGGAAGGAGAGAGTGAGAGGTGCAGGGTTAAAGAGGGATAGAGGGTATGAGAGGTGCAGGTGGTAAGTAAGGGAAGGAGGAAGTAAGAGGAGCAGGGGTCACATGGGAGACATTAAGGGAATGTGCAATAAAACATATGGAGAAGAGGTGGATGGACACCGGGATGGTGGAGAACACAGGTTGTATAACTTTATATCACATAATATGGGTTACCTAATAATATATAGCAGGGTTGGACTGTCCCACAGGGGAACAGGGGAAACCCCCCGGGGGGCCCCACTGCCTGAGGCACCACTTCTTCCTCTAGGGATCAGATCCCAGACTGAGCACTGGAATTATACATTGTACATACTATATGTTATGTTATACTGCACAGGACTATGATGTATCTTCTACTGTACATTCTGGTTATTAATCTGGTTCATTATTCTATATGCACTAGCAGTATTTACTGTATATATTTATCAAGGGGCCCAGCCTCTAATTGGCAAACCAATATGGTGGCTGACCACACCCTCTCTTGGGACTGGTCCTGCACCTAAACATGGGCCCCTACCATTGCATTCCCCCGATGGCCCTTCATGCCCCAGTCCAACACTGCTATATAGTTTTAAAAAGGATCAAGGATTGTTTTTATACTAGCAACACCTCTAAGGCTTCTGTGGCTCTAGGTGTACCCCAGACCCCGGCCATTTTATTCCCATACCCCAACTTCTTATTTCCTTCTCCAACCACTATATATATAATGGAAGACAAGGATTAATATTGCGCCACTTGTGATGTACACAGATATGTTGAGATACTAGATTTTTGGCAATTTTTTAGACACTCCCCTCTCTATTTAATGGGGCGTCAAGCTGGTTCCTTCAAATAAATGCAGGGATGGTGATTCCCTGACTAAGATTTATAGAAAATGGGGTGGATGAAGGATATAGCGACTCTAGGTGTCAATATAATAAGTGTATATTTGCCAAATGTAAATAAAACAAATATTTTATTAATGAAGTTTTAAAATTTTACAGAGAATAATAAAGTATCAGTAAAATAATTAAAAGAACATTCTAAAAAATGGGACAATAATAAAACACACAAATTAAAAGAACATTCTTAGATCACATGACTCCCTGTTAGGACATGACCCTCCCACCATACTAAAACAAGCTATAAATAGTCTCACAGGTTCATTCTACCCTTACCCTTTGAAGAAGTCTCATCAGACGAAACGCGTTGGAAAGCTACACCTACCTCAATTAAGATAAGGAAAAATCTTATACTTGCTCTTACTTACTTTTAAATATTCATTTAAGTGCTTTTAGTTCATTTGTGTGTTTTATTATTGTCCCATTTTTTAGAATGTTCTTTTAATTATTTTACTGATACTTTATTATTCTCTGTAAAATTTTAAAACTTCATTAATAAAATATTTGTTTTATTTACATTTGGCAAATATACACTTATTATATTGACACCTAGAGTCGCTATATCCTTCATCCACCCCATTCACTATATATATAATCCTGCAGGTATCTGGCACTCGCTGCACAAGTAAATAATTCACCCCACTGCCCTCTGAAAGTTACCGAGTCCCAATGATAAATTGCAGCAGCGGCACTTGGGGAATAAAAAGCTCAGTAAGCACAATATACTGTCTGACCCACGTGTCAATGGACTTTTACAATCTCTTTAGGGTTACATACAAGAATAAACTTACCCCATTTATAAGGTTCTCCCCTTCACCAGCTGGGAAGGATCAGCATCAGCCCCCAGGTGTCGCTCCCTGTGACCAATATCACTAATTATTATGCAGTAACCACACATATTAGCATGAAAAGGGTTAATGGGCTGATTGAGCCTATACTACTACATAACAGAATTCTGCTGAGCACACACAACTGTACATGACATAGTGGAATCACATGGGATCTCCTCCAGACTTGGCCGTGAAAGCAGCTGCATTGCAGTTTGCACTGTACACCTGCAGCGTCTGTATTGCACCTGCGTGGTCATTCACATTGCAGGCGCATCCCCAAAGGATGATTAACAGTGGCATGTGTTGGGTGGGTGGCGACATAGCATTTTGTGGGTGTGGTGGGCCAAACGTGGCATGCCGGGAGTGTTTTCAGGGAGGCTGCATGATGTCACACATAGCCAGATTGAGCTGGCAGGAGTCAACCTTAAATCAATGTGTCCACAATTAGATTGGATCATGATTCGGAACCACAGGTTGCCTTGCCCTGTGCTGGGCCGCCCGCTGCATGTGAGGAGATGGATGCAGATCTTGCGTATGCAGTGATCTGCATCTATCTCTGAATAACCCCCATGGACACTGACCTACAAATGATTACAGTAGGTACTGACACTCTAGTCCTTGTTCCTAAACATACATTCAAAACCACTATTATTTACACATATAAAGTGATGATGTATGTATCAATAAATCATGTTTGTATGAAAGCACACTGTATACAAAGATGTTATTTTCTTCACAGCGACCTCAAGCCAGATAACATCTTAGTGGCTGCAACAGGCCACCTCAAGATCGCCGACTTCGGTCTCGCAAGTAACATCACACCTAGAGACTGGAGTGCCACTGGCTGTGCTGGAAGATGTGGCGACATCACTCCTGAGGTGAGGTGCAAAGGGTATTCTACTGTGTACTCATGTAATTATATACACTGGGCCTGATTCTCAGGTACACAGAACACCTTCAGAGGTCTTGTGGAGTTCCTTCCGTGGTGGGTCAGAGCTGTTGTGGTGCCATGAGGGGAACCTGCCCAATATTAGACATGTGGGTTTAATGTTATGGCCGATCAGTCAAATTATATATGTACGTATACATATAATGTAGAACAAAAGATAGCGGCACTCCGAGTCTTAATCCAAAAGTGATATATTCAATAGGTTCACAGCATGATACCAATGTTTCAGGGACGTCCCGCCCCTTTGTCAAGGTGACAATTCTGATTATTGTTGCATACGTATAAATAAATATATATGTGTGTGTGTGTGTGTGTGTGTGTGTGTGTGTGTGTGTGTGTGTGTGTGTGTGTGTGTATTTTGAATATCGGATTTTTCCATATTTTGGAATAAGTGCATACCATAATGAGATATCATGGCAATGGGACCCAAGTCTAAGCACAGAATGCATTTAAGTTTTACATACATCTTAAACACACAGCCTGAAGGTCATTTAATACAATATTTTTAATAACTTTGTGTATATACACAATAACTTTGTGTATAAAACAAAGTCTGTTTACATTGAGCCATCAGAAAACAAAGATTCCACTATCTCACTTTCACTCAAAAAGAATCCGTATTTCGGAATATTTGGATATGGGATGCTCAACCTGTATATATATATATATATATATATATATACGAAAAAAGATACAGGCACTCACCACTTCCTTGATGATGAAAACTTTATTGGTGTGTCTCACATAGAGACAGTTAACAGCATGTCAGCAAAAGGTGTCGACGTTACGGCTCCAGAACCACACATTCTCGCCTTTATACATATATATAGAATAATTCATAATAACTTATACAGCTTAGCTGAGAAATGTGTAATAGAAGTTTAAAACACATAATATGGATATAAATGGAACCCAGGACTTAATGGGGACCGTATTGGGTGTGTGATATTGCCTCTGCCACTAGGTGAACCAGAGTGATCACCAACACAAAAGACAAGAAAATCACAAACAAGACAACACACATAATTGTGAACATACATTATGAAAAGTACGGATATTAAAAAAGTCTAGTCATAGCCCTATCCAAGAAAAATATTGAATGGATTTGCCTCATTTAGGCCCCGTGGTGTCAGAGTGTCCAGCTCATATATCCATTTAGCCTCTCGTTGTCGTAACTGCCTCACGTCTGCTAAATCCACTTCCGCCGGATAGACGTGTGCGTTCCACTGGCAATGGAACGCACAACACTTCCGGTAACGCGACTATCAGCCGCTATCGGTTGTTCTTTTGGTTTTAAATGGTTGTGATTGTGTTCACATTGTGTAATTAGTTGATGTTATAGGACATTCGATTGGCTGCACATGTATCCTTGATTACACATGTTAAACACTTGAATACCAGTGTTTTTTGTTATTTCCTGTTGGATGATTGATGGGCGGGGTTTGTGATATGCCTCTGCTATAAAAGTGCTCCAGGGTTCATTGTGTGTCATGGGCTGCTGGGTGAGAACCTGCTGTAATCTTGTTAGTGTTGAAAAAGGCTCAGATGGAGCCGAAACGTTGACACCTTTTGCTGACATGCTGTTAACTGTCTCTATGTGAGACACACCAATAAAGTTTTCATCATCAAGGAAGTGGTGAGTGCCTGTATCTTTTTTCGGATATATTTTTGGATTTCTTGTGAATCTCTTATGGAGCACCGCCCAGGTTGCAAATTGGAGCAGTGAGTGTGGACTTTCTGTATATATATATATATATATATATATATGTATGTATGTATCCTCCACCCAGAAAATAGAAATCTTGTGTTTGTCCCCGTAATTAGAAAAGTAAAAATGGAAAAAGTTATTAGTAAAAGCCTGGTAATGACTGTCTGTCTCTCTTCTTTCCGGTAGGTACGTTTTCGCGAAGAGAGAGCTATCGGTCATGATTGGTTTTGCTTTGGCATCATTCTCAGCAAAATGGTCAATGGAAGATCTTTTGGACCAGGCACTGAAGTCAGGAACATCATTGACGAGGTAAATGAGGACGCAGGGCGCAGCCTCTGGCTTCAGAATACCCAGGAAACAGGGCCGTCATGCCCCCGTTTTCTGGAACACTGTCCGCCAGCAGCATGTCAGTCATGCTGCAGCTTTTGTGGCACTGCGAGCAGATAGAACTCAGTAATACCAGACTGCGGCCATGGAACAATCACTTTATATTCCTCTGTGCCAGGCAGCAGAAATGTTTGTAACATGATTGTATTGAGCATCTGTACTGTACAAATCATTAAATACAAATATCTTTTTCAGCTCTTCAGTATCATGCCAGCCAAACGCCCAGGAGTGAATGATAACATCCGCCTCCATCGCTTCTTCCGGCACATCAACTGGGTCGCCTTGGAAGCCCTTGAGATGGAGCCACCATACATTCCTGCACCAGTAAGTATAAAACAGAACTTCCATGAGCTACTGAATGCCGGTCAGCATATAGGGCCTAATTCAGGTTGGATCACAGTAAGCGATCCAACCGCACATTCTGAGACAAAGATGCAGCACCTGTACAGTGCTCGTACTGCAGGAAGGCCGCAGAAAATGCGATCACCTCTGCCTGTCAATCAGGCAGAGACAGTCGCGGGGTGGGGGTGGGGGTGGGGTGGTCAATGCTCTAGAAAGTCCTTCTCCTCTCTGCACTTGTAGTTACGTAGCCTTCTCCTGAGAGCACTGAGTAGACGGACACCTTTACTTGCACCAGAGCAACCTACATCTACTGCAATACTGTGGTTATATATGGGCTGAGCGACAGTGCGTTATATTTGTGCACCTGTAATGCCTCTTCCTTTAGCTTTATATAGATATGTTGTCAGGGTCTAATATGTAACTACTGTAAATAACCTCTACAATAGGAAGTTTGGTAATTGCCTCTTTTTCTCTCTTACAAGTCATATGAAAGATGTAATAATCACTGATACACTTTTACTTCTTATCTCTGTAGCCGACCTTTCCACCCTCTGCCTCCATAAATAACCAGCTAGCAATAATGGAGGCAGAAGAGGCCAATAATCCACCTGTAACAGCCCCCCAGCAGGACCGGTTTGCAGGGTTCTCATTTACCACCTCCACCTGGAGAACCCCCCCAAAGGCACCGGGCCTACGACCGTCTGGCTGAGGCAGCAGCACTGCTGGATGCAGGAGTTGGAGTTTCTGCAGGTATGTACATTATGGATTTAGTTTTCTTCTGATTTTTTAAACATGATTAGTTTAAGTTTTCAATATTAAACGGAGGAAGGAGAAAGGTAGATAGAGCTGGGTATAGCAGTATTGTAAGAAGCATTAATACATTTTCCTAATGGAAAGTTATACAAAAAGCTCCTCACACAAAGCAATGCAGAAACAATAACCGTCTGCAGATTATTACATAAACAGAGATATAGCGTAAGAGATATAACAATGGTAGAGGGAGAACAGAGGACAGTGGGTGAGGAAAAGGGGCATGTCAGGGGTGTTACTAGAGGGAGAACAAAGGGAGGAGGAGGAAGAGTAAGGTGCACCTGCTGCATGCTCAGAAGAAGCAATGTAACCCTACATAATCCGTTGTATCATGGTCCTCCTGGTGTGTGATCCAACGGGAAGAGATGCTGGTAAATGTATTCCAGCGCTCATGAAGTATGCTGTAATATACATAGATGGTATATACAGCAATAGTGTGATCAGTGCATTGGAAAACATGTATGGTAGTAGTAATGTAGAGAACTCAGTTACATACTGTATATAACCTGACTTCTCTGCATTACTACTATCATATAGGAGGGGGGAATTCTGTGTTTGTGTCTGGATCAGCCCCTCCCTTGCAAGCACTTCCAATAGGCCAATACATTGATTTGCCCAACTTGTCACTTGTGTATCACTAATTTATTTTCCTGCCTACTATTAATTGCCGTTATTTTCCCATATTGCACTTTCTTTTAAAACTAGCATCACGTGACATTAATCATGAGTGAGGGGACTGTAGGGGATGTGGACCGTCCTTACTGTATGGTTCCCTTTTACATATCAATGATTTTATTACAATGAGTATTTGTGCACCTAGTAAGACACTTATATCAAAAGTGCCTGGTTGATACAAAAGCCGTCCTACTGAAAGAACATCTCTGACTTTCCAGCATCTTGTGAGAACCTGTAAAAGAAAGATCCTTAAGCAGGGAAGAGACTCTGTGACCTCTTGCTAGCCAAATAATGCCTCTGTAGATTCTCAGTCTCCGCCCCTTCAGTCTCATTGATATATTGTGTCCTGTAAATGCAGCCACCCAACATTTAGGTGGTCATTTCGAGTTGATCGCAGCAGCAATTTTGTTAGCAGTTGGGCAAAACCATGTGCACTGCAGGAGGGGCAGATATAACGTGCGGAGAGAGTTAGATTTGGGTGTGGGGTGTTCAAACTGGAATCTAGATTGCAGTGTAAGAATAAAGCAGCCAGTATTTACCCTGCACAGAAACAAAATAACCCACCCAAATCTAACTCTCTCTACAAATGTTATATCTGCCCCCCCGCAGTGCACATGGGCCCTCATTCCGAGTTGTTCGTTCGCAAGCTGCTTTTAGCAGCTTTGCACACGCTAAGCCGCCACCTACTGGGAGTGAATCTTAGCTTCTTAAAATTGCGAACGAAAGATTCTCAAATTTGCGATTACACAGCTCTTAGCAGTTTCAGAGTAGCTCCAGACTTACTCGGCATCTGCGATCAGTTCAGTGCTTGTCGTTCCTGGTTTGACGTCATAAACACACCCAGCGTTCGCCCAGACACTCCTCCGTTTCTTCAGCCACTCCCGCGTTTTTCCCAGAAACGGTAGCGTTTTTTCACACACACCCATAAAACGGCCTGTTTCCTCCCAGAAACACCCACTTCCTGTCAATTACACTCCGATCGCCTGAACGAAGAAAAAGCCGTGAGTAAAATACCTAACTGCATAGCAAATTTACTTGGCGCAGTCGCAGTGCGAACATTGCGCATGCGCACTAAGCGGAAAATCTCTGCGATGCGAAAAAATTTACAGAGCGAACAACTCGGAATGACCACCATGGTTTTACCCAATTGCTAACAAACTTGCTGCTGCGATCAACTTAGAATTACCCCCTTAGTTACAAACACTCTGTCCCATCCAGCTTTTCCCATTACGATGTTGCTCCACACCACAGAAATAGGCCCCCCTTGATGTGCAGGTCCAGGTACTTACTTTATAAATGAGCGCATTAGTGCAAAAAGAAGCATCACAAAGCATCTTATGTTCTGCGGAGCCGTCATGTTGCACTCTACTAAGTATTGTTTAAAAAAGTCTATGGCCCTCATTCCGAGTTGTTCGCTCGCAAGCTGCTTTTAGCAGCATTGCACACGCTAAGCCGCCGCCTACTGGGAGTGAATCTTAGCTTCTTAAAATTGCGAACGAAAGATTCTCAAAATTGCGGTTACACACCTTTTAGCAGTTTCAGAGTAGCTCCAGACTTACTCGGCATCTGCGATCAGTTCAGTGCTTGTCGTTCCTGGTTTGACGTCATAAACACACCCAGCGTTCGCTCAGACACTCCTCCGTTTCTCCAGCCACTCCCGCGTTTTTCCCAGAAACGTTAGCGTTTTTCCCACACGCCCATAAAACGGCCTGTTTCCGCCCAGAAACACCCACTTCCTGTCAATCACACTCCGATCGCCTGCACGAAGAAAAAGCTGTGAGTAAAATACCTAACTGTATAGCAAATTTACTTGTCGCAGTGCGGACATTGCGCATGCGCACTAAGCGGAAAATCGCTGCGATGCGAAGAAATTTACCGAGCGAACAACTCGGAATGAGGGCCTATATTTTTTCTGCATGGAATTAAAGATGTATATTATGTTATATTGTATCTTGTACGAAGATGTTACCAATGTACTGATATTTTTTTTTTTGTAATTATATAGAACATCTGTGATAAGAAGATTGATTACAACTTGGAAGATTGTTTATTATTTTCTTATTTTTTATAAGTTTTTAAATTTAACTTTTTTTAAATTTGAATATTAACATTTTTTAAATTTACATTTTCAAATTTAGTGGGAGGGTATTTTATAATGAAACAATTTTAAATTTTACTATTTTTACATTTTTGTATTTACAATTTTACATTTACATTTTAATTATTAGATTTTATAAGTATTATGTAAATTTTATTTAAAAGTTAAATTTTTTTTATATTTTTCAATTTTACATTTTTTTTAATACAAGCATAACATCAGGTGTGTGATGGGCCGGCTATAGGGGATGGTTGGAGGCCGGTATTTTTATTTTTTTATTTTTTTTAACATTAACATTTTAATAGTTAGGGGCCCATTTATCAAATAATATTTGTGCTATACCTGCTGCAATCCCTCCATTTCTGCCCGCAGCAACATTCCCCATTGGTTTCTATGGGGGATGCGATGCTGGCCAATGTATCAATATCGGGAACGCAAAGCATTCCCAATATTGGGGGTAATTCAAAGTTGATCGTAGATGTGCTAAATTTAGCACATCTACGACCCTTTACTTTGACATGCGGGGGGGATGCCAAGCACAGGGCTAGTCCGCCCCGCATGTCAGGCCCTGCTCCCCCCTACACAGGTACAGAAGCATCGCACAGCGGTGATGCTTTTGTACCTGACATGTAGCTCCCTGCCTGCACAGCTCCTGCTAGCTGGCAGAGGGCTAACTGCCATGTCCCGGGTCGCAGTGGCTGCGTGTGACATCACGCAGCCACTGCGGCCCACCCACCCAACAGTCCAGACAAGCCTCCATTGTTCAGACCGTGTCCCACCAACGGCGTTCTAAGGCTGTTGGTGTGCCCCTCCCGCCCCGCAACTGCCTCTGCCTGTCAATCAGGCGATCGCACCAGTGAGATGCTTTCTCATCTCACTGGCTGCACATGCACAGTACACCACCGCGCGAGCGTACTGCGCATAGTAATTCAGACAGCAATCCCTGCCGATGCAGCAATGCAGTCTGAATTACCCCCATTGTCCCTCCAGTATTGCTGTAGCCCATTGTAGCCTATGGGCTATGGATCGCGAAAAGAAGATCCGGCTGGGTTCCCTGGGAACTCTCCGCCGGAAATGCCCTGTGCATTGAGGTCACCCCCACAGCTACCGCAATCTTTTGATTGCGATAGCCTATTATAGCCTATGGGCTACGGATCGCGAAAAGTAAATCCATCTGGGTTCCCTGGGAACCCTCCATCTGAAATGCCTCTGTGCACGCATGCACAGGGGGCCTAATTCAGATCTGTACGCTCGCTATTTTTTGTAGCGCTGCGAACAGATAGACACCACCTATAGGGGAGTGTATTTAAGCTTTGCAAGTGTGCGAACGCGTGTGCAGCCGCCCTGTATAAAAACAGCTTGTGCAGTTTCTGAGTAGCTCTGACCTTACTCAGCCGCTGCGATCACTTCAGACTATTCGAGCCCGGAATTGATGTCTGACACCCGCCCTGCAAACACCTCGACACACCTGCGTTTTTCCAACCGCTCCCAGAAAACAGTCAGTTGCCGCCCACAAACACCCTCTTCCTGTCAATCTCCTTGTGAACGGCTGTGCGAATGGTTTCTTTGCTAGAACCAGTGCACAACAACAATCCGCTTTGTAACCATACGGCGCGCCTGCGCATTGCGGTGCATACACATGCGCAGTAGTTACCTGATCGCTGGGCAGCAAAAAACGCTAGCGAGCGAACAGATCTGAATTAGGCCCAGGATCCCTGTCCCTGCGGGTGCCACGTGATACATTCACACATATTGCAATGCGATTCTGGGTGTTAAGATCCAGTCCAGATCGCATTATATGCAACCCTTGATAAATGGGCCCCTAAGTGAGTTAAAATGTATTTTTCCATCAAACCATAACAACACAAAATAAGGTGTGTGATTGGCCCGGCTAGAGGGGGCGGTTTGGAGGCCGGCTTTTTTTTTTTTTTTTTTTTACATTTACATTTTAATTTTTAGTGTCCTACTATATATATCTGTGTGAGATACACAGTTTATTTTTATCCAGTTAGTTTTTTTTAGGGATGGGGTTCTAGGCTTTGCTGTACCAGAGGTGACACTGTCTGTGTAGTCACATTGCTCATTTCTTTTTATTATAAAAGAATAATTTATAATAAATATTTTTATTATTTGAATAAATTTGGTGTTTAAATGTTTTTGCTGTCATTTGTCTTTCTTTCTTTACTTAGTTGCTCCAGGCCTTTATTTCTCCCTCTCTAGCTTTTGTTCTTTATGCTGCTCCCTGTACTCCTTATCTGTTCTTCCTATTCTCCCTGTCCTCCTTCTTTTGGTGGAACCAGCATGCAGCGCCCCCACCGCCAGATTGCAGCCACTGCCCGTCTGACTGACTCCTCTGTCACCTGACATGGGACTGCAACATGCTGTGGCTTGCTGGATGCGGCCAGCACTGTTGCTCCCAGGGGGGTCTGGCTATTTTAGCCGGGTTCTTCTAGTCAGCACTCCTTGCTTGATACGCGGAAGGCGTGTGCCCACAGCAGCCACTAACCGGGAGCGAAGCTCAGAGGTGGTTGTGGGACCTGCCACTTGGGTTTCTCCTGTTGTAGGTGGGGCATAAAGTTTAAACAGGTTGCCGGCCACCCACAATGCAGTCAGTAGGGTGTCCCATCATGGCTGCCATTATGCTTGCTGCAGGACGTCGAGGGGGAAAGGGCATCGGAGGCCATTTTCCACTGAGGTTGATGACAGCCAAGTGCCAGCTACTGCTGTGCCTTCCCTCCTGACTGCAGTTGCTGTATCACTGCCTGTTTTAGACACTATGGCTGCTGGCAACCAGGCTGTATCCTCCCTGGCTACTTCTCAGCAGGCAGGATGCCCCTTACCTACCCCAGACAGGCATAGAGACAGGGATTCTAATGTCTGTCGGCTGGTAACCCCTTACTGTCCCAGTCAGTTGTTATGTCACCTGTTGCGGCCGAGAATACATCTTTGTCTCCTTTACCCCTTTCCGCTGATCTTAGAAACATAGAATTTGACGGCAGATAAGATCCATTGATCAATTGACCCCGATAGTTGCCCAGATGTACCAGGCTTTAGCAACAGCTGGTTTGCCTTCTGCTGTGCCTTTGGTTTCTCCTCTCTCTCCTATCTCTACTGCTAATACTGTTGCAGGGCCGTCCTCTTTGTCGGCCTGTGATGGGTCTTTTCCTTTATTTGCAGGGTCTGAGGAAGAGCTGTCAGATGATCTGGATGCTCTGGTGGATGTGGCGTCTGCTAGGATGTCGGTGGGTGATCGCCCTAGGACTTTCTCTGAGTCATTTTCAGATAGCAGTGGCAGGGCTAGGAAGACAGCTGTAAGGTTTGCGCAGCATGGGCAGTCAGGCACCATAGGTGTTCTAGCCAGTGTAGTAGGAAGTTGCAAACTGCATCCTATTAACGCACCAAATTGTGTCCTGGGGTGGCTCACTGTGACAATACAGCTGTATTATGCAGTTTACACCCCAGAATTGTGCATTCCTTTATATTGATGTCTTTGCGCTCACAGCAAGGCGAGGAAGGAGATCAGGGAAGCTACGAGCAAAACCAGTGTGGCTTAGACATTTTTTAAGTACTGTTCTGATTGGCTTGCCGGTTTTTACAACTTTGCTGCTTGCTATCTTCTGCTGCTTTTCACAGTTGCAGTGCTCTGAGGTGCATTACACCTGTGTCAGGATCCTGTCACCTGGCAATGTTATGTAAGGATTCAGTGTGATATGCCGGCTAATGGGATGTCGGCTGTCAGGATCCTGACAGAGGCATCCCGCCAGCCGCAATACCGGCAGCGAATCTCCTCACAGGCTCACCGCGCTTCGGTTCCTGTGCACGGGTTCTGTTCTCCCTTGGGTGGTGGCGTGGACCCACCACCCGAGTGGGAATCCCGGCCGTAGGTATTTTAGCAGCTGGCTGGATTCAAGCGTCAGGATCCTGAATGCCGGGATCCTGACAGCCGGTATATTAGCTACATCCCATCTCCATACTCACTGTCTACATAATGAGTGTCTACCATCTGACCGCATCCCCTCTCACATCCCTACACCTGATCTGCAGCTCTGTAATGGAAACTACATCACTGATCACCTCCAACAGTTGCGGCTGGGGGCTTCACATGGCTCAAGGAGGTTTTAAAATACTTGAATTTTCCTTCATTTTCTTCTGTCAGGAACAGAGGATGAAGAAGCAAAGAGCACGTTCCCTGGTTTTCACACAGGACTCCTGACTTTGGATTTGGCAATATCTATCCTATCTATCTATCTATCTATCTATCTATCTATCTATCTATCTATCTATCTATCTATCTATCTATCCAGAATGTGTCTTATAACTGAGTCAACAACCTCACAATAAAGTGCTGCTAAACATGTCTGTATGAGTGACTGATTCTGCCAGCTCACCCAGGGCTGGAAGTATAGGTTGGACGGGATCACTCTTGCCCATAGTTGCCTACCCTCCCGCATCCTGCGGGAGCCTCCCGTTTCAGCCATAAATCTCCTGATCCCCTGCTTTATAGGTCAATTCTCCCGGATTCTTCAGATTCTGTCAGGGGTGACACTAAGGAGTTTCTTTGCAAGAACAGTGAGTTGCTGTAGTTGCTCAGAAATCACTGCTGACGGCTCTCATTACCCCCCTTGTGTATCCCCTGAGAGAGAGAGAGAGAGAGAGAGAGAGAGAGAGAGAGAGAGAGAGACAGAGAGATAGCAGTACCTGATATGCACACTCCTCTTATCTGTGCTTGTGTGCACTGGCCCATAGCATGCCTCTGCTGCTGCTGCTGGTGTAAGAATTGTTGTTAGTATAATCTTTCTGTAGTTAAACACATTTGTTTAATTAGAGTAGCTGGTATCTGTAATGATTTGGTTAATGCTGCAATGGAATGGAAAATAGCACATCCAATAAATATAGGTAGTGCCTACAAGATGCAGACAATCCAGTGTTCCCAATAAAAATAACATCTACAACACCAAAATAATCATTTACTTATATGTTTAGGGATGAATTCACACACGGTCAACTTGCATTTGGAATTTATTGCATACAGTAGGCATCACATTTACCATGCATATTGTGCTGAGTGAGAAGAAAAGAAATATCACAGCGAAAACATATTGCAAATAAGAAACCCTGTATTTCAGGCAGTAATGTTAGTATCAATACTTGCAAAACTTCCCAAAATATATTGTTACTAATGTCACATAGAAATATCTTGCAACAACAAGCATTTAAGCATAGGCACTATTTGTGGAACTAGACATGCCCTTTGGGTAGAGTTTGACACGCCCCCATGGCGGCACGCCGCGCTTTGCACGGCACATGCTACTGTAATCTCCCTGATTTTAGTTTTCAAAAGTAGGCAAGTATGCTCTTGCCAGGGGCGGCTATCAGGGTGGAGGAGGGTGCCGCCCGGATCGTCTACCTACAAATTGTAACCCCTGGGTGCCCACATCTACCTGATGGCAGGGAAGGCTCTCCACAACTTGCTCAAGCTTTACCATTTGCTCTGTGGATCTGGGCTTCTGGTTCTAGGCTAGCCTCCATAGTGCTGTGGTTCAGAATTACAGGTCAGATGATATCATGACGCAGATGAGTGAAGTTTCAGTTGGATAAGTCAGTGGTTCCCAAACTTTTTTGAATCACGGCACCCTAGAGCATCATCATTTTATTTACAGCACCCCTAGGCTAAAAGTTTCTGATTGAGAAATTATGAAAAAAAAAACCCATATTAAATTAACTAAATTGTGTTTATATGTCATCTTTAGGGTCAATTATGTGGGAAGGGACAGGAATCGCTTCTGTTTGTCCACATATTTTATGACTGGTTTTGCCTATTACACTGACCATAAATAATTTGAATTGGTCCTGGACCACCAACCATTCACTTTGCCTAGATATGGTACTGTCTCTATCACAGCATGTATGGTTCTGGGAGGCATAATCTATCTCACTGTCTCCAGGTAGCAGCAGGAGAGGGGTGTATTCGAAGCTGCAGAAGAGGAATATAAACTGCTCTCATCCAATCATATCCTACCATCTATCAGCACATTTACCCTAAAGCAAAATACAAGTTCCTTTATACAGAGCCGTTCCTGACCAATTTGGTGAACTAAGAAATAATTTGTCTGGTGTCCCCCCCCCCTGTGGGAGTATTGGCACACAATATGAACAAGGAGGCATGGTCTTGCAGAAGGGTTGTAGTCTCACATGGCTGTTAAAAGACGGGCACCCTAAAAATTGGTATAATCCCTGATATTTCCAAAATCAGGGCCAGCAACAGAAATCTTGGGAACCGGTATACTGATATCTCTGGGGCCCCCACAATCCTCCTCCTTGGTCCCCCTTTAAAAGCAGAGGGTGGCTTTATAAAATGAGTATACATATCCCTGTTTGTGGATGAATTACATGTGACCAGGTGCTCTGCGTCCCTGAATTTTAATAATTCTCCACAATTGCTATTGGATTTTTATCTACCTTTCGCTACTTGATTCTCACTTTGTGAACAGTCCTTATTGATTTCTCAACCATTTAATTTTTCATCACCGTGTAAAATGACATTGTGAACATTCTAAAAAACACTTGTATGTGTACACTCACCCTTCTGATGATTTAACCCTGATGAAGTCCACTGTGATGAAACGTGTTGGGTTGGAAATGTAACATCCACCTCACAAACTGACATCATCTATCTGCAGAATGACACAACTTTAAAAAAGTGGATTGAAATCAGTGCTATGCTGTGAATATACCACTGATTTTGTGGTGAATTAAAAGTACTGTTTTTTTTCAGAGTGGTAGAGTATTACTATTATAATAGGCAATTTAGCTATTTTGTTTGAAGTCTTAGCGCCATCTGATTGTGTATGATTTTTTTGTGCCCTTTATCCTTGGGGCCCTGTATGGGTGTCACCTTTGTCCCCATCCCCCCCCCCCCCCCCCCCCCCCACCACCCTATCCCTTCCCTCCATCGCTGGGCCTGCGGAGAGTATCACAGTGACTGCTAGAAAATATTGTAGTGACTACCATATAATGCAGAGAATATTATATTGATCAACATATAAACCAGATAGCATCAGTGATCTCCATATAATACAGGGAACATCTTGGTGACCTCTATATACTACAGAGAGCATTGCAGTAACAGGCAGATAATACAGACATCATCCAATAATGGCCAGATAATACAGAGGGCATTGTAGTGGCCACTATAAATTGCAGAGAGCATTGCCGTTATGACCATAAAAGATAAGACAGCATTGCATTAAATACAATATAATATAGGGGAGCACACACAGTATACAGTATTATAGAGATGCTGTGTAGCAGCTGTCATATACTGAAAATTACATGCTGTACAAAGGATTACACAAGTGGCAGGGGCGGATCCAGAAGAAAATGAAAGGGGGGCACCATGATAGGGGAATAGTGATAGTTATATTTACATTTTTTTTTTTATTATTATTATTATCCTTTATTTATATGGCGCCGCAAGGGTTCCGCAGCGCCCAATTACAGAGTACATAAACAAATAATCAAACAGGAAAACAGCAACTCACAGTTGATGACAGTATAGGACAAGTACAGGGTAAATAAACATAGTTACATCAGCAGATGACACTGGAATAAGTATCAGGTGGCAGAAGACTGATGGAATTGGTGCAGTTGAAGATTATTAAAGTAAGAAAGGATAAGCACATGAGGGAAAAGGGCCCTGCTCGTGAGAGCTTACATTCTAAAGGGCAGGGGTAGACAGACAAGGGTGACACAGTTGGGGTACATAGAGAGCGTAGAACAGAGGGTTAGGATGAGATTTGGCTGGGTTTGGTGAAGAAGAGGGTCTTGAGAGCCCGTTTGAAGTTTTGTAGAGAGGTTGAGAGTCTGAGGGGGAGAGGTAGGGAATTCCAAAGAAGTGGTGCAGCATGTGAAAAATCTTGGAGGTAGGAGTGGGAGGAAGTAATCCGTAGGCAGGAGAGTCGGCGTGCATTAGCAAAGCGAAGAGGATGGGTGGGAGTGTAAAGGGAGATAAGGTCAGAGATGTAGATGGGAGAGGAGTGGGTGAGGGCTTTGTAAGCGAGTGTGAGAAGCTTGAAATGGATTCTGAAAGGGAAGGGGAGCCAGTGAAGGTCTAATAAGAGAGGAGAGGTGGACGTAGTGCATTTAGTGAGGAAGATGAGCCGGGCAGCAGCTTTGAGTATAGATTGGCGTGGAGAGAGGTATTTGTCAGGAATGCCAGTCAGGAGCAGATTACAGTAGTCCAGTCTGGAGATGATCAGTGAGTGGATAAGAGTCTTAGTAGCATCCTGGGTCAGAAGATCCTGGAAATATTTTTTAGATGAAAATGGCAGGTTTGTGAGAGGTGCTGAATGTGTGGTTTGAAGGAGAGGGAGGAGTCAAGGATTACTCCAAGACAGCGCACTTGGGGGCTAGAGGAGATAGTAGTGCCATCAATAGATAATGAGATTGTAGGAGGTGAGGTTATGCGGGAGGGAGGGAAGATGATCAGCTCGGTCTTAGACATGTTAAGTTTACATGCATCTAAGGCACACATGCTCCCAGATAAGGAGTGGTATCACAGGGGGCATGGCCTCACAGAATACGCCATCAGGTAATGATTGGCTACAGGAGCGCATCCTGGTTTATTGCCAATGTCTCACCCTGATGAAAAGGCTGATTGGGCCTTGAAATGTTGGTCACCTGTTCCATTAGTTATAGGAGCCTGGAAGGCACCCCAGCACAATATCATTATTATAGTTTTTAGTTGGTGGTGGCAGGTGCAGCATACCTTGTTTTGGGTACTGCTGTGAGACAGACTGCAGGACACGAACTGCCCATCTTTGATTAGCAGAAGCAGCCAGCTGGATCTCCAACAAGCAGCACAAGACGTCTGTAGGACAGCCCTGTTACAATCACACGGGCCGCCTTCTCAACGCTGAGCTGAGTTTGACTGCACCTAGCATGGTGGTAAAGGAAGTGGAGGAGGAAACTGTGCGGTGCAGTGAGGGCTAATGAAGCCTTCTGCACCATCACATGTAACAGTCTTACTCGATGCTGGCATTTGAACCCCGTGCCTGGGCTGGACTCTGGCTGGCTGGCAGTGGGGGAGGTAGGTTTCATCCCCATTGGTTACCACACGGACTTGCTGTTAGGGCAGCGGCGGGTCCTAGTGCAGTAGTGCTGCTGCTGTTCTCCTTTTGAAAAAAAGAAGAAGTGAGAAACGACAGGGGGGCACGGGCCCGAGTGCCCACCCCCTTGGATTCGCCTATGACAAGTGGTACTGTGCAGCTGTCAGTTACAAATACTGAGACTTAAATCCACTATACAGTAATAAATAATTGGTGTGGCGCAGCTGTCAGTGACATATACTGAGAATTAAATCCACTATACAGGAATATGGGATCCGGTCTCTAGGTCGACAAGACTTAGGTCGACAATGTCTAGGTCAACCACTATTGGTCGACAGTAAGTAGGTCGACATGGTTTCTAGGTCGACAGGGACTATAGCTGGACATGTACTAATTCGACAGGAGAAAAGGTCAATATGAATTTTTCACTTTTTTTCATTTTTTTTACTTTTTCATATTTTACGATCCACGTGGACTACAATTGGGAACGGTAACCTGTGCCGAGCGCAGCGGTAGTGGAGCAACCACCTTGCCCAAAGTATGGCAAGCCACATCAGGGGACACGGTGCACTTATTGGGGTTCCTGGTCATGCTACAAAGAAAACGACACCAATTTTTTTTTTAAAGTTATGTCAACCTTTTTTCATGTCAACCTAGTACATGTCGACCTACTTGCTGTCAACCAACAGTGGTCGACCTAGACACTGTCGACCTAAGTCTAGTCTATCTAACATACCACACCCCAGGAATACAGAAGTGTTGGCTGTGTTATGTATAAGACTCATTTTTGCAGCTGCTCTCTGAGTTACAGCTCCCAGCTCTCTAAAAATAAAAGAGCAACAATGTAATTTGAGTGACAAGCTGCAGAGATTAACCTTTTCTGTGACTGCTGTACAGGGATCACATACCCCAGGCAAGTCCAAACTGTCGCCCTCCAGCAGGGCCGGCGCTACCATTAGGCAGCTTTAGGCAGCTGCCTATGAGCGCCGGCCGCAGGAGGGCGGCACGCCCCTCCTGAATTAGTTTTACCTAAAAATCATGTTGTGCAGGGCTGGTTAGCGGTGGCCGCAGCACCGGTCTAGCCAGCCGCAGCCACCACTATCAGTCACCCGCGGCCAGGGTGAACTGCGTCTGCCCTGCCGCGCCCCCACTGCTGACGGACCCCGGCAACAAGCAGGAGCAGCAGCGCGATGCTACTGTGTCCTAATTCCTGGCAGGCAGCAGCATCATCCACCACTCCCTCCTCCCCCTGCAGTTGTAGGCAGGGAGGTCCGATCGCTGTCCCAAGCCTTCCATGCTCCTTCAGCCGTCGCAGTTTCCAACCAGCTGTTGGCCGCCTTCCTGCCTATATATACAGTGCTCTGAAGACCCCCCACCGCCACTGCATTAAGCTCTCGCTCCTGTCCGCAGCGCTACTATTTCAAATCTGCCGTGGACCGCTCCTGATTGGCTGCCGGTCCGCGGCAGATTTGAAATAGTAGCGCCGCATTCTTAGGAGCCGCTGTGCCACCGACCACAGTAGGGCGAAGGGGCACATAAAAGGACCCACTCACTGCCATTCAGTGGCTGCGGTATAAGCGAGACACGGGGAGGCAGGGAACATTAGTGGGAGGAGGCCAAGCAGCAGAGTGGAGACCGGGGACACGAGGAGGAGCTTCCCCCACAACCAGCCGTCCTGACAGAGAGGGCTACACGGTCCGGACAGCGAGGCCGGAAGAGGCGCCGCACCGCAGCTACCAGCGAGCGCCATAACGGACAAGGAGGTAGGGTAAGTGTGGACTGTGCAGAAAGTTTGCGGCTCTTGTGCAGGAAACTCTAGAGGTGAGACCACAGCCGCCCAGCCACATAAGGAGGAGCGTCAGTGTGTGGCACCCTTGGTGCCCTTCTTCATCACCCAGCATCCCGCAGAGCGGCAAAGGTTCCATGCACCTCACCCTGTGCTGTTCCCTCTTTTTCCCTGTCTCTCTCTTTCTCCCCAGCTCTATCTCGTTGTCTCTGCGTCTCTCTCCCTGTCTCTCTGCGTCTCTTTCCCTCTCACTGTCTCTCCCCCTTTCCCTCGCTTCTCTCTCTCCCCATCTGTCTCTCCCTCTCTCCCTCCCACATCTCTCTCTCTCTCTCTCTCTCTCTCTCTGTCTCCCTCCCCTCTCTCTCTCTGTCTGTCTCCCTCATCTCCCTCTCTTCCTGTCTCTATTTCCCTTTCCCTGTCTGTGTCCCTGTCTCTCTCCCTCGCTTCTCTCTCTCCCCATCTCTGTCTCCCTCTCCGTCTCTCTCCTGCGTCTCTTTCCCCGTCTCTCTCTCCCTGTCTCTCTTTTCCTTTCCCTGTCTGTGTCCCCATCTGTCTCCCTGTCTCTCTCCTACGTCTCTTTCCCCCTCTCTTTCTCTCCATCTGTCTCTCTCCCTCGTCTCTCTCTCCCTGTCTCTTTCTCCCTTTCCCTGTCTGTGTCCCTGTCTCTCGCCTTCTCCCTGTATCCCTCCGTCTCTGCGTCTCTCCCTCGCTTCTCTCTCTCCCTGTCTCTGCATGTCTCTCGCTGTCTCTCTCTCCTGTCTCTCACCCCCTCCCTGTGTCCCTGTCTCCCTCTCCCTGTCTCTGCATCTATATCTGTCTCTTTCCCCTCCCATATCCCTCTCTCCCCATTTCTGTCTCTCCCTTGTCTCTCTCTCCTCTCCCTCTTCTCACTCTCCCTCGTCTTTCTCTCTCTTCCGCATCCATCTCTCTCTCGTCTCCGTCATCTCTCTCCCTTGCCTCTCTCTCTTCCTTGTCTCTCTCACTCCCTCTTCTCTCTCTCTCTCCCCCTCGTCCATCTCTCCTCGTCTCTTTCTCCCTCGCCTCTCTCCCCCTCGCCTCTCTCTTCCTCGCCTCTTGTCACTCTAGTCTCTTCCTCGCCTCTCTCTCTCCCTCGCCACTCACTCTCCCTCGCCTCTCTCTCCCCCTCATCTCTCTCTCTCTCCCTCGCCTTTCTCCCTCACCTCTCTCTCTCCCTCCCTCGCCTCTCTCTCTCTCCCTCGTCTCTCTTCCCCTCTCCATCTCTCTCCCTCTCTTCTCTCTCTCCTTATCTCTGTCTCTCTCTCCATGTCTCTCTCATCTTTCTCTCTTTCCCAGTCTCTCTCGCGCTCTCCCTCTCCCTGTCTCCCTCTCTCACACAGTAGGAAGGGGGACATGGCTCAGAAAAGGAGGAAGTGTGTGTGTGTGTGTGTGTGTTGGGGGGGGGGGGAGGGGGTGCATGGCTCACACAGGGGAAGGGGGGTTATCACTCACACAGGGCAAGGAGTCAGTAAAATACAAATAATTTTTTGCAAGGGGCAATTGAGCTGAAGTTACGCCACTGCTTACCCTGCTGCCTCTCTTCCTAGTCCCTACTGTATGCCAATGCTTTCCTTCTCTTTGTCACTCTCCCTGTCCCTGTGTCCCTGCTGTCACTTTCCCTGTCACTCTCCCTGCCCCTACGTCCCTGCTGTCACTGTCCATGTCACTCTTCCTGTCCCTATGTCCCTGCTGTCACTTTCCCTGTCACTCTCACTGTCCCTATGTCCCTGCTGTCACTTTCCCTATTCCTCTGTCACTCTCCCTGTCTCTATGTCCCTGCTGTCACTTTCCCTATTCCTCTGTCACTTTCTCTGTCACTCTCTTTATGTCCCAGCTGTCACTCTCCCTGAATTTTGTTTCATTCCATGTGGCATGATGTGAATTTTGGATAATTCTGTGTGCTATAACGTAAATTACGGCTCATACTGTGTGCTTTAATGTGAATTTTGGCTCATTCATTGTGCCATAATGTGAATTTCAGCTCATTCTGTGTGCTATAATGTGAATTTCAGCTCATTCTGTGTGCTATAATGTGAATTTCAGCTCATACCGTGTGCTATAATGTGAATTTCGGCTCATACCGTGTACTATAATATGAATTTCAGCTCATTCTGTGTGCTATAATGTGAATTTCGGCTCATTCTGTGTGCTATAATGTGAATTTCAGCTCATACCATGTGGTATAATGTGAATTTCAGCTGATACTGTAATATAATGTGAATTTCGGCTCATACTGTGTAGTATAATATGAAAGGGGCACGAGTACTAGATAGTATAAGGGGTCCTACTATTGTGGTGTGGTGCATAATGTGTATAAGGGGTATATGGTGTTGGAAACTACACTGAAGGACACGCCCCCTTTTCAGTGGCCACACACCCTTTTCCAGAGGTGCACGCATAATTGCAATCATCACTTTTCCATACCCCCACTTCAAAATTTCCACTTCGACCACTATTATACATATATATATATATATCCATATAATTATTTATTTTTTTACAAACAGGAAAGGGGATACGGGACACTGAAAAAAAGAATATATATATATACACACAAGCATGTACAACTATAATTAAAGAAAGAAACATAGGGGGTAATTCCAAGTTGATCGCAGCAGGATTTTTGATAGCAATTGGGCAAAACCATGTGCACTGCAGGGGAGGCAGATATAACATGTGCAGAGAGAGTTAGATTTGGGTGGGTTATTTTGTTTCTGTGCAGGGTAAATACTGGCTGCTTTATTTTTACACTGCAATTTAGATTGCAAATTGAACACACCCCACCCAAATCTAACTCTCTCTGCACATGTTATATCTGCCTCCCCTGCAGTGCACATGGTTTTGCCCAATTGCTAACAAAAATCCTGCTGCGATCAACTTGGAATGACCCCCATAATAGGCACTCACTTTCATGAAATGTATACACTATTATAAAAAGGTTGTGTGTGTGTGTGTGTATATATATATATATATATATAATTTTAGCATTATTGCTCCAGTACAAGCACACATTTTTGTTTTACGCGCCAACTGTTTATAGGTGGTACACTGGCCAGTGCACACAACCATGTGAGAGACAACGACACCATCATGTTGAATCTGGAGCCATCCACAAGCCAATTGGAGCTCATGGACCGCAAGCCAATCATAATGTGGCATAATGTGTAAGGGCCATTAGTGTGTGTGTCATAATGTGTAAGTGGCATTACTGTGTGGCATAATGTATAGGGGGCATTACTGTGTGGCATAATGTATAGGGGGCATTACTTTATGGCATATGGTGTTATAAGGGGCACTATTACTGTGTGGCATCATTTGTATAAGGAGTACTACTGTGTGGCAGGACGTGAATGGACTCTACTGTGTGGTTTAATGTAAATGGGCTCAACAGTGGTGTAACGTGAATAAGAGGCACTACTGTAACGTAACGTCAATAAGGAGAGGGGGTGGGGGGTAGGCTTAACTTTTGCCTAGGGTGCCGAGAAACCTTCCACCGGCCCTGCCCTCCAGCTGTTGTGAAACTACATATCCCAGCATGCCCTGGCACAGTTTTGCTGTCAGAGAATGTTAAAGCTGTGTCAGGGCATGCTGGGATATGTTGTTTCTCAACAGCTGGAGGGCCGCAGTTTGGACATGCCTGACATAACCTCTATTCATAGGGCTGAATTCAATTAGAGGAGATGTTATTGCCCCACAAGTACAAGTATATGTCACAGTTACCGTACCGTTGAATTCACAGATATTTTCTTGCTATACACCATATACATAGAAACATAAAATTCTACAGCAGATACGAATTACATGGTCCATCCAGTCTACAACTTAGGGTTAGTTTAAGGGCTGGGTTAGGGACAACAACACAATCCCCACTGACTACCACCTTTTATAGTAGCGGGTGGCATTAAGAAAAAACAAATATATATATATATATATATATATATATATATATATATAAAACAAAAACCAGGGTTGTCTGCACTCACAGTAAAACATGAGGTTGCTGGGGTGTCACTCAAATTTCAATAGGTCCAGGCATATACCTTTTTCCATGAATAAATATAAATCCTGCATGGAGTGCACTCACCAGACTGTTAATAGAGCCAGCAGGGGTTTTATTGAGACATCAAGTACAACATCATACACCGACGTTTCGGTCCTATCTGGACCTTCTTCAAGGTTTAACTGACACCCACATAACCTATCTATATATAGCCATCACCTAATTGTACTCTAATAAAATCAGACATGTCAATCACCAGTAATACCAGATCTAGTGAACATTTGTTTAAAATCCCACACCATCGGCTGCAAAACACAGGGTTATTGCGGCCGATGGTGGGGACATTCCGAACCCGGAACCCACGTGGAATCTGTTTCTTCCGAAAATAATCGGATAGAAACTGTCCATGTAACAATAAATCAGTTTCACGTTTGTTAAGATTCAAAAGTTTGTGATACACATCAATGGCTTTCTCTCCTGGAATAGCCCCAAAATCAGTCAAATTAAAAAGAAGACGTTCAGCGTCATCATCTGTGTAGGACACCTGTCCATATTCTGCATTGGATAGGAGTTCAGGATTCACTAAACTCTCCATGATGTTAATAGGAATACAACATACACACAGAACAACACCAAATATGGATGTAACCGTGCTGCCACAGATATAGGGAAAAATATTCAAATACAAAAATATACCTAGCAAAAAATGAATATAATAAAACAGTCAAAAAAGAAAGAAAAAACAAAAACAAAAATCAAAAGCCAATAGATGGGGGTTATGGATTTAAATTGTACAGGAAGGCCACAGACCGGAACACATTATTGCACTATAGCAGCTACCACCCAAACCCCCTTAAGGAGAGCCTACCTATTTCCCAGTTTATTAGAGTCATGAGGAACAATTCGGACTCAAAGATCCTGGAGGATCAACTTAGAGACATGCAACACCGATTTCTTGATAGGGGATACCATCCGGACATTATTGAACGCTGTCTGAGAACAGCTGAACAGCGACTTAGGGTTGGCAAAAAGAATCTGGTGGAGAGTACCGGAAGACCGTTTGTGTTCCTTACCACATATGATACTGGTAGTTTTGCTACGCGATCCGCTATTAAGAGAAATTGGGACATAGTGGCCACAGATGGTGCACTCAAGAATGTTCTTCCAAAACAACCATTGATTGCATACAGACGGGGACCGAATCTGCGAAACATGCTTATGCGTCCTGACCAATCAGTTGGTAAAGAAGTAGATAATTGGCTACCCTCAAAAAAACTGGGATGCTATAAGTGCCCGAATTGCACTACATGTAGAAGTATGCTGACTGGCAACAGTTTCCCACACCCACATGATGGTCGACGGATACCAATACAACACCGTCTAACGTGCACCTCTGATTATGTGGTATATATCTTGATATGTCCATGCTCACTAGTATATGTGGGCAAGACAATAAGATCATTCCGTGAACGGATTTCAAACCATCGGTCAAATATCAGACTGGCACTGAAAACTGGTGGGTCGGATAAGCCAGTCGCACGTCACTTTGTACAACATCAACACCAATTGACGGCGTTACGATATATGGTTATAGACAGAATACCACCACTCTCAAGGGGCGGTGATCGTGCCAAGATCCTTCTACGCCGAGAGGCATACTGGATACATAAATTAGAGACTGTCTACCCTAAGGGCCTAAATGAATCAGTGCATTTCAATATCTTCTTATAAATTGAGAGGATTGGCCTGTTGGTAGAATCTGAAGTCCCGTCATAAAGATTTTGGATTTTTTCTGATTTTTCTATTAATTATTATTTTTTTGATTTTGAATGTGTTCCGGTCTGAATCAGCCTTGTCTGTGCATTGTCCATACTATTATTGATATATTATATCATATATTTATATCTGTTATATATTGTTAGTGTGATGGTCTTAACATGATGCACAATGTTTTCTGTTCTCTAACCATTTTTATCTATGTGCCATCAGATTCTTTCATGTCCAATATTTGCCATGTGGGGACATTTGATGATCGCCCTATATGACTACAATACCTCCACTATATGTGTAGTAATGACGTGCACAGACGCGTTGCCTAGGTAACTGTGTTGCCGGGCAACGGTCTAAGTGTTTATTGAAACAATACGAGGTGACACAGGTGCTGTACAAGATGACGTGTGTCGCGCGTGATGGCGCGCGTTACACACGTGACGCCCAGCATTGCGAGTATTGGCCGCTTGTGGGCATCACATGACGAGATCATGTGGATGCGTTCCAAGCAAGCTGTAGCTGCTTCCGCTCCCGCCAGCGTGCGGTTCAGAGGGATTGGCGGGCGAAGCAGGAATGAGTGAGTAATCGCTCAAGTGTCTGAATACACGGGATGGACAATATGCTTTGGTCTTGTGGGGACATGAATGAATCTGAACAGGTAACATTATTAAAATGTGTGTATATATGTATGTCCATGTCATCTATGTTCCATGTCTGATTTTATTAGAGTACAATTAGGTGATGGCTATATATAGATAGGTTATGTGGGTGTCAGTTAAACCTTGAAGAAGGCCCAGATAGGACCGAAACGTCGGTGTATGATGTTGTACTTGATGTCTCAATAAAACCCCTGCTGGCTCTATTAACAGACTGGTGAGTGCACTCCATACAGGATTTATATTTATTCATGGAAAAAGGTATATGCCTGGACCTATTGAAATTTGAGTGACACCCCAGCAACCTCATGTTTTACTGTGAGTGCAGACAACCCTGGTTTTTGTTTTGGATTACTATGTGACTATCCTATTGGAAGACATATGGACTTTTTGTTGTGCACCCAGAAAGTAAAGATTGAATTACATGAATTGTACGAAATATGGTTATTATTTGAATAATCTGGATGCCATCACATGATTATATGGTTGATGAATACTTTCCATTGTGAAGATTGGAGACTATTTTCATTATTGGCTGTTGATTTTTGTTTTTGTTTTTTCTTTCTTTTTTGACTGTTTTATTATATTCATTTTTTGCTAGGTATATTTTTGTATTTGAATATTTTTCCCTATATCTGTGGCAGCACGGTTACATCCATATTTGGTGTTGTTCTGTGTGTATGTTGTATTCCTATTAACATCATGGAGAGTTTAGTGAATCCTGAACTCCTATCCAATGCAGAATATGGACAGGTGTCCTACACAGATGATGACGCTGAACGTCTTCTTTTTAATTTGACTGATTTTGGGGCTATTCCAGGAGAGAAAGCCATTGATGTGTATCACAAACTTTTGAATCTTAACAAACGTGAAACTGATTTATTGTTACATGGACAGTTTCTATCCGATTATTTTCGGAAGAAACAGATTCCACGTGGGTTCCGGGTTCGGAATGTCCCCACCATCGGCTGCAATAACCCTGTGTTTTGCAGCCGATGGTGTGGGATTTTAAACAAATGTTCACTAGATCTGGTATTACTGGTGATTGAAGAGGTGGGCATGGAACTCAAAAAAGTAAGAGGTGACCTAGGTTTGAACAAAGATCAACTTGAAAGTATACTTCAGAATGACAAAACTGAGGACTGGCTTACCAAATTGAATCTACAGGTAGACAAGTATAAAACAGATTTAATTAATTTTAAACGCAGTAAACTTGAGAAAGTTGAGAAAGACTATCGTGAACATAGGGTGTATGGTTGGCTAGTGGGGAATGATTTTCCCCCTCGTCGAATGCGTGATGCACGATTCAGAAGGGGCCAATACCAGTTTGACCAGTACTCTACTGCCTCTAGTTCAGATAGAGATAACTCAAACCCTAGAAGTAGTCAACGTCAGCCTTTTTCTCGGGTGGCCACAGGCTCACAGTTAGATCCAATACAAGTAGACACCAGAGGCCCCACCCGCGGAGGGGGTCCTACAAAAAGTGTAAAAAAACCTCCGAAGAACCCTCGGACAAAATAATCAATATCTCCTCATTAACACTAAGTTTGGACCACGAAAAGGTTTTGTCACGTGGATTATCCTTTATTCCCACTGTCTCGTTTAGCCCAATGAGATGGAAAATAGATAATTATTGCTTATCTCGCAAATTAAGACTCAAAGAAAAATTTGGGGAGAATAAACGTGACATACCTGACATTGAGTTCAAACAGAAAAGTACCTATGATCCTCCATCAAATAATATTAATATTAAAACCTTTTCACGTATGATGGATCAATCGGTAAATGATTCTATGAAAAAGAATGTGAGGAGTAGACCCAATCTCAGCAAAGGAGAGAGGATGGCTTTAAGGCAGTTGAAAGGTAATCCCACTATCACTATACGTCCAGCAGACAAGGGTGGTGCTGTTGTACTTCAGGATACAACAGCATACAATAAAGAGATTTTACGACAGCTTGGTGATGAATGCACCTATAAAATGTTGGATAGTGATCCTATGCCACTATTTAAAAAGAAATTGGATATGACAGTGGATATGGCGTTGGGTATGGGTGTTATTAGTGAGACTGTATCATCTTTTATGCGAACCGATTTCCCTATATGTCCCATCCTATACACTTTACCTAAGGTGCATAAATGCATTGATGCCCCTCCGGGCAGACCAATCATCTCTGCCCGGGGATCATTATTTCAACCTGTTGCACGCTACCTGGATACCCATCTCCAACCATGTGTAAAGAAAATAAAAAGTTATATTAAGGACACTAATGATTTCATTAATGGGTTAAAAGCGATAAAAGGTTATGATGAAAATTGGCTACTTGTGACTATGGATGTGTCCTCTCTATACACAGTCATACCTCATCATGAAGGGATGGCTGCTGTAAGAAGAGCACTAATACTGAACCAACAACAGCACCCACCTGTTGAATTCCTGTTGGAATTGCTGGATATGACACTTACGTGTAATTACTTTAAGTTTGGTGACCGATACTACCTCCAGACATCGGGGACCGCGATGGGAAGTAACATAGCCCCGGCATATGCAAATTTGTATATGGACGAGTATGAACAACAATACATATTGCCGATGTTTGGGGGTAGTATCGGTTATTACAAACGATTTATAGATGATATATTTATCTTATGGTCTGGAGATAAAGCTGCCCTGGAGAATATGGTATCGCATCTAAATCAACTAGATACACCAATTAGATTTACGATGGATTGCGATCAAAGGTCAATTAATTTCTTGGATGTGACTGTGTTTGCCACAGATGGGGGTTATGGATTTAAATTGTACAGGAAGGCCACAGACCGGAACACATTATTGCACTATAGCAGCTACCACCCAAAACCCCTTAAGGAGAGCCTACCTATTTCCCAGTTTATTAGAGTCATGAGGAACAATTCGGACTCAAAGATCCTGGAGGATCAACTTAGAGACATGCAACACCGATTTCTTGATAGGGGATACCATCCGGACATTATTGAACGCTGTCTGAGAACAGCTGAACAGCGACTTAGGGTTGGCAAAAAGAATCTGGTGGAGAGTACCGGAAGACCGTTTGTGTTCCTTACCACATATGATACTGGTAGTTTTGCTACGCGATCCGCTATTAAGAGAAATTGGGACATAGTGGCCACAGATGGTGCACTCAAGAATGTTCTTCCAAAACAACCATTGATTGCATACAGACGGGGACCGAATCTGCGAAACATGCTTATGCGTCCTGACCAATCAGTTGGTAAAGAAGTAGATAATTGGCTACCCTCAAAAAAACTGGGATGCTATAAGTGCCCGAATTGCACTACATGTAGAAGTATGCTGACTGGCAACAGTTTCCCACACCCACATGATTGTCGACGGATACCAATACAACACCGTCTAACGTGCACCTCTGATTATGTGGTATATATCTTGATATGTCCATGCTCACTATTATATGTGGGCAAGACAATAAGATCATTCCGTGAACGGATTTCAAACCATCGGTCAAATATCAGACTGGCACTGAAAACTGGTGGGTCGGATAAGCCAGTCGCACGTCACTTTGTACAACATCAACACCAATTGACGGCGTTACGATATATGGTTATAGACAGAATACCACCACTCTCAAGGGGCGGTGATCGTGCCAAGATCCTTCTACGCCGAGAGGCATACTGGATACATAAATTAGAGACTGTCTACCCTAAGGGCCTAAATGAATCAGTGCATTTCAATATCTTCTTATAAATTGAGAGGATTGGCCTGTTGGTAGAATCTGAAGTCCCGTCATAAAGATTTTGGATTTTTTCTGATTTTTCTATTAATTATTATTTTTTTGATTTTGAATGTGTTCCGGTCTGAATCAGCCTTGTCTGTGCATTGTCCATACTATTATTGATATATTATATCATATATTTATATCTGTTATATATTGTTAGTGTGATGGTCTTAACATGATGCACAATGTTTTCTGTTCTCTAACCATTTTTATCTATGTGCCATCAGATTCTTTCATGTCCAATATTTGCCATGTGGGGACATTTGATGATCGCCCTATATGACTACAATACCTCCACTATATGTGTAGTAATGACGTGCACAGACGCGTTGCCTAGGTAACTATGTTGCCGGGCAACGGTCTAAGTGTTTATTGAAACAATACGAGGTGACACAGGTGCTGTACAAGATGACGTGTGTCGCGCGTGATGGCGCGCGTAACACACGTGACGCCCAGCATTGCGAGTATTGGCCGCTTGTGGGCATCACATGACGAGATCATGTGGATGCGTTCCAAGCAAGCTGTAGCTGCTTCCGCTCCCGCCAGCGTGCGGTTCAGAGGGATTGGCGGGCGAAGCAGGAATGAGTGAGTAATCGCTCAAGTGTCTGAATACACGGGATGGACAATATGCTTTGGTCTTGTGGGGACATGAATGAATCTGAACAGGTAACATTATTAAAATGTGTGTATATATGTATGTCCATGTCATCTATGTTCCATGTCTGATTTTATTAGAGTACAATTAGGTGATGGCTATATATAGATAGGTTATGTGGGTGTCAGTTAAACCTTGAAGAAGGTCCAGATAGGACCGAAACATCGGTGTATGATGTTGTACTTGATGTCTCAATAAAACCCCTGCTGGCTCTATTAACAGTCTGGTGAGTGCACTCCATACAGGATTTATATATATATATATATATATATATATATATATATATATATATATATATATAGTTTGGAAGCAGAGAAGATGATTTATTTAATGTAGTGAAGATGGAATCTATATCTTTCCCTTAAGTGCTTGTAATATATTTATACAAAGGAATAAAAAAGCAGCATCACATAACTCACAGTCAGTCGGCTATTACATCTGCATCGGTCAGTCCTCCTCTGCTGCTCTTTGTGCTGCTGTGGAAATGACAGACATTGCCGCATGATGTAGTCACATCTCATTCCTGGCATGCCATAGGAGGGGGAGATGGGCCTGCCAACTGACTGTAGCACCGCCAACATTAATTGAACTATGCGGCGAAAAAGCTGAGTGAGCACTCTGCGACTCCTCTTAGGGGAGGAATCACTTGATTGGCAGGTACTGGTCACCAGGGATTGTGTGCAGAGCCGCAGCGGAGGCGAAACTCGTTCCCCCTCCAAACACAACTAATGATTACAATCCCACACACACAAATGGATGTTGCCCTGTGTTTAAATAAGATTTTACTCACCGGTAAATCTATTTCTCGTAGTCCGTAGTGGATGCTGGGGACTCCGTAAGGACCATGGGGAATAGACGGGCTCCGCAGGAGATAGGGCACTCTAGAAAAGAATTAGGTCTACTGGTGTGCACTGGCTCCTCCCTCTATGTCCCTCCTCCAGACCTCAGTTAAGGAAACTGTGCCCGGACGAGCTAACATTACAAGGAAAGGATTTTGGAATCCAGGGTAAGACTCATACCAGCCACAACAATCACACCGTATAACTTGTGATAACCAAACCCAGTTAACAGTATGAACAATTACAAAACATCAGACAACCTGATGTAACATAACATAACCCTTTGTTAAGCAATAACTATATACAAGTATTGCAGAAGAAGTCCGCACTTGGGACGGGCGCCAAGCATCCACTACGGACTACGAGAAATAGATTTACTGGTGAGTAAAATCTTATTTTCTCTAACGTCCTAAGTGGATGCTGGGGACTCCGTAAGGACCATGGGGATTATACCAAAGCACCCAAACGGGCGGGAGAGTGCGGATGACTCTGCAGCACCGAATGAGCAAACTCAAGGTCCTCCTCAGCTAGGGTATCAAACCTGTAGAACTTTGCAAATGTGTTTGAACCCGACCAAGTAGCTGCTCGGCAAAGTTGCAATGCCGAGACCCCTCGGGCAGCCGCCCAAGAAGAGCCCACCTTCCTTGTGGAATGGGCCTTTACTGATTTTGGATGCGACAACCCAGCCGCAGACTGAACCTGCTGAATCGTGTTACAGATCCAGCGAGCAATAGTTTGCTTTGAAGCAGGAGCACCCAGCTTGTTGGATGCATACAGGATAAACAGCGACTCCGTTTTCCTGACCTTAGCCGTTCTGGCCACATAACTTCTTCAAAGCCCGCACTACATCTAGTAACTCGGAATCCTCCCAGCCACTGGTAGCTACAGGCACCACAATAGGTTGGTTCATATGAAAAGATGACACTACCGTCGGCAGAAATTGCTGACGAATCCGCAATTCTGCCCTGACCATATGAAAAAACCAGATAGGGGCTTTTAAGTGACAAAACCACCAATTCCGACACACGCCTAGCTAAAGCTAAGGCTAAAAGCATGACCACCTTCCACGTGAGATATTTTAACTCCACTGATTTTAGTGGTTCAAACCAATGTGTTTTTAAGAAACTCAACACCACGTTCAGATCCCAAGGTGCCACTGGAGGCACAAACGGGGGCTGTATATGCAGCACTCCCTTCACAAAAGTCTGAACTGCAGGAAGAGAAGTCAAAATACTTTTCTTTCTCAGCAAACTCTGGAGAGCTCACTAAGGTGCACCCTTCTCATTCGGGCACAGATTCTAACTGATGTCTGGAGGAGGGACATAGAGGGAAGAGCCAGTGCACACCAGTAGACCTAATTCTTTTCTAGAGTGCCCTATCTCCAGCGGAGCCCGTCTATTCCCCATGGTCCTTACGGAGTTCCCAGCATCCACTTAGGACGTTAGAGAAATTAATTTTATGTGTTCCTTTTTTATTTTTTTATTTTTGGTGAATCACATCTCCTATATAATAGCCCTATTCTGTGACCTTGTGATTCATTTGCTAACGCTGGGCGGAGTTACAACACTGGGCGGAGTTAGTCAAATGAGTCACAGAGATCTGGCCAAATCTACAGGAGACCAGGAGCAGAAGCAGATAGCATGGGCATTGGGCATGTCACAGGCAGGGGTGCATACCTCCCAGCTTTCTGCAGGAGCTTTCTCCAGGCAGAAGGAGGGAAACACACTCGGCGAAAAGGGGGCGTGGCTTCACGGGAGGGCCCCGTTTTCGTCAGTGAGGGGGCATGCCCAGCGCTCTGTGAGCTGCTGGCATGCTCCCAGGGGCTGATTATGAGTCCGGGGGGCACAGGGCACTTGAGACAGGGGAGCCCTATCTCATTGCTGTGCCTGCTGTGGGTTGGGGGCGTGGCCTAATCGCGCCCCGCGCGGCCACGCCCCCTTATGCAAATTTCGATTTTTGTTTTTGTTTTTTTTATGGGATTTTGGCCCCTCAGCTAGGGCTAAATCCAGAGGAGGTGGTCGCTCCCCCCTACACACCCGCACAGGGAGAAGAAAGCAGGGAGACTGCTGCCTCCCTGCAACACCACAGACCTGCCAATATGCAGCAGCGTGTGCTGACTGTAGCACAATGCTGCCGCTGTTGCTGGCAGGACGGGGGGGGGGGGAGCTTCTGAGCTGGGACAGAGCTACTCCAGCTGGGGGGTCCCCTAAAACTGTGGGGCCAACGGTACGTATCCCCTGCCCCCCCCCCCCCCCCACCTTAATCCGGCTCTGCTGCTGGAACCCCCCCATTAATCCGTACCCCCTGATGCCCCCTCTCCCTCTGTCTCCACTATTCACCGCTGCTCTGCTAAGCAGAACAGCGAGTACAGGAGCTTTCCAACTGCCCCCCCCCCACCGCCGGACACTGCGACCCGCGGGTGGGACAGCGGGACAGACCCCAAAAACTGTCCCGCGAAAATCGGGACATTTGGGAGGTATGGGGGTGTGTGAGGGGTATGTCATACAGACAGACGGGCACCGGCTCACTGTGTGCTTGACCCCCCACATCGGCATACTCAGCAGGGTCTCTCTGATGCTGAGGAGCGTCACTTTCTGGCACACTCCACGCTTCTTAGCTGCAGTTTAGTGGGGCACCTGCCGCTGTGCAGGTTCCATACTGCCTCTGTTATCTCCAGCCCCGGCAACCCCACCGCTAGCTGCAGCGCTGCCACCCGCAGTGGAGTGCGCCCAGCTCATTCACACACTTTAGCTGGCGGGTAGCGCTGCAGAAATCCGAGCTGCTTGCAGGCTCTGACCCACTCCTCCCTCCAGCCGCAGCGTCTCCTGGGAGCTAACCAGTCACTCCCAGTCTCCCCTTACCACAGTGCCCGGAAGCCGTGAGGTCCGCGCCACGTGCATGCTATGACCCCCTCCTCCCTCCAGCCGCAGCATCTCCTGGGGGCTAACCAGTCATTTCCAGTCTCCCCTTACCACAGTGCCCGCCAGCTGCGCGAGGTCTGCGGTGTGTGACTGAGGAGGGGGGGAGGGATGCGGACGGGCAGAGGAAGCAGGACTCCAGCCTGAGAGAGTCAGCCATGCCAAGTCTCCAGCAGCAGCAGATCCCAACAGGTTGGAGTGGAACAGCAGCAGCCAGCAGCAGTGACTCCGGTAAGACACATCTGTCTGTCACCACTGTTTTGTCCCTAATACCAATCTCTCCCGTGCCCTGTGTTCTGTCATGTCCCTGTCACCCCTGGCCTTGACCTGCCACCCTTATCCTGGCCCTTTCACCCTTATCCTGGCCCTGTCACCCTTATCCTGTCCCTATCATTTCTGTCCTGGCCCCGTCACCCCTGTCCTGGCCCCGTCACCCCTGTCCTGGCACCGTCACCCCTGTTCTGACCCTGTCACCCCTGTCCTGGCCACGTCAACCCTGTACTGACCCTGTCACCCCTGTCCTGGCTCTGTTACTGCATACCCTCCAACTACCTTTTATGGCATGTACAGTACCCGCAGCGCCTCCAGACCTCTCCCCAATGCACCACACCTCCGCACCTTCCCCTCCACCACATGCGGCACTCCACCCCTCCCCCACATGCTGTGCCTCCAGACCCCCTACACCACCCGTGGCTCCCACTCCTCCGCCCCTTCACCACCCACAGCACCTCCAGGCCCCTTCCACCATTCACCCCCCTTATATGTCTCCCACCACACCTGCCCCCCTCCACCCGCAGCATCTGCAGACACCCTCCTCCATCAGCGGTCCCCCTCTCACCCACCCCTCCCCCACCAATGGCACCCCCGCACCTGCCCCTCCACCACCTGCAGCACCTCCGGACCTCCTTTCCCATCCGCCGCAACACCCGTACCTGCCCCTACCCTACCCATGGTGCCTGCGGTCCCCTACCCCACCCCCGGCACTCCCGTCCCTTCCCATCCAACAGCACCTCCGGAACCCTTCATCCATCCACAACATCCCCACACCTGCCCCTCTCCCACCCGTGGCACCCCTGCCCCTCCCCCACCTTCAGTGCCTCCGGACCCCTCCCCCATCTGCATCCCCCACTCCTCTGCCCCTCCCCCACGCGCAGCACCTCCCGAACCTTCCCCATCCGGGCCCCACCCCCACTTCTGCCTCCCTCCACCCGCAGCATCTACAGACACCATCCGCAGTCCCCCCCGCACCCGCTACATTCTGTACATCGTGCCCTGCAGGTGCTGTTCACGCCGTCGCAAGGGGCTGCGCCTCCTTCACCATCGCACGCCCTTTCATTGTGCAATATTTAACAACTAACAAAGGAATGCAGGTAATACTCCATATAATACAAATATTAAACCCCAGAAAGGCATGCAAGGGTTAAGGGGGCGTAGCCCCTTGCGACGGTGTGAAGAGCGCCCGTAGGGCGCGATGAAGCACCTAGTTTTATCAATAATAACATAACATTTGGCCCACAAATCAGGTGCTTATTGCGCAAACAAATGTGTTTATTTTTTTTATAAATATTCTAAAATTTCAAATAGAAACACATAAAAACTCAAACCCCCTAACAAACCCACACCTGTTGCTGCTTTAAATTATTTTTTTGTGTGGCCCTTAGAACCGGCAGAGTCGGGGCCAGGGACATTAGCTCTTCTTCTTGATCTTCTAACTGGGGATGAAATAGGCGTAGTTAACGGTGTTGTGGTTTCAGAGCTTGTGCTGGGTTGTTGGTTGTCAGGGCCGGTTCCTAGGGGGCGTGGCTTCATACAGGGGGCGAGGTCAGTTACACCCCCTGTACTGTAGTAGGATGTGCGGTGAGCGATGACGTCATCGCACACCGCACAGCAAAGGTCCTCCCCACGAAGGAAAACTAGACGCTAAGCGTCTAGTTCCCTTCGTGGAGAGGACCTTTGCTGTGCGGTGCGCGATGACGTCAACGCGCACCGCACATCATTACAGTTAAGGTCCTCTCCAGGAAGGGAAACTAGTCCCGTAGCGTCAAGTTTCCCTTCACAGCGGGCAGCCCACGAAGGGCTCACAAGGAAGATTCCTGATAGGCCAAAATGTCTGTGTGGCCAGTTTTGTGTGTTGTCATGTTTCTCCTCCGCCCACTTGACAGGCAGCCCACGGCACTCAGGGGGTCATTCCAAGTTGATCGCTCGCTAGCAGTTTTCAGCAGACGTGCAAATGCATTGTCGTCACCCACTGGGGAGTGTATTTTCGTTTTGCAGAAGTGCGAACGCCTGTGCAGCAGAGCGCCTGCAAAATCTTTTTGTGCAAAACAAGACCAGCCCTGTAGTTACTCTTCGTGTGCATTGATTCTAACGATGGAGGGACGGCTTTTGACATCACACACCCGCCCAGCGAACGCACAGCCACGCCTGCGTTTTTCCTGCCACACCTGTGTTTTTCTAAACACTCCATTAAAACGGTCAGTTGACACCCAGAAACGCCCACTTCATGTCAATCTTCCTGTGTTCGGCCGTGCGACAGGAATGTTCATTAGACTCTGTGCAAACCCACGATGATCATTGTACCTGTACGACGCACCTGTACATTGCGGTGCATACGCATGCGCAGAAATGCCCATTTTTAGCCTGATCGCTGCGCTGCGAACAGCGGCAGCTAGCGTTCAACTCGGAATTACCCCCTAAGTACACTGCATTGCCCCATTAATTCTGTTATTCCATCTCTGCAGCACAGCATCTCTGCAATCCAGTGATGCTGCCATGGCTACACGGTATGTTATACCTCTTGTGCTGCCCATGTGAGGCCACTTCTACAAAAATTTTCAGGGCCACTTTTAGCTCCCAATCCACCCCTGGTCTGCAGCAAAAGACACAAGGAAGGCCGCAATTGCATAAAATCAGGCTCTATGAGGAGGGATCCCGCTGCCCTCAACAGACCCCACCCCTCATCAGACCGCACCCACATTAGGGTTGCTTCCATAAATTCCCCGAGCTGGTTTTCCATCCCAATCCACCTCTGGATTTATTTATCTCTTGTCTTATTAGCCCTAGGACATGCTTACGGTGCATCCGGAAAGTATTCACAGCACTTCACTTTTTCCACATTTTGTTATGTTACAGCCTTATTCCAAAATGGAATAAATACATTTTTTCCCTCAAAGTTCTACACACAATACCCCATAATGACAACGTGAAAAATAAAAAAAACTAAGAAATCGCGTGTACATAAGTATTCACAGACTTTGCTCAATACTTTGTTGATGCACCTTTGGAAGCAATTACAGCCTCAAGTCTTTTTGAATATGATGACAGAAGCTTGATACACCTATCTTTGGGAAGTTTTGCCCATTCCTCTTTACAGCACCTCTCAAGCTCCATAAGGTTGGCTGGGAGGCGTTGGTGCACAGTCATTTTCAAATCTCTCCATAGGCGTGCGCAGCACATTTTATTAGGGGGTCCACCGGCGGAGGGAAGTAGCTAGCACCAATTACTGGGCATGTCTAACTTTGCCTATTGGCATTCCTTTCTACTCCATATGCAACTTACCTATATGATGGTTTCTCACAGCGCGGAACCTCTGAAGAAATGTATTCTCCCCGGCCAGACGCAATCTTCAGTCAGTATTCACTATTCATGTAGGATATCACATGGTCCGGAAGATGCCTGTTTGTGTATCATTTTCTATCCTTCACTCTGTGACACTCAGCCTGCCCCCCTTCACTCTGTGGGGTAAATTTACTAACATTCGTATTTTTCTAAATCATGTCCAAGTTCAATCACGACTGACATCGACAGTGCAAAATTGCAACTTTTTGAATTGATTACGACTAATTTACTAAGCTGTCGTATTCGTATTTTCCGTATCTTCCGATGTCGATGTCATTCGTGCTTTTCTGCTGTAGATTGCGGCCGCGTTTGCTATTTCGCGGCCGCGTTGTTGTGGTTTTTTTACGACTGCGTCACAAGTCTGTTACGGCAGTGATTTGGAATTTGCTGCCGCGTTTTTACTCCTAAGTTTCGTTTACGTCACGCGGCCGTGATTGGTTGTATTCGTGAAGGAGGAGTGTCTGTGCATATTACTATAAAAACGCCCCAAACACTCCGCACCTCGTGGGTTTAGCTAGTGGAGAGGAGAGAGGAAGGTGTATTTGGAGTTGGTGAGTTTGGTGGAGTTTTTGGTGGATTTGGAGAGGAGTTTGGTGATTGTTGAGTGCTGTACTGTGTGTGTTAGTAGTCTTGTGATCTTTGTAGTATTGTTTTTTCACAGTTTGTCAATTTTTTTGTCCTTGTTTTTTTTTTACAGTCTTTTGTCATTGTTTGTGAGTGAGTGAGTGAGTGAGTGAGTGAGTGAGTGAGTGAGTGAGTGAGCGTGTGTGTTGGCTGTGTGGTGTGTAGTAGGAGTAGTGGAGGAGTGTGTTTTGTGTTTTGATTTTTCAGTGTTTTTTGTTGTTTGTCATGTCCGACTCAGAGGTCAGTGTGGTGGCGGAGGTTAGTGAGGTGGAGGCTGGTAGTGAGGTGGAGGCTGGTAGTGAGGTGGAGGCTGGTAGTGAGGTGGAGGGGGGTAGTGAGAGGGAGGAGGTTAGTGAGGAGGAGGAGGAGGGGGTGCCTGTTGCTGTATTTTCCAGTGATAGTGATGGTGTTGTGGCTCCGCAGCCACGCACCACTACCAAGACTGGCAGGAATATAAAGTTCAGCTATGCTGAAAACATGGCTTTGGTGCGTGAGCTGATGAAGCACCATCGCCAATTGTTTGGTCAGGATGCTGCCAAGGTGTCCTCCCGCAGGAAGTCTGTCCTGTGGGGTCAAGTAATACTTGCTGTGAATAGTGAGGGTGTGGTGAGGCGGACTGAGGACACGTGCCGCAAGCGATTTTATGATATTAAGCGGCGTGTCAAGGCCAAGATGGCCAAAGAGGCCAAATCGGCACGGAAAACCGGAGGTGGGCCACCTTTCCGTGTAAGCTATCGGGACTGGGAGGAGCCTGTGCGGGCATTGATTCCTGCCGAAGTGGTGTCTGCTACTCATGTCCGGGATTCGGACCGACCCACGCAGGATGGTAAGTTTGATTTGTTATCTTGTTTTTAAAATGTCCGTAAAATGTAGATAATGTCATTTTTAAAGGGTAAAGGATGCATTTTTTTTTAAAAAAACATATTGCAGGCCTATGCTCCCTTAAGGTGTGTTTGTGTTTAGAATGTGCTTTTTTCACCTTGCCTAGGCTATTTGTTCAATTTAATTTAGTGCCAAAACATGTGCAGTGTTTTTTCTAAATTAAAGCTTTTTTTTTTTTTTTTTTTTGGCGATAATGCTTGAACATGTGTGTTGTTTTATTTTTAAAAAATGGTATTTTTGTAAAACTAACAGAAAAGCGGGGCAATTTTTTAAACATTACATTTTTTAAACATTTGCAAGTAGTCAATCTCTGCAATATCTGAGTCAAAATTCAAAAATGTAACATATTTATTGTGTGCCACATCATGTACATTTTGATCTTCAACTCAAAATCATGAAGCTAGAAGCTCTTAAGCTTAAAGATTTTGTTTAAACAATACCTAATAGATGGTTACAGTACAATAATGCTTTGCAGTGGTTCTTTTTACCAAAAGCATGGTAATAATGTTTGGTTAACTTTTTCAACAGTCACACAGACCAGCCGCCCAGACAGGCCTCAGACAAGTCAGGATGAGGCTGGGATTGCAGGTAAGTCTTCACTGTAGTCACATATTCTGAAAACACATAGAAGTACAAAATATTAAATTTTTTTTGGGCACCTAGGTTCTGCTTCTGGAAGCCGACCTCCTGTAAGGCGCCCATCACAGGGCTTGGGCCACTTACCCAGGAGGCCAAGTAAGACACGGCGTCTTGGCTCGGATTCTGCGGCTCCATCATCCCCACCCAGGCGAAGACTTTCGGCAGTGTCACCCCAGCCACCACTGGCACTATTGGCGAGTTCTCAGAGTGATGAGCCCCGATCACCTCAGTTATCTGGTGAGTAAAATCAGAAATTAAACACATAAGCAATAATATACACAGTACAGTTAATATGTTGTTAGTTGGTTTGGAGTTTACATGTTTTCAAGAACAAGCAATGTGTTGTTCCGTCTTCAATTGCTAAAGGTGCTTTAAAAAAATTATATAAGGTCTTAGTGGATGTTCTCGACAACATCTTTGTAAGAAAAGTTCAGATTTGTTTCCAAATTAAGCACACACACGTGCACATTATTCTAAAATATGAATACAATTAAATATTTAGAAAACAAACCACAACATTATAGTGTTCACACATCGCCCCTGTCCAGTATGTAGATGGCTTACTTGCTCGGCTCCTCTGGACTATACAGGTAAGTAGTCTATATCGTGGTCAGGGGAGGGAATCTAACAGTGTAATGGTGTGGAGGGGAGTTAGTTAGGTGAGGATTATGCAAATCTGTCTATGTTTGCGCCTGTGTTGGTATATATTTTTAAATAGCTTTAAAAAATTAAAAGTTATTAAACTCAAGTGTTAATAATTCAAAAATGGAGTATTATGAATGTAGTAATGTGTAGCATTAGCCTTGAATAAAAAAAAAAAAAAATAAACATTGCATGTTGCCCACCCCATACAGAGCACAGCTTGATGGCCGACGTGGACCAGCAGGGCCAAGAACAACAGCCAACCATCACACTGCAACTTACAGCTGTTGACCCAAGCCAGCCAATACAGTTGCAGGATATCCCCCAAGCATCCATCAGTCCACAACTGGCACAAGCTCCGCCACCAAGCCAAATTCCTGATGATTTTTGGGCCAGTTGGACAAGCCAACAGGCCCAAAGCAATGCCAGCCTGACCGCACATACACAACACCTTGCCAGTCTGCCCCATCATCTACCGCGTATTAGTCGCAACTCGGGCAGACTGATAGTACAAGTAGGGCGAATGGCTACCTCAATGGAGCAAATTAGGGCTGACAACAGCCAAATGCTTGCACATTTATCCCGCATCATAGATGAGCAACAGCGACATCAGCAGGCACTCGTTCAGCTCATTCAACACAATCAAGTGGTGAATGAGTCCTTATCCAGGATTGTAGCCAGCCACACTGCTACTAACACTCAGCTGATTGCAAGCCTAAATAATTTGAGCAGCAATATTTCTCTGATGGGAGCTCAGCAAGTAACCTCCAGCTCGGGGACCACGACCCCTATCCAAACGCCAGTAACCTCCCCTGTTCGGCGTTCCTCAAGAGCACGTGCCAGTGAGCCAGCACCCAGCACACACAAGCGAAAAAAATAACAACAATGTTATTTGAAAAAAAAAAAAAATGTATTTGTCAAACACACAACTTCCTGTGTCCGTCTCCAACATTGTCGAAGCTGCTCTGTATGTATGTATGTTTTTCATGGGTAATGACTGAAAATGGATTTTAAGCATAAACTAAGCACAATGTACACACCACTATAACCAACAAACAGTAATGAACAAAACACACAATAGAAAGTAGTGCAAAGTGTTGAGTCAAGGATAATTACAGCCTAATAAAACTGACCTGAAAAATATCGCTGGATCACTTCTTGCCGTACCTGCCTCCCTACATTTGTACTCACACTGTCACCAGATGTTTCTAACTCCTCTGCTTGCTGACTGCTTTCTCCCTCATCATGTGCCAGATGTTGACTTAAACACAGATTATGGAGAAAACAGCAGCAGAACACAATTCTAGTCACCTTTGAGGGACTATACAACAAAAGGCCGGCAGATTTATCCAGACACCGAAACCGTGACTTCAGCACACCAAAACATCTTTCTATCACATTCCGCGTAGCCTTATGTGCATGATTGTAACTGTGTTCAGCAGGAGAATCAGGTTGGGACAATGGAGTAAGGAGCCAAGAGTAGCAGCCGTAACCCCCATCACCTGAAAAACATATATAGTCAACATTAGTACATATGTTAGATTATTCTTTCACCTCATCCAAACTCTAGTTTGTGGTTAAAAGACATACACACAAAACATTTTCAACATACCCAACAGCCAGCCATCAGGCATTTGTCCCTCCTCAAATTTATCGAAGAGCGATGACTGCCTGAGGATGAAGGAGTCATGGCAGGCACCAGGGTAACCTGCAACAACACTCATAATTTTTAAGTTTGCATCACAGACCACCTGGACATTAGTTGATTGAGCCAGATGCCTATTAGTATATATATATTGGCGGCCCTTAGGTGATCTCAGCTGAACGTGTGTGCAATCTATGGCCCCCAGCACATTGGGCATGCCAGCAAGCTCATAGAAAGCTACCCTGACAGCACTCCACTCCGACTCCTCGGTAGGGAAGCAGATTGAGGCTTTAATGTGTGGCTCCAACACATCCAAAACCTGAGTGGACATTAAAGAAGCTAAGGTGAGGTTAGGTATTCTCTACAATACTGTGGTGTTTCAACTTCCAGAAGCAACACTTAGCCATATCCGCATATGTGTTTTTAGACTCACCTGCATCAAATATCTTGAAAAGGTGGGCTGTGAGATACCAATGACGTCGCCTGCCACAGCCTGGAAGCTCCCAGTAGCCATAAAGTGTAACACAGCCAGGAGTTTGTGTAGGCCTGAGACAGAGCGAGAGCGTGCTGTCTCAGGGTCTATGCCCAGTTTGACAAGGTCATACAGGTGGAAAATGTTGTTTCTATTTAGGCGGAACATCTGTATGACCCTATCATCGGACAATGCATTTAAGTTTAAACGCCCTCTAAAAAAACGAGGCTGGCGCAGCCTCCGCGGTACCTGGACAACCTGTTGACCATGTTCACTTACCTGGGCCTGATTCCTGGAAGCCTCATGGAGCAGTCTAAGGTATCCCACAGCAAACAAAAAACCATTGCCACACACCACAGCCGCCATTTCAGAGTGAGAGAAGTTCAGAATGTGCCTGAAACACTTTTATAGGGCCAAACATTCAGGTGTGAGTAATGGATAATTGAGTACACATGTAAACGCGGTTTTCAAAGGCTGGCGCGTTTTTTTTTAGGAAAAAATTACGAATTGTAATTTTTCGCAGCCGCGAATGCATTTTTGCGGCAGCAATTACAATTACGAATGGTTAGTAAATGACCGAGATTCATATCTAAACAGGCGTAATTTGACCGATGGTGTATTCATTCGTAATTTTTTTGTTGGACTTGCAAAAAATTACGAATGCCCTCATCACTGCCGTGATTATTGCTTAGTAAATTACCGAGATGACACTTTGATGAAAAAACGCCATCTCGGTCAAAATCGGGAGCTTAGTAAATTTACCCCTGTGTCTTTCAACCTCCACCCCCATTCACTCTGTGGGGTAAATTTACTAAGATTCGTATTTTCCCGTTTCAGGTCAAAGTTCAATCACGAATGACATCGAAAGTGTAAAACTGCAACTTTTTGAATTTGTTACGATGGATTTACTAAGCTGTCGTATTCGGGTTTTTCTTTTCTTCCGATGTCGATGTCATTCGTGTTTTTTTTGTGTTTTTTACGGCAGTGATTAGCAAAACACTGCCGACTTTTTTACAATTAATCTCGGCCGGATCTGTGTGATCCGTGCTGGGGTTCTATTTTTTTTTTTTTTTTATTAAACACTGTAAAATTTTAAAAAAAAATTGCGTGGGGTCCCCCCTCCTAAGCATAACCAGCCTCGGGCTCTTTGAGCCGATCCTGGTTGCCGAAATATGGGAAAAAAATTGACAGGGGTTCCCCCATATTTAAGCAACCAGCATCGGGCTCTGCGCCTGGTCCTGGTTCCAAAAATACGGGGGACAAAAAGAGTAGGGGTCCCCCGTATTTTTAAAACCAGCACCGGGCTCCACTAGCTGGACAGATAATGCCACAGCCGGGGGTCACTTTTATATAGTGCCCTGCGGCCGTGGCATCAAAAATCCAACTAGTCACCCCTGGCCGGGGTACCCTGGGGGAGTGGGGACCCCTTCAATCAAGGGGTCCCCCCCCCCAGCCACCCAAGGGCCAGGGGTGAAGCCCGAGGCTGTCCCCCCCCATCCAATGGGCTGCGGATGGGGGGGCTGATAGCCTTTGTTGTAAAAGAAAAGATATTGTTTTTAGTAGCAGTACTACAAGTCCCAGCAAGCCTCCCCCGCATGCTGGTACTTGGAGAACCACAAGTACCAGCATGCGACGGAAAAACGGGCCCGCTGGTACCTGTAGTACTACTACTAAAAAAATACCCAAAAAAAGACAAGACACACACACCGTGAAAGTATAATTTTATTACATACATACACACATACATACATACTTACCTTAAGTTCCCACGCAGGTCGGTCCTCTTCTCCAGTAGAATCCAAGGGGTACCTGTTGAAGAAATTATACTCACGAGATCCAGGGGTCCAGGGTCCTCGGGGAATCCAGGTGTAATCCACGTACTTGAAAAAAATAACAAAACGGACACTCGAGCCACGCACTAAAAGGGGACCCATGTTTGCACATGGATCCCCTTTTCCCGACTGCCAGAAACCCACTCTGACTGATGTCTAAGTGGGTTTCTTCAGCCAATCAGGGAGTGCCACGTTGTAGCACTCTCCTGATCGGCTGTGTGCTCCTGTCCTAACTGACAGGCAGCACACGGCAGTGTTACAATGTAGCGCCTATGCGCTCCATTGTAACCAATGCTGGGAACTTTCTTGCTCAGCGGTGACGTCACTTTAGGTCAACCGCAGGGCAGAAAGTTCCCATCATTGGTTACAATGTAGCGCATAGGCGCTACATTGTAACACTGCCGTGTGCTGCCTGTCAGTGAGGACAGGAGCACACAGCTGATCAGGAGAGTGCTACAACGTGGCGCTCCCTGATTGGCTGAAGAAACCCACTTAGACAGAAGTCAAAGTGGGTTTCTGGCATTCGTGGAAAGGTGACCCATGTGCAAACATGGGTCCCCTTTCAGTTCGTGGTCGGGACACCGTTTTGTTATTTTTTTCAAGTACGTGGATTACCCCTGGATTTCCCGAGGAGCCTGGACCCCTGGATCTCGTGAGTATAATTTCTTCAACAGGTACCCCTTGGATTCTACTGGAGAAGAGGACCGACCTGCGTGGGAACTTAAGGTAAGTATGTATGTATGTGTGTATGTATGTAATAAAATTATACTTTCACGGTGTGTGTGTCTTGTCTTTTTTTGGGTATTTTTTTAGTAGTAGTACTACAGGTACCAGCGGGCCCGTTTTTCCGTCGCATGCTGGTACTTGTGGTTCTCCAAGTACCAGCATGCGGGGGAGGCTTGCTGGGCCTTGTAGTACTGCTACTAAAAACAATATCTTTTCTTTTACAACAAAGGCTATCAGCCTCCCCATCCGCAGCCCATTGGATGGGGGGGGACAGCCTCGGGCTTCACCCCTGGCCCTTGGGTGGCTGGGGGGGGGGACCCCTTGATTGAAGGGGTCCCCACTCCCCCAGGGTACCCCGGCCAGGAGTGACTAGTTGGATTTTTGATGCCACGGCCGCAGGGCACTATATAAAAGTGACCCCCGGCTGTGGCATTATCTGTCCAGCTAGTGGAGCCCGGTGCTGGTTTTAAAAATACGGGGAACCCCTACTCTTTTTGTCCCCCGTATTTTTGGGACCAGGACCAGGCGCAGAGCCCGATGCTGGTTGCTTAAATATGGGGGAACCCCTGTCATTTTTTTTACCATATTTCTGCAACCAGGATCGGCTCAAAGAGCCCGAGGCTGGTTATGCTTAGGAGGGGGGACCCCACGCAATTTTTTTTGAAAAAATAAGCACTTTCCCACCCCTTCCCACTGATATACATGCACGGATCTCATGGATCCGTGCATGCCTATCCAATCACGAATAAAAAAAAAAGGTCTGTTTTTTTTTAGCACTTTTTTACGAGTTGTAATTTTTCACGGCAGTGTTAGTTTGTTTTTTGCTTTGCACTTCTTAGTAAATGACCGAGATTCATACTTAAACAGCCGCGTTTTGACCGATGGTGTATTCATTCGTAATTTTTTACTTGGACTTGCAAAAAATTACGAATGCCCTCATCTCTGCCGTGATTAGTGTTTAGTAAATTACCGAGATGACACTTTGATGAAAAAACGGCATCTCGGTCAAAATCGGGAGCTTAGTAAATTTCCCCCTGTGTCTTTCAACCTCCATCCCCCACTCACTGTGTCTTTCAGCCTGCCTCCCTTCCCCCATTCACTGGTAGCTGCCCTCACCTTTATGACTGTGTGAGCTGGTGGACAATGTCAGTGAGGCCAAGCAGGCACCACAGTAAGAAGAACTGCTAAGGCTTGAGCTGCACAAAACGTTTTAGCAGGTCCCGTTCAGTGGGAGCCGCTTGGCAGGAAGAAGCCTGCACATGGACTCCTATGTGGCCGACTGCACATATGTGGCGGTACTGCAGCTGCCATATCCAACAGCAGCTCTCTGCGGTTCAGCAAGATAACGGGACGACCGGATTTCAAGTAAAACACATACATGTATGTGTTCACACAGTGTGGCTCTGCCGCACTGTGTTCTACTTGAAATCCCATTCTGACCCTGGATGAATCCTGTTCTGTGGCATCCGGCGATGCCGCATATGTGTGATCCGAAAGCGCTCCTTCCTGCCAAGCCTTCCACAGTATTATGTGACACAATAGAAGAATCAGTAGTAACATAAGGCACACAGCAGTAATAGCCACACAACAGTCATTAGCGGATCTTGCTACAGGCACACAGGATTTTTGCCCGGGGAACCGCCTTCTGGAGGGCGCCGTCGCCGTAGCAAGATCCGCTACTGGTGGTGCCCCCCTGTGCTGTGCTGTCACAGCTGTGCGGTGCACGATGCCGCTCCTCTGATCTATGGGAAAGATGTCATGACGTCTCTCCCATAGCACAGCATAGACACTAGAGGTCAATTATGACCCCTAGTGTCTATGTGCCGCTCCCACATAGCTAGCATACACACTGCCCGATCCGTCGGGGACTGACGTCATGAACTGGGCGGGCGTGTACCAGATATTTTTGTGTAATGCACCATATACATAGAAACATATCATTTTCAGCAGATAAGAATTACATGGCCCATCTATTCTGCAATTTAGAGCTAGTTTAGGGGTCTGGGTTAGGGTCAGGACCAGCAACAGAAATCTTGAGGCCTTCGCAAACCTCCCTTGACCACCACCTTTTAAAGCAGGGGGTGTTTTAAAAAAAAATAGTCGGGGGACTGACGTCATGAACTGGGCGGGCGCGCCCGCCCAGTTCACCTGTCAATCACCGCCGGCTGCCGCAGCATGTGTACGGGCGGTCGGACGACCGCCCCGTACACACACAGCGACGCGACAATATATCGTTAGATATATTGGCTGTCGGCTGTGCTGCGCAGCCGACTCGATACGTCTGTGAACGACGGAGTTTACAGACGTATCGCCCGTACACACTGGCCGACGGTCCCGCGATATATCGGCCGTTCAGGAGAACGGCCGATATATCGACCAGTGTGTACGGGCCTTAAGGCTGATGTGATTGGGCAGTAGGCAGGGCTGGACTGGATTTCCGCCAACAAAGCACCCTCCTTCCCGGGGGCCGGCTAACGCGAGCCTTTTAGACACCCTTACCCTGCCCCCATTCTTATACCAGAGGGAGCTGAAAGTGCCCCTCGCCCGCAGCCCCCTCCCCCCCGCTGGAGTGTACAGCCGCGATGGCCGCATCATATGCAGGAAGAGCAGGGCTGTAGTGGAGGTCCTGCCCCCCATCCCAGGGCCGCCCGCTGCCTACTCTACCTACTTTCACACAGACAGCGCCAGCCGTGCTCAGGGGAACACACTGTCTCTGGTGCGAGAAGCTGAGGAAGTGCAGCCAGAGTTACAGCTGTCCATCTCTAGTGCGGCTGCCTTGTCCCTCTTGACTGGTGAAAGTGCTGCAGTTACTTTGGACTTTGAGTGCCATGACCCGTCCACATACCTTCCAACTTTGGTGGCTGATAAAGAGGTACATTGGCGGAGCCCTGACGGAAATAGGGGGCATGGCCTCCAGAGAGGGTGTGGCTTCGCGGGAGAGCTGCAATCGCAAGCCACGCCCCAGTTTTCATCACTTTGGGAGCATGCCCAGCACTCTGTGAGCTGCTGTCATGCCTCCTCTCCCTCTGTCTCTAGTGAATAGACGCTGTGCGCATGCGCACAGCATTTATTCCCCTCTGCTCTGCTAACCAGAGCAGCGAGTACAGGAGCCTCCCAACTGCTCCCCCCCCCCAACTGCGGGACACTGTGGCCCGCAGGTGGGACAGCGAGACAGTCCCAAAAAGACGGGACTGTCCTGCGAAAATTGGGACAGTTGGGACGGGAGGTATGCGTCCAGCATAACTACCGGCGCCCGTTCCCCCACCTGCACACACAAACCTTGCTGCTGAGTTAGTGTGTTGTGTAGGACTGGGGAGTGAAGACAGTCTGTCGCCACTGCTTCACAAGCTCTACCGTGTGAACAGCCTGGGAGGAGCTGATTTCGCTACATACAGCCAGCGGTCATAGTGTATGGACAGAGGATGCAGCTGCACATCGGTGAGCTGCATGATACATCGCTTGCCAGGAAGGGTTTCTAGGTACCCCCGCGCGCGTGCCCGTACGGTATGTTGCTAATATCCCCCCACCCTTTTGAGTCTCCCCCACTCCCCCTCCCCTTTCCCACTCATCCTTCTCCTGTCTACTTTCCCTGTAACTAAATTTCCACTGGGAGGTGCTGGACTATGTATA